>NC_044555.1:3516333-3836000 GCF_007565055.1 Rhinopithecus roxellana
TAAAGATCATTAGAATGGTCACATGTTTATTATCAAGAAAAATTCCAGGAACAGCTAGGTAGAATTTTTCAATGATATTGGAATGTCAAATCTTAGTTACTACAATTATTTGAATTATATACCATTCACTCTCTCAACAAACATTTATTGGTTATTTATTGTATCCACAGTATTTACTACAGTGAAATCTAAATAAAATATAAAGAAGTGTAATAATAGGCTTTCTTTGTTGTGACTGGCAATGAGAAATTTTATATGAGTGGCATGAAGGCACACAACCAAATGAATGTAATTTACCGGCTGAAGTGGAATAATTATTATTGGGAAGGTAGACATAGAATTAGTGGAGAATGAGAATAATGCTTAATGCCATAGGAAGTACTTGAGTTTTGTTTTGGAGCCATCTAGAGGTTTGGAAATTTGCAGGACTGGAGAGACAGCAAAAAGTATCATTTTAGATATACTCATTTTAGGTCGATCAATTAGAAAGGAGGGCAGTTCTCTCCACAGTGAGGTATATGGCTCAGGTTATGGACTTGGCAATGCGAATGATCATGAAATGACTGAAATGATGGCACTTGCCCTTACATTCTAATTATAATAGATAAGGAGAAGAAAGTAGAAGATTCACAGAACTGCAGATGTCAGGTGGTAAATTCTGTTTCGAAGAGGAAAACAGGAAGGTAATTTTATATTTGTTAGGTTTGAGATAACGTTTACTATGGAATTTTTCCCTGTCAATAATATATGACTACCATCTCCATCACTACCTCCACCACCATCATCACCACCTCGACTATCTTTACCTCTCCCACCATCACTTCTATCCCTCCTACCCATCACAATCTTCCTCCATCTTCATCGTCTCTATGGTCTCCACCACCAAACAAGAATTATAACCATTGCATTTATTGAATGTTTACCACCTTAAGGCAATGTATTAAATGCTTCTCATTTAATCCTCATGACTGGTGTTTTATAAAGTGAGAATACTGGAATCTGAGGCACAGATAACAAGTAATTTGCCTGCACTCATAAGCTAGTAATTAAAATGGGCAGGTTTCACAAATACCACAGGTTCTCACCTCTAAGTGGGAGCTAAACATTGAGTACACATGGACACAAAGACGGGAACAATAGACACTGGGGTCTATTTGAGGGTGGAAGGTGGCAGGCAGATGAGGATGGAAAAACGACCTATCAGATATTGTGCTGATTACCTGAGAGACAAAATTACCTCTACACCAAACAACCACAACACACAATTTGCCCATGTAACAAACCTGTACATTTACCCCTTGAACCTAAAAGTTGGGAAAAACAAAAACAGAAACAAAAACAAAAACAAAAAAAAAAACAGGCAGCATTCAAACCTGAGTAATTCTGATACCAAAACCCATGATTTTTTCAATATTTGATACTCTTCTAGACACACAGGCAATGAATTATAATAACTAAAATATGTGTGCAATGTGTAAGTAGGTATGGTTAATTGGAAGGAACAAATGTTTGCATTTGATAAAAATGAACATTGAGGCAGTGGCTGGATGCACAAGTGGAAATAGCTTTAGAGATACAAAGCTTTAATTTGAGGGAGAGTGTCACATCTGGAGCTACATAATTTGGGATTCAGTCACTTACAGCCAGGCTGGAATCAATGAGAGGAGACAATTCAGATAAAGAAGTCAAAAGGCCAGGCACACGGTAGCTCACGCCTGAAATCCCAGCACTTTGGGAGGCTGAGGTGGGTGGATCACGAGGTCAGGAGCTCAAGACCAGCCTGGCCACAATGGTGAAACCCTGTCTCTACAAAAAAATTAGCAGGGCGTGGTGGCAGATGCCTGTAATTCCAGCTACTCGGGAGGCTGAGGCAGAGAATTGCTTGAACCCAGGAGGTGGAGGTTGCAGTGAGCTGAGATTGCGCCACTGCACTCCAGCCTGGGTGACAGAGCAAGACATTGTCTCAAAAAACAAAACAAAGCAAAGCAAAAACAAACAAACAAACAAAAGAAGTCAGAAAGGCAAAGAGATGGATTTACGTGATACTCCCATAGGAATTAGGCAGAAGGAATAAAACAAGTCAGGCAAAGAGTTGTGGGTGACAACTGGTAGTGTGTCACAGAAGCTGGAAGAGGACATGATTTAAATAAAACAATATTCAACAGATGGTCAAGACCTCAATATTCAGTGAAATATTAGTGGGCTTCGCATGATACAAAAACGAGGCACTAGCTAATATAAAGCTTATGGTTATATTTGCATGACGTCTCTTTAATCATTACAGTATTTTAACAAGATTCCACCCTGTAGACAATATCAATTAATGAATTTGTTCCTAAATGTTTGCCTTTTTTCTATCTTCATTCAGTCTAAATTTATCAATCAAGTGTCTCGTATAGCGTGGTCAGATAATTTTGCTGTCCAAATCAGGACATACTTGAGAGTGAAAGTTGATGCTATATATAATTATGCTGGGATGACAGGTGTAATCTGGGACAGCTCCAGGTAAATCAATAGGAATACCTTACTCATATATCCATGAAAAAGACATTTCACTACACAGTCCAGGTTTTGTAGCTATCTCAGTTCAAATCCTGGCTCAGGCACTCTGTAGCTGTGTATAATTTTATAAAGTAATAATAGCCATACCTATTTTGGGAGGTTATTGGGAAAAATACACACATTCCCAATAAAGCACTGAATCTACTACTGAGCACATAATAAATCCTCAATTAATGTTAGCTTTTATTTGAAGAATCTTTCTTTATATGCCCAATGGGACTTCTCATTTAGGCAATTACAAAAATTGCTGAAAACTTATGATACAAACAAATGTTGGAGACAAGATATTTCACCACCAGTCACTCTTTCCTGAAAACAAAAAGATGTCAGAACAAACTTGTTTTTTCCCCAACACAGTCCATTCTCCAAACAGAAGCCAATAATAAGCTTTTGAAGACAGAGATTGACACGAATCCGCTTGCTTTGTTAATTTCTGTATTAGGCAAGAAGTACATTAAGAGGGTTAGGCAACTAGGTGTGCCTATTACTCTGTTTGGAGAACTGTTGGAGGGTTGTTGGAATGTTGCAAAGTATCCATAAATCCATATGTCCACTAAGCATTGTGCATAACACATGTTTAATGTGACAACAAACAAGTTAACGTACATCTTACTAGGAATAATAAAAAGAAAATTCATCAAAAGCTTCACGGATGTGTGCCATTATACTTTTTTACTCCATCAATTTTTGTTAGACTTTCTATTACCACCAAGAGTAGAGGGCTTGGAAGTTTCTGAAAGTTGTTGCCCCAGAAAGAATGCTAATATTCATAGAGTTTGAGAGCCATTTGACTGGAGCAAGGGTCAACAAACTTTTTCTGTGACAGGATAGATAATATTTTAGGCTTTGTGGACTACACAGTTTTTGTTACAACTATTCACACTCTGCCTTTGTAATGTGAAAGTAATCGTAAATGATAAATAAATCGGTATGACTGTGTTCCACTAAAACATTATTCATAACACCGAAATTTGAATTTTACGTAATTTTGACATATCATAAAAAATTGTTTTTCTTTTATTTTCAACCATTTGAAAATGTAAAAACACGTCTTGACTGATGAGCCATACAAAACTGGCAGCATGCTAGATTTGGTTAGCAGGCCTTAGTTTGCTGACCCCTGGACTAGCAGATTTGCTTAGCCAAGCTGACACAACCAGGGAGAAAAGGCCCAGTGATTTACTTTGGAATTATCAAAGTAGGTCATAAGTCATTAGTTAATAGGGAAGTACTGAAAGTCCCAAATAATATATTTGAATAACTTTTCTAGATTTATTTTTTTCTTAGAACATCTGACATGGTATTTTTAGATGTGTGTTCTTTTCATACTTCTCTACCCTGGCATACACAAATTCTAATGTCAAGTGTTCCATGAGTTTCTAAACATATGCTGCTTAGAAACATACGGTAGATTTTAATGTTCTTTCTTAATCTTAGAATTACAATAACTGGAATGAAAGGGAACCTGTACCTTTAAAAATAATTTTTATGCTAGCTTTGCACTCATAAAATTTTATTGCCATCATTTTAATAGATCCACTGATTTACATAATACCTAATTTATCTAAAATGCATAATTTTGAATATTCACAAAAAGATCTGTTAAAAATTCTAACACCTTCAAGATAAGACTTTAAAAATATCAAAGAACAGGAAATCTGTTCTGTAATTACTCCTGATTTAGGATGCGCAGATTGAGACATCATGTTCTCGTAAACTAGCAGGGTGGATCTCATCTATTATAGGTGCACTTCTTGATGAAAATGCACTTTCTGTTACTAGAAAAAAAAAGACATTTAATGCAAAACTAGGGACTCAACAAGCAGGCCCTTTATAAGAAAAAAAAAAAAAAAAAAAAAGAAGAAACTTTTAGGATTAAAATGCTACCACAGTAGTTTATCACCTATTGTTTTTACTTTCATTCTGGAAAACACCATTTCCATTAAGCATTTAGTTTATATTGCGATAGTGATTTCTTGGGAAAATTTTAAAGTGTACTTCATAATTTTTCTCACTACATTAACTGACATTATAGGTACCCGAGGCTTCTGGAAATATTGCTGAGGTGAAAACACCGCCAACAAAACTGCTGTAATTGAGTTTTCTCCACTTCATTTGCAGATAAAAGCTTAAGATGCTCTCACCTTTTCCTAATTTCGGAATCCACAGTAATCTGCCTCTTCTTTTGGGGAGGTGGTGGTGGAAGTTCCTCTTGAGCATGCTTTACCAGGATTTGTTCCCTTGTGGTCACCATAGTTACTGTTTCCATTACAGTTGTCTGTGTTAGTGATGGCTGAGTGGTGGTGACAGCCTGTGAAATCTGTGAGAAGTATAGAAACAGAGGTCAGACATTGCTCGAAAGACTTCAGTAAAGACTGCTTGGAGTGGGAAAGGAAAATAATGAGAAACTGTTCTTGCTTGTTGGTAGATTGACCTTCAGATCAAAATAGCACCATATTGAAGCCAAATAAAATTGTTTTATCTGACTTAAGTTAGCTTGACTAAAATAGCAAAGGAAAGTAATCTCAACATCGCAAGTAAATTGAGTGCCCCTTCAATTTATTGGTCAAACTGTAGGAAATAAGGGGTGGGGGCAAAGGAGAACAATGTAGTGTGTAATTCATTCTGATAGTTAATTCTACATGCTGCTTTAAATGTTTACATTAATATAAATTTTAGTAACGTACATCAGTGCCAATTCCATTGCCTGGCACATTTTAAATACTTATTAAGTTTGTAGAATGCATTTTTGGTTATCATATACATTAATTATTTTATGTTATACATTTTTAAATAAAATTATTTCAACTTGGTAATGAACGACTCTTTAATCAAGTAAGTGAAACGACTTTTAAAATTACAATAAAAGATTAACATAAAGTACCTATTAGTCCATACATATCTTTATGTTGAATGTTATTCAAATGCTAAAAAGCACACTATTCTTGTTTGATTTAAATTAGTGATTATGTTCAAATATTTGAGTTCCCAAATTCATCATTGGAGACACTTCTTGGTTTAGAATCGCAATTACTTCCTGTTCATACTTTTGGCAGAGGGTGGGGGGGGGTGGGGGCAACGGTTCATCCATCTTTGGAAAAACATTTTGTGAGCCAAGACATGAGAAGCCATCACCTCAATACACGGGCATTATGAGACAGACAAATCATATAATGGTGAGACAATTGTTCCTTATCCTCTGTCTCACAGAGCTCCTCTTATGATGATTGTAACGTTACCTCTTGGGATGGTAATCATTACCCTTCTGGTAATCCAACTTACTTGCAAGTTCTATTTCCAAGGAAATCACAAGAGGCCTGCATTGAAACTGCCTTTAGTTACAATCATAGGAGCAGGGATCTAGCTGGGTCAAGATTCATTTTAGCAATTTTCCTGTATTTGCCAAGAGGTAAAGGAAGGGTTTGTAGTAATCTCCCTGCCTCACACATGAGGACTGATTCCTTTCATGTGAGGAAATGGGAAAAGCCTCAGGATCTTATTTCAGCTTCCAAATTGGCAATTAACAGTGAAGGAATAAAATCTTTTCCATGATGTTGTAAGTAAAAATTGCTTTGACATATATAGCTTAAAAAGGCTACCTTTTGTTGAAGACACATCTTTACATGTGTGAGGGCCTGAAGGATTTCCATTTTGGTAGGTTAAAAGGATACTAAGAGTTATAGTTCCTACATTTGCCAAGCACAGGTTTTATCTTCTCTAGGATCTCCATAGATTCACTATTTAGAATCAATCACTGAACCTCAAACAACTTTAATTGTAGTCTATTGACAAGTTATGTCAAGATGAAAGCAGAAAGCAACATAGCTCTAAAAAAAAGGCTTAAAATATAAACTCAAACACTCCACCCAACACAAAATGACCACTACGTGATAAAATAAGATTTCTCGTCAGAAAGAAACTGTAGTTTTTGGCAGGATTCCAAGAGCATTTATTTTTTGAGTATTTTTTAACCATGAGCAAACTCTCTTTGCAAAGAAAATATGGTTTTTAGTAGGATCCCAATATAATTTATTTTTTTATTTGAATATTTTTTAACTATGAGCAAACTTTCTTTGCATACAGTGGTGGCTAGAAGACAGTATTTTGCAGATTAAGAAAAGACCTAATTTTAAACATACAGACCAGAATGCAGACATTCTGAAAATACCAAGCTAATTTATGCAGTTAATATCTAATGTTATAGAGCATATGTGCTACTAAATATTTGGGTCTTAATTTCTGTAATATTAATATTTTCTTATTGATATCTACTTATAAAATTGGATACATGTACCCATGGAGGGTAAAGGGAAATGACAACATGATATACTGTGAAGCTGCATTTAAAAATATACTAAGCCTGATAAGAAAAAAAAGAATCATTTTTAATAAAAGAGTAAGACATGAGACTGTAATTGTTCTATATAATAATCACTACTACACTGTAATTGAAAAATACTACTTCATTTCCTTTGGGATGGAGAAATAAGAAAATTGTGCATTCCCCCTGTAAATACAGGGTAGAACTCATCACACATAACAAATTAATAATCGCTCTCAAAACCTACTTCATATAATCAGAATAAAAAGTCATGTACTAAATTTCCTTATGGCTTTTAGTTATTGACTGTAAACACTTAATTATGTGTTAGAATCATTAGGAAATGTAGACAGGAGAGGGACTATGAAGGCCATTTAACATAACCTCCTGATTATTACAGAACTCACTACTCCCTGAAACAAAGAACTCCTTTCTTGGCATGGAAGCAAACTTTCCCCATTGGGAAAGATCTTCTTAGCAACCAGAAGAATCCTGCCTTATTAAGACTTCCTCATGTTAAAACTTGCTTTGAACTCTGAAGGAAAGCAGAGTAAGTTGAGTATCATTTCTACCTGATAGTCTTAAAGATTTGAAATCTAATAATCATGACCCTGATAAATATCATTTTCAAACTCTATAATGCCAGTTATTTGCTAGAAGTAGATCTAATTTGATTCGTCATCCAAAACCAATCCTTCTTGGCTTTGGACACCATAGTCAATCAAAGAATTCTAAAACTGTGTAAGTTATTCAGCAGCTGAACCACAAGGTTTCAATAAAAGTCTAATGTTTGTTGAATATATATTCACTATAGGACATTCAGAAATGAGTAAAATAGAAACGCTGTGTTTAGGAACCTTATGGTAAAATAAGGAAGATGATAATCACACAAATAATTGTGAAGATAAATGCCATATGAAAAATACTAGTATACAAAATAATTACATACACCAAACATACAGTAATCAAGTAATTTTCTCTTTAAATGTTATGAAAACAGATTTCTCTCAGCTAGCATTTTAACATTTAAATTTAATTTGATGCTGAAGGCTAGATATAACATTTATCCTTGTTTATAGGATCTTTATAACAGTCAATTTTGGAAACAACCTAATGTCACAGATGATAGTTTAAGTAAATTATGGTATATGAATGTGGATGGAGTATTATATTTCAAATATTTCAATGTCATTGGAAAATGTTTGCTTTCTAGTATTGAATAAACAATGCTAGACATAAACATTGTTTTTTGATAGAGAAAGTAAAGATAATTTCTGTTGTACAGTGTATATTTCTGTATTCCTTTAGTTCCCAAATTTCTACTATATTATGCACAAAATGTTGCTTTTGTAAGCAAAGAAAAATTTTTAAAGTTTTGCCAAACTGTTGTTTTAAATCTATCATTTCTATTTATATATCAAGATCTATGGAATTATACTCCTGTCACTCAATGCACTAGAAAGAGGAAAACTGTAAGCATGGTAAGAATAATTTAGTGCCCACACTAAAATGTTTAATATGGCAGAGTCAAAACTAGAGTAGACTACATTTTGACCTATATTCAACATTTTTTGTATTTAGCTAACTATACTATCACCCAGTCACCTTTCTCCATTTTGATTATGAGTCTATTTAAGACTCTCAAATGATATCATGAAAATAAAATATATTTCCTTTTAAAGTACTATTCATTTGATCCGTAAGTTAATTTGCCTAGTAAAAATGGGAAATAGTTTAGAATTACTTGTCTTTACATTTGGGAGCTGATTCCTCTAAGAGTGATTATAAGTAGAGGCCTTGGAGCCAAGCTCCACAGTTATTCAACACCAGATCCATAGTTTATATACTGTGACATTTGGGGCTGGTTGGTTCTTTTCTCAAATCTGCGCATTATTTTCTTCATATTTAAAGTAGGGATAACACATTTCTTCACAGGTATGTTACAAGCAAGGACAGCTTCATGGGCTGGTAATTTATTATTACCAGTTGCCCAGGGCCCCTGCTCAGAAGACTTCCATGCTTGTTTTCAAGCTCTGCTTCCACTGTCTTGAAATTCTTAGGTTTTGAACAGGAAGCCCTTGTTTTCAGTTTGCACTAGGCCCACAAATTATGTAGCCAGTCCTGGTTTCGAGAATTAAATGATGTAATATCTGAGAAAAATAAGTGCTCTATAATGGTAAATATCAGTAGTAACCACCATCCTTTCTAAACTCTCAGGGAAATATGAAGAATTTTTCTATAGTCAACCTTGTCACTCATAAGATTACATATGTTAAAAAAATTGAAACGTTAAAATTTACATTTTCTCATTCTGAGAAAAATCGGAAGAGCATGCGCCAGCCTCCTGATATTACTCCAGGGTGTGTCTCTTCTTGCAGTAAGATTGTGTTATTTTGGTAGGCCTGGAAAAAACAAACTATGCTCAAGCAATGAAATTCTTTCTTTCCATGTTCTCTTCCACTTGTTTAAAAAATGCACATTTAAAACAAGAAATGTAAGCACAACTAAGCAAATTTAAAGAATATAAAAGGACATACAATGAAATAAAATACTTTTTTTCTACCACTGTCCCCAGTTTGTTAGGAATTACTACAAGTCATGTATAACTTAACGACTGGGACACATTCTGAGAAATTCATCCTTAGACAATTTTGTCCTTGTACAAACAACATGGAGTGTACTTACACAAACCTAGATAGTATAGACTACCATACAGCCAACCTATGTGGTACAGCTTATTACTCCTAGCTGCAAACCTATACAGCATGTGACTACACTGAATAGTGTAGGCACAATGGTAAGTATTTGTGTATCCAAACATCTCTAAAGGTACAATAAAAATATGATATACAGAGTTGGACACAAAACTCTTCAGAAAATTTTTCAAAAACCCACAAAATTATACCAACAACACTCTTGGACCACAGTGCAATAAAAATAGAAATCAATGTTAAGAAAATTTCTCAAAACCATACATTAAAATGGAAATCAAACAAACTGCTCCTGAATGACCTCTGGTTAAATAATAAAACTAAGGCAGAAATCAGGAAATTATTTGAAACGAATGAAAAATTTAAAAGATGTAACATACCAGAATCTCTGGGACACATCCAAAGCAGTGTTAAGAGGCAAGCTTATGGCACAAAACACCCATATGAAAAAGTTAGAAGGATCTCTAATTACAAAATGAACATCACAAGGAACTAGAGAAACAAGAGCAAACTAACCCCAAAGCTAGAAGACAGGAAATAACCAAAATCGGAGCTGAACTGAAGGAAAATGAGATGCAAAAAACCATAGAAAAGGTCAATGAATCTAGGAGCTGGTTCTTTGAAAGAATTCATAATAAAGATAGACCACTACCTAGACTAATAAAGAAAAAAAGAGAGAAGACTCAAACACAATAAAAAAATAAGGGGGATGTTACCACTGACCCCAAAGAAATAGAGAAAACCGTCAGAGACTATTCATAATGAACACCTCTATGCACAAAAGCTAGAAAACCTGGAAGAAATGGATAAATTGCTAGAAACATACAACCTTCCAAGTCTGAACCAGGAAGAAATTGAATCACTGAACAGACCAATAATGAGTTCCGAAATTAAATTAGGAACAAAAAGCCCACCAACCAGAAAAAGCCCAGGATCAGACAGATTCACACCTGAATACTAACAGATACAGAAGGAAAAGCTGGTATTATTCCTACTGAAACCATTCCAAAACACTGAGGAGTGGCTCCTTCCTAACTTGTTCTATGAGGCAAGCATCATCCTGATACCAAAACCTGGCAGACACACAACAAAAAAGGAAAACTTCAGGCCAATGCCCCTAATGAACATAGATGCAAAAATAGTCAACAAAATACTAGCAAACCAAATCCAGCAACACACCAAAAAGCTAATCCACCATGATCAAGGAGCTTCTATCCCAGGGTTGCGAGGTTGATTCAACATACACAAGTCAATAAATGTGATTCACCACATAAATAAAAAAACAAAAACTACATGATCATTTCAGCAGATACAGAAAATGCATGCTATAAAATTCAACATCCTTTCACGTTAAAAATCCTCGACAAACTATGCACTGAAGGAACGTATTTCAAAATAATTAGCACCATCTTTAAAAAGTCCACAGCCAAAATTATACTAAATAGGCAAAAGTCAGAAGTATTCTACTTGTAAACCGGCGTAAGACAAGTGTGCCCTCTCTTACAAATCTCATTAAACCTAGTACTAGAAATCCTAGCCAGAGCAATCAGGCAAGAGAAATAAATAAAAGCCATCCAAATAGGAAGAGAAGAAGTCAAATTATCCCTGTTTGCAGATGATATGGTTCTATACTTTGGCCACAGTCTCTGTCCAAAAGCTCATTGATCTGATACACAACCTCAGCAAAGTTTCAGGATCCAAAATCAGTGTACAAATATCACTAGTATTCCTACACACCAACAACATTTAAGCTAAGGCCAAATGAAGAACATGGTCCCATTCACAATTGCCAAAAAGAAATAAGATACGTAGGAATACAGCTAACCAAGGAGGTGAAACATTGCTAAAATGAGAATTATAAAGTATTGCTCAAGTAAATCAGAGATAACACACAAAAACTGGAAAAATATTCTATGCTCATGGATAGGAAAAATCAATATTGACAGAATGGCCATAATGCCTAAAGCATTTTTAAATTCAGTGCTATTCCCAACAAACTACCAATAACATTCTTCACTGAATTAGAAAAAGACTATTTAAGAATTCATATGGAGCTACTAAAAGAGCCAGAATAGCCAAGGTAATCCTAAGAAAAAAAGAAAAAAAAAAAGCCAGAACCATCCCACTGCCTGACTTCAAACTATACAAGGATATAGCAACCAAAACAGCATGGTACTGGTACAAAAAACAGACACATAAACCAATGGAAAAGAATAGAGAGACTAGAAATAAGGCTGCACATGTACAACTATCTGTTCTTCAATGAAATCAACAAAAACAAGAAATGGGGAAAGGATTGCCTATTCATTGGACCCCTTCCTCACACCATACACAAAAATTAACCCTAGGTGAATTAAATACTTAAATCTAAAACCAAAACAATAAAAACCCAAGAAGATAACCTAGGTAATGCCGTTCTGGACATGGAAAATGCAAAGATTTCTTAACAAAGACACCAAAAGCAATTGAAACAAAAACAAAACTTGACAAATAGGACCTAATTAAACTAAAGATCTTCTACACAGCAAAAGAAGCTATCAACAGAATAAATAGACAACCTGCAGAATGGGAGAAAAATTTTGCAAACTTTGCATGTGACAAGGGTCTAATATCCGGAATCTACAAGGAATTTAAACAAATTTACAAGCAAAAACCAAACAACATCATTAAAAAGTGGGCAAACGACATGAACCCTTTTCAGAAAGACATACATGCAGACAACAATCATATGAAAAAAATGCTGAACTTCACTAATCATTAGAGAAATGCAGATCAAAACCACAGTAAGATACCATTTGACAGAATGACTACTATTAAAAAGTCAAAAAATAACAGATGCTGGCAAGGTTGTGGAGAAAAGGGAATGTTTATTGCACTGCTGATGTGAATGTAAATTAGTTCAGCCATTGTGGGAAGCAGTTTGGTGATTTCTCAAAGAACATAAACCAGAATTACCCTTCAACCCAGCAATCACCATTATTGAGTATACCAAAAAGAATATAAATCCCTCAACCCTAAAGACACATGCACATGTATGTTTTATTGCAGCATTATTCACAATAGCAAACACATGGAATCAGCCTAAATGCCCATCAGTGGTAGACTGGATAAGGAAAATATGGTACATATATACTATGGAATTCTATGCAGCCATAAAAAATGAGATCATGTTCTTTTCAGCAACATGGATGGAGCTGGAGGCCATTACCATAAGCAAACTAACACAATATCAGAAAACCAAATACATTTTCTTACTTCTAAGTGGGAGACAAACATTGAGAACACACGGACTCAAAGGAGGGGACAAAAGACACTGTAATCTACGTGAGGCTGGAGGGTAGGAGGAGGGCGAGGATTAAAAAACTACTTATTGGGTACTATGCTTATTACCTGGGTGACGAAATAATCTGGACACCAAACCCCTGTGACATGCAATTTATCTATATGACAAATCTCCACATGTACCCCTGAAGCAAAAATAAAAGTAAAAAATAATACAGTATTATAATCTTATGGGACCACTGTCATATATGTGGTTCAGTGTTGACTGAAATGCTGTTATGCAGCACATGACTGTAGTTGCAATTACCAACTGTTCAGCTATTTTTAAATTTTAAATTTATTTTGTTGATGCTGTTATTTTCTGATATGGTTTGGCTCTCTGTCCCCACCCAAATCTCATGTTGAATTCTACTTTCAGTGTTGGAGGAAGGGCCTAATGGGAGGTGACTGAATCATGGGTGTGGACTTCCCCCTTGCTGTTCTTGTGATAGAGTTCTCATGAGATTTGTTTAAAAGTGTGTGGCACCCCTTGCCAGATCGTGGCCAGTCTGCTTCTTTAAGCGGGACCCTGATCCATCCTCCTCACTGGGTGGGACCTCTCTGTGGGGGACTTCAGCAATTCCACCTAGAGTTCTATGGATAGAGCTCTGATCTCTCCCTGGGAAAGAGCTTCTGAGGGGAAGACCAGCTGCCATCTCTGTGGTTCTTTGAAACTAATGAGAACAAAGAGACAACGTATCAGAATCTCTGGGACGCAGCTAAAGCAGTGTTAAGAGGGAAATTTATAGCACTAAATGCTCACATCAAAAAACTACAAAGATATCAAGTAAACAGCCTAACATCTCAACTAAAGAACTAGAGAACCAAGAGCAAACAAGTAAGAAATAACCAAGATCAAAGCTGAACTGAAGGAGATAAAGATATGAAAAATCCTTCAAAAAAATAAATGAATCCAGGAGCTGGTTTTTTGAAAAAAAAATAAATAAAATAAAAATAAAAAAGATAGACTTCTAGCTAGACTAATGAAGATGAAAAGAGAAGAATCAAATAAACACAAAAATTAGAAGAGGAATATCACCAATGATTCTAGAGAAATACAAAGAACCATCAGGGAATACTATAAACACCTCTATGCACATAAACTATAAAACCTAGAGGAAATGGGTAAATTATTGAACACATATACCCTCCCAAGACTGAACCATAAAGAAACTGAATCACTGAACAGATCAATAATCAGCTCTGAAATTGAGGCAGTAATAAATATCCTACCAACGAACAAAAGCCCAGGTCCAGACAGAATCATAGCTGAATTCTACCAGTGGTACAAAGAGCTGGTACCATTTCTACTGAAACTATTCCAAAAAATTGAAAAGAAGGGACTTTTCCCTAACTTATATGATGAGGTCAGCATTATCCTGATCCCAAAAGCTGGCAGAGATAAAAAAGAAAAGAAAGAAAGAAAAGGAAATTTCGGGCTAGTATCCTGATGAACACTCACGCAAAAATTCTCAATACAACACTGGCAAACCAAATCCAGCAGCATATCAAAAAGCTTATCTACCACAGTTAAGTTGGTTTCATCCCTAGCATGCAAGGTTGGTTTAACACAGGCAAATCAATAGATGTGATTCATCACAAACGGAACTAAAGACCAAAACCACATGACTATCTCAATAGGCACGAAAAAGGTATTTAATAAAATTCAATATCCCTTAATGTTAAAAATTCTCAATAAACTAGGTATTGAAGGAACATACCTCAAAATACTAAGAGCCATAAATTATAAACCCACAACCAATATCCTACTGAATGGGCAAAAGCTAGAAGCATTCCCCCTGAAAACTGGCACAAGACAAGGATGCCATCTCTCACCATTCCTATTCAACATAATATTGGAAGTTCTGGTCAGGGCAATCAGGGAAGAGAAAGAAATAAAGGGTATTCACATAGGAAGAGAGGAAGTCAAATTATCTTTGTATGCAGATGACATGATTATATATCCAGAAAACCCTATCGTCTCAGCCCAAATGCTAAGACTTCAAACTATACTACAAAGCTACAGTAACCAGAAGAGCAGGGTACTGGTACAAGAACAGATATATAGACCAATGGAACAGAATAGAGAACTCAGAAATAACACTACACACCTACAACCATCTGATCTTCGACAAACCTGAGAAAACAAGCAATGGGGAAAGGAATCCCTGTTTAATACATAGTATTGGGAGAGCTGGATAGCCCTATGCAGAAAACTGAAACTGGACCTCTTCCTTACAACCTATACAAAAATTAACTCAAGATAGATTAAAGACTTAAATGCAAAACCTAAAACGATAAAAACCCTAGAAAGCAACCTAGGCAATAAAATTCAGGACATAGGCATGGGCAAAGATTTCATGAGGAAAATGCCAAAAACAACTGCAACAAAAGCAAAAATTGACCAAATGGGATCTAATTAAACTAAGTAACTTCTGCACAGCAAAAGAAGCTACCATCAGAGTAAACAGACAACTTACAGAATGGGAGAAAATTTCTGCCATCTATCCATCTGACCATGGTCCAGAGTCTACAAGGAAATTAAACAAATTTACAAGAAAAAACAATCTCATTAAAAAGCAGGCAAGGACATGAACAAACATTTCTCAAAAGGAGACAGACATGTGACCAAAAAACATATGAAAGAAAACTCAACATCACTGATCATTAGAGAAATGCAAATCAAAACCACAATGAGATACCATCTCACAACAGTCAGAATGGCTATTATTAAGAAGTCAAAAAACAATAGATGCTGGTGAGGTTGTAGAGAAAAGGGAAAGCTTTTATACTGTTGGTGGTGGTGTAAATTAGCTCAACCCTTGCGGAAGACAATGTGGACATTTTTCAAAGACCTAGAGGCAGAAAGACCATTTAACCCAGCAATCCCATTACTGGGTATATACCCAAAGAATATAAATCATTTCATTATAAAGATACATGCATGTGTATGTTCACTGCAACACTATACACAATAGCAAAGACATGGAATCAGCCTAAATGCTCATCAATGATAGACTGGATAAAGAAAATGTGGTACATAGACACCATGAAATACTATACTGCCATAAACAAGAACGAGTCAATTAAACCTCTTTTCTTCATAAATTACCCAGTTTCAGGTGTGTCTTTATAGCAGTGCAAGAACAGGCTAATAAATTTTCCTTTTATTTTATACTGATATTCTTAATTGTAACTTTTAAGTGTCCATTTAATTATTTACATATTATTGCCTTCGTAAGTTCTTTGTTATGCTGGGGTAAGAGATTTTGACTTCTTACCTTTTGAGATATTCTAGTATTTGAATATTTAGATACTTACTAGAAAGATTCAAGCTGTAAAGTATTAGTTACCTAATTTAGCATAACATTTTTTTTTGAAAATACTAATACTTGCAATAACAGGTACCAATTATGAAGCATTTTGCATGATCCAGGCATTACAGTAAGTCTTTTGGATTATCTTATTCAAAAGATCTAGAATAATCCCTTGTTATGTTGTAAAGCCTTCATGAACAGTAGCTATTATTACCTCACAATGACCCTAAGAGTAAGTACTAATATTATTCCTATTTTATAGATGAAAGTGACCTTGTTTAGGCAGATAAAACTTTTCAGTAGCAAAGCATAGATATAAATCCAAGTCTGATTGTTCATTCATCCAATTCTTATCAGCTAGGCTCACTTGCTCCTACACTTGTACACTTTTTTAAATGGCGGTTTCCTTTTAAGTGGTGTGTGTTTGTATGCATACACATACACATATAAATTCAGAATACTGAAATTGTAAACAGTGACATGTCATAACTACTATATAGGAAGAGTTACTCAATGTTAAATATGTTTGGCTCTTGACATGCTATATTGAAATCTGTGCAAAATTAGTCAAATTACACTATACACACACAATCAGGTTGACAACTGTAGATCGAGGTTTTTCATTACGTTGTTTGTACATATATGTAACTCTTTGCAGTGATCAATGAGTTTTAATGGAGATGGAGGAATTGTACTTCTACAGTTCAAAACGTACTGCATAATCACAGCAACGGCTTTAGATAATAATTGACAGCCATGCTTAAAAACCAACTCCACAGGCATGGTAGCACAAGGCACAAAAATCTGGTAAAGATTTGCATCTCTAAGCAAAAGAAAATATTTATATGTTGAACTTTGGGAGAATCCTTGGGCAAAAGATCAGGTGGTCACAAAGAAAGCTGAGTTACCAATCACAAGGATGTAAAATGCTTTATCTTATGAAGTGTGGAGGACTTCCCATAACTGAATGTAGCATACAATGAGTGCCAAAGTTCATGAGAATAGCCTGGTAATTTTACTATTAATTATTGTCTTGATACTAATAAGGGAATAAAACTTCTCGAATAAGTACTGACATTGGAATCATGAGGAAAATTACTGTCAAATACTTAGAAGGCATCACAAGTCATTCGTTTCTTTGAAATAAATATTATATGATAATTAAGAAGGTTTATTCTGTAAAACTGTCCGATTTAATATATTTTGTTCCTCATTTTACATTGTCTTTAGTACAGATTGTATCAGAAGGAAGAGATGTATGTTGTCTTCTAGATTCATATTAAATACAGAATTTGAGCAACTGTGTGAATTAATTGCACCTGCAAAAATTCCAAAGCAATGAAATTTCTTTTTTTCTGATCCATCTGGCTTTCCTCTACATACCATATAACACTGAAGTAATGAAACACATTCTATCATTAGGGATGGATATTATCAAGTATAGGTTTCTTTTTTTCTTTGTGTTATTTCATTTTTTGTCAGGAGATAATAGGTGTCATATAGATGTTGAGCATTTTGTCTTTATGGTATTTTAATGACATACTCAATGAATACAGTGTAATAATTGAATAAGTCTCCTTTGAAAAGGGGTAGGATTTTATTATCAATATTTTCTCAGATGGAGTCTCACTCTGTCACCCAGAGCGCACTGCTGGAGTGCAGTGGCATGATCTTGGCTCACTACCTCTGCCTCCCGGGTTCAAGCAATTGTCCTGCCTCAGCCTCCCGAGTAGCTGGGACTACAGGTGCGTGCCACTACGCCTAGCTAATTTTTTGTATTTTTAGTAGAGATGGGGGTTCACTGTGTTAGCCAAGATGGTCTTGATCTCATGACCTCGTGATCCACCCACCTCAACCTCCCAAAGAGCTGGGATTACAGGCTTGAGCCACCACGCCCGGCCATTATCATTATTTTCTAGCTGCCTCTCCACTGGACAAAGTAGGAATCTTCTTCACTAAGTACTCCAGAGTTTTACATAAAAGCAAAGAGAAACATATCGAAGACATTTAGAACTCGATGGCCACTACAGAAATCTGCCTAGGTTACCTTTCTTTTAAATTTATAAATAAAGAATGAGAGATTCCGCGAGTTAACTCAGACCCAATGTATTAAACTTTTAGTGCTTACAACATTTTATATTGTTACAGACAATGCATTTACAAGGTAAAACCTATTGCACTGATGTACAAGGCCCATTCTCAAATATCTATTTTAGTTGGAGGTAGCAAAATGATAGTTAATTTCCAAAGTTATTTGAGATGTAACTTCAAATTTTCTTTTTTTTTTTTTTTTTTTTTTTTTTCCTGAGACGAAGTCTCGCTCTGTCGTTCAGGCTGGAGTACAGTGGTATGATCTTGGCTCACTGCAACCTCCGCCTGGTTTCAAGCAATTCTCCTGCCTCGGCCTCCCAAGTAGCTGGGATTACAAGTGCCTGCCACCACGCCTGGCTAATTTCTTTTTTTTTTTTTTTTTTTTTTTGTATTTTTAGTAGAGAGGGGGTTTCACCATGCTGTCCACGCTGGTTTCAAACCCCTGACCTCAGGTGATCTGCCCGCCTGAGCCTCCCAAAGTGCTGGGATTACAAATGTGAGCCACCACCCTCAGCCAACTTCCAATTTTTCTAATAAAACCTTTAACCTGAGAAATTATCCAAAACATGTCCTGAAATTTAAGGAAGTTAATTCTATGAACTTAAATAAGAAGGAAACACAAAATAAGTGAGGTAATTTTATTTTAATTCTAGTTTAAAAAAAATCATTTTCTTTCCTTTTTATTGGCATCAGGCTTACTAGTCTTGAAGAGCTTTCAGGAAGCAATGAAAAGGGCTTTTAACTAAAAAGCCTTAGAGTATTTTTAATTAAAATTACTGGCCAAAAAAGAAGAGAGGCAAACCATTTGCAACTATATCCCTCTTGTACAAAGAGGTCTACAAAATTATGCTGTGAGAATGGGTACAGTCAGAATGTGAAGATAGAATATTTTATGAAGGGTTAAAATACAGGATCTTTAAAGAATGAGAATGAACTCAGAAAAGAAGAGTATGTAAAGAAATTTTCATCTTGGTATGTTTGCATATTTCTATTTGCATTTTGGATATAATGAAAAGCATTGGGTTATCATTTGCAGTTATGTTTTATATTACTATTTAATAGGAGTTTTAAATCTCTCATCAGGTGCTTGCTTCGGCAGCACATATAATACATTTCTCATCAGGATATAAATGATATAGAAAATACACGTAATTATATAATAATCGTTTTCTCTTTTGGGGCATCCTTGAATGTATGCACAAACATATCTAGCATGAACATGAACTGCCATGTACAAGAAGGGGCAAATTCTGAGCATATATATTTTATATTAAAGAGGTGCTCACAGTTGAGAACGCTGTAAAAATGGTTGTTAGCAATATAGAAAAATATTCACAAAATGAGAATGAGATATTTGAAACTTAATAAGTCATACAACTTTCCTTATCCCTAAGACAATTTACTCTACTAAAAATTCACAAAACTACAAAACCTTTAGACTCACCTGAAAAAAAAATACATGCTTACGCCAAAGCAGCCAGTGTATGGTGTATAATACTTAATGTAAATTATATATTAAATATGGTAATTATAATTTATGGTATAACATGGTACTTACAATTACCATATCAAATTGTAAAGCATATGAACAATATACCCTTTCAACAGCACATGTGATTTCAGTCAAATGAGGAAAGTAATGCTTCAAATCATATACATTCTATTTTAAAATATTAATTATAATACATTTCTTACTATCACATTTATTAAGTTCCAGGGTACATGTACTGGATGTGCAGGTTTGTTACGTGGGTAAATGTATGCCACAGTGGTATGCTGTACCTACCGACTCATCATATAGATATTGAGCACAGCATCCATTAGCTATTTTTCCTGATGCTCTCCTCCTCTCCCACCAACAGGCCCCACTGTGTGTTGTTCTCTTCCCCGTGCCCATGTGTTTCCATTGTTCAGCTCCCACTTATTAGTGAGAACACGCAGTGTTTGGTTTTCTGTTTCTGCATGAGTTTGCTGAGAATAAGTTTCCAGCTCCATCCATGTCCCTGCAAAGGACATAATCTCATTCCTTTTTATGGCTGCATACTATTCCATGGTGTATATATACCACATTTTCTTTACCCAGTCTATCATTGATGGGCATTTGGGTTGATTCTATGTCTTTGCTATCGTGAATAGTGCTGCAATGAACATACAAACGCATGTATCTTTATAATGGGATGATTTATATTCCTTTGGGTATATACCCAGTCAAGGCCTTGCTGGGTATTTCTGGTTCTAGTTCTTTGAGGAATCGCCACACTGTCTTCCACAATGGTTAAACTAATTTACGTTCCCACCAACAGTGTAAAAGCATTCCCATTTCTCTGCAACCCTGTCAGCATCTGTTGTTTCCTTGACTTTTTAATAATCACCATTCTGACTGGAATGAGATGATGGGCTGAGGCTGAGATGGATGAATTGAGAGAAGTAGTCTTCAAAGGTGGGTAATAATGAACTTCCCTGAGCTAGAGGAAAATGTTCTAACCCAATGCAAAGACGTTAACAACGATGATAAAACATAACAGGAGCTGATAACCGGAATAACCAGTTTACAGAGGAACATAAATGAGCTGATGGAGATGAGAAACGCAATACGAGAACTCCACAATGCAATCAGTGTCAATACCTGAATAGACCAAGCAGAGGAAAGAATCTCAGAGCCTGAAGACTATCTTGCTGAAATAAGACAGGCAGACAAAATTAGAGAAAAAAAAATAGTAAAAATGAATGCACAAAACCTCTGAGAAATGTGGGATTACGTAAATTCTGAAGCAAAGACTGTTTGGGGTACCCGAAAGAGATGGGGAGAACAGAACCAAGTTGGGAATCATACTTCAGGATATCATCCAGAAGAACTTCCCCAACCTAGAAAACCAGCCCGATATTCAAATTTAAGAAATGCAAGATACTCACTGAGAAGAACAATCCCAAGATACATAATCATAAAATTCTCCAAGGATGACATGAAAGAAAACACGTTAAGAGCAGCCAGAGAGAAAGGCCAGGTCACCTACAAAGGGAAGCCTATCAGATTAACAGCAGATCTCTCAGCAGAAACCCTACAAGCCAGTAGAGACTGGGGGCTAATATTCAACACTGTGAAAGAAAAGAATTTCCAAGGCAGAATTTCATATCCAGACAAAGTAAGCTTCATAAGTGAAGGAGAAATAAAATCCTTTTCAGACAAGCAAATGTTGATGGAATTCGTCACTATCATATTTCATAATTGTGATCAAGATAAAATATATATCGATCAGGGTTAAGGCAACTAGAACAAATTGTGCAAATTGCAACAAGCGTATTTATGAAAAATTACTGGGAAACAGGATCATTTGAGTTTTTAAAGAAGTCAATCCAGGGTATATTTGCCCTGTTTTCTCATTGTAAGCCTCCATATAGCAAGAGTCATTCTCTCTCCAACATTTAGAAACAAAGTATTTTCTACCTTCTTAGGCTACCTTTTAATCAATTTAAATACCCTCATACATGTGTCCAGGTATTATTCAAGTCAAATCTGAGTTTGAAAGGCAAGAGAGCAGCCCTCCCAGCTGATTATTTTTTTCACGTTTTGATCTCTTGCTATGCGACTGCTTCATAGGGTCAAAAATGCCTCCAAGCTTTGACCTGAATAGCAATCATACGCACAAGCAGTGTTCTTTATATGAGTACAATTGGATGCCTTGTCATCTCCATCACGATTTCCATACCCTGCCTCACAATAGGTTTTAACCATTCTAAGAACTCTGCTCATTCTTTATACTAATTATTTAAAATAATTTTTGAAACAATTGAATGCATCATGTGAATAGTCATTAACGAAACTGATTTTTCTCCCACAATCATTATAGAAAATGCACACACAAGTGAGCTTTGTTCTTCAAAGTGACAAACTTACAGCCCATATTCTTGGAATTCTTACGTAATTTTGATCAAGGTCAATTTGACACAGATAAAAGAAAATCAGTTGCTCTTATATGACACTATTTCTCTGTTGTCTCTCTTTACCTGCTTTTAATTTCTCTTTTCCTGGGTAGCTCCATTTCTATATTCCTGTGAGCTCAAAAACAACCAGTAAAGATTTGGATCGATCCTATGACAGCATAATTTTTGGAAAGGCAATGAGAGAAAACCGAAATATGAGTTTAAGAAAGACTCAAGCTTAGTGTTCTGGAAAACAACTTACATGATGTTAAGTACTTTTATTTGTTTCTAGCCCACAATAGGAGCGTGTAACTGTTTGAAAATAAAATTAAAAGCAGATAGTGGGCCAGGCGTGGTGGCTCACGCCTGTAATCTCAGCACTTTGGGAGGCCGAAGTGAGAGGATCACAAGGTCAGGAGATCAGGTCAGGAGATTGAGATCATCCTGGACAACATGGTGAAACCTTGTCTCTACTAAAAATACAAAAAAATTAGCCAGGCATGGTGGTGGGCGCCTATAGTCCCAGCTACTTGGGAGGCTGAGGCAGGAGGATGGTGTGAACATGGGAGGCGGAGCTTGAAGTGAGCCGAGATTGTGTCACTGCACTCCAGCCTGGGCGACACAGTGAGACTCCATCTCAAAAAAAAAAAAAAAAAAGCAGATAGTGAACCACGAAAAGCCCTTCAGACTAACTACATGACCTACATATCAAGCTCAACCATTTTCCCCTCAAATGCTTTCATGTCTATGCGTCCATTTTATCTTCATTGTATCCCTATGAGCAAGTGAAAAGATACATGCTATAATGCATGTTGGACTTAATTTCATGTAAAGACGTAGAGTTTTAGGTCCTTATCATAGCTTATGGATGAGATTTTCTGAGCAAAATGTTTAGGAATATGCATTTTAATTAGCTCCTCAGGTGGCTACTATGCAGACTCAAGTTTGAGAACCACTGCATGCAATGCAAATGAACTAGAACATGACCTGTGGTTAACTGTTACAGCTCCATAAACATATCCCTTAAAAAGGATGCATGTCAAAATAACTTTCTTTATCAAATAATGGCAATCTTTCTTAACATGGCAACTGACCATTCTACGGCAGCAATAATCTACAGAAGTAATGGGTACATATGGGAATAATATTAATGTTGGGTTAAAAAGTATCAAATTGACTAACGTCTCATGTATTTATTACATAAATACCAACGTATTGCAAAGAAGCCATGGGCAGATCACATAAAATTGGAGGAATGACAATATAGTAGTAAAATTACTATTAGATCAATTAATTAATTGCTAAAGTATGTTTAATGGAAAACAAATGGAGTTTTTATTATCTAATGATTGTGTGGGAAATTATTACAATTTATATTCATATTGCTTCAAATTATATTTTTTTAATATCAAATTGGATTAAAAGCAACATTGAACTGTGATTGAACATCATATAGGCTGGTTTATTATGCTGTCTTAAATTTTATTCCTGGATGCAATACTACAAACTTCATGTCTTCAAAAGGCATTTCCTAAGTGCTACTTATCAGATGTCAATTCTCAAGAAAACAAATTCTGTGTGCTTGTCTCACAATAGAGGAAATACATGCCTAAAATCTATTGAATATGGAAGTGTATGCATGTGCATTGAGCTATGAGTTGTGATTAAAGTTATTACTTATAATGCCAGACTATGTGGCAGAATATGTTAAATACTATTATATATCATGTTTATATCTTGAATGACTACTCATTATTCTACCATCCAATTATATAAGACAAGAAGAGGTTCAGCTTTTAACAATACCCCATTTTAGTGATTAAATTTTTAAAAATTATTACAATAAAACCACATACCCCAAATGTAGCTGAGATGTTTTCATAATCTACAGCCCATATGTGTTAGTATAACTAAGCCACATTCATGATTTTATCAAATCAGCAGTCTATGGCAGAAAACGTACAACAGTCAGATAATTAACTGCACTAATAAAAAACTTTCCAAGAAATCAAAGGACCTGAACCCTAGTACTCCTACCACTAACTTGTCCTGAAAAATTTACTTTTCTTCCCTAAGTTTCATTTTTCTCAAGAGTAAAATGGAGTTGGTTAATGGTCCTAGTGGTTCCAACAATCTCTGATTTGGGGTTAGATGGTGATGATACAGTTTCCCAGGATTTTGTTCACCTGCTCTAAGTCACTCAGTTCCCCATTACTATTGGGCTGGAAGAAATTCACTCTAGGGCAGTAACAAGTTCAGTTAATTAGCACTCTTCCTCCTCACCATTCTCCAACAACAAGCCAGGCAAAAGAATCATGTTTTTGTTTAACACAGGGCAAAAAGTAATCTGGTTGCTTCTTTTGTAGGGTTATAATGTTACTCTCTTAATACAAGTTTAAAAAAATCTCTGAGATCATCTGTAGCATAATTGGTATCACTAACCTGTGCTGTACTCTTTTCAAGTTTTTGGACTAAATTATCCCAACACCGGGCAAAGTTTTCCAGCCATACTTCCATCTTTTGGGTCACTGACTTATTCTTCAGTGTTGAAAGAAGATCTTGTTTGAGTGAATACAGTTTGTCCATGGATTGCTTTTTCTTTTCTAGATCTGCTTTTAAAACCTGTTAAAACAAGAAAGATCACAGAATAAATCTGGGTTACATTTTATACACCACTATAGTTCAATCTGCTTGTGCATGTATTTGCTTATTTGTACAGATAAGAAAATATTTCAGTCGTGCCTGCAAAGGATCAAAAGTTCAGAAAAATATAGGTAGAAAGTTATAATCTATCTAATTTTCCCAAGAAGTTTGAAGAGAAAAGAAAGTCAGATGTAGAATAAAGACCTACTAGAGGCAATTAAGAGCGACCTTAAAATATTTGAAGAACATCCAAGTGAAAAGGTAACATTGCTTCAAAAGTCAAAACAGAGATCAACATGTGGAAGTTGGAAGGCATGGCTTTTGGATTTCCCCTTAATTCCTGACAGAATTCAAACGAAAACTGACAATCAGGTACCAGGAGTACTGAAGAAAAGCTAGTGAGTTGAGAAAATGACAATGGCTAAGGAAGCTTGCCATTCTGAAATGCTGTGATTATTTGGATAAAATTACAATATTATCGTTTCCACAATTTTAACATTCTGTTCACCACTTGGAGATAAAAATCTCGTTATGTGATTTACTGACCTTAAAATTTTCGTAGCATCCATTAATCAATTAACATCTGGTTATTTGAGTAATTATTTTTTAAAACTAATTGTAGAGCCCATTAAGTAAAAGAACTAAGTCGCTGGGCATGATATAAATCCTTCAGCACCTCTTTTCAGATTTTGTAAATACTCAGGTGTCTTATGAAACAGTTTTTATGCCATTTATGTTTCCAAAGTTCCTGTGAGCTGTGGAGGGTTACAAACTCCCTATGGTTGATTTGAAAGGAATAAGTGGTTTATGTGAAATCAGTAAATCAGGGCAGTTTTTTTACTTGACTCAGTAACGTTGCCTGGCACACGGAGAAATTCAATTCCTGGGTACTAAACATTACTCCCTGACTTAATTTGTAAACAAAAAAGAAGAAGGAAGAGAAATAAAGGCGAAAATTATCTTACAATCACTTAACAACCCCATATTTGGCTGCAAATACAATGAATATAAACCATGATACCTTTCCGAAACAAATCCAAGTTTATTTAAGAACTAACATAACATACAGCATAGAAATTGTCATGAAACAGATGCACCAATTACTCATGAACCAAAGAGCCCCCAACCTAGAGCAGTCAATACACCTTCCTGAAAAGGACAATCTTAGTAGTCCATTTTGGCACGCCACCAGCATTGATAGCTCTGAACTGCAGAATGCTCTAGTGTCTCCTTCAATTAGTTTGTCTTTTACTCAGAATCTGCTTCACCTGGTGTATGTTATAGTTCAGTCTTCATGCCATTTTTAAGGGAAAATGAAGTGAAATTTAAATTTCATTTCTAACTTTTCCTTAACAATTACTTCAGTATTTTTCTGAGCTTGAAAGAATGTAATAGATCAAAATACAAATTAAGATATTATACATTGAATTCATATCACAATAAAACTCATGGTGTGGGGGTTTAGCAATACATAGGTGCTTTTTTTTTTTTTTTTTTTTTTTTTTTTGAGTTGGGGGAGTCTCACTCTGTCGGGCAGGCTGGAGTGCAGTGGCGTGATCTCAGCTCACTGCAGCCTCTGTCTTCCAGGTTCAAGCAATTCTCCTATGTCAGTCTCATGAGTAGCTGGCATTACAGGCACATGCCACTACACCCAGCTAATTTTTCATATTTTTAGTAGAGACAGGGGTCTCACCATGTTAGCCCGGCTGGTCTCAAACTGCTGACCTCAAGTGATCCACCCGCCTTGGCCTCCCAACGTGCTGGGATTACAGACATGAGCCACTGTACCGGCCCTATAGATAGGTTTTGCATATTCATTTTGTTTAATTCATATGTTAGCTTTCCATTAAATTTAAGTGAATATTTGCATTAGTACTAGAACAAAGGTTTATGCTACCTGTCCCAAGCTGAGAGCCATATTTGAATTTCAATTTCAATGTATATTCCTCCAGTTACATTATACAGTGTCATTTTCCTTTTTTTTTTTTTTTTTTTTTTTTTTTTTTTTTTTTTTTTTTTTTTTTTTGAGGCGGAGTCTCGCTCTGTCGCCCGGACTGGAGTGCAGTGGCCGGATCTCAGCTCACTGCAAGCTCCGCCTCCCGGGTTTACGCCATTCTCCTGCCTCAGCCTCCCGAGGAGCTGGGACTACAGGCGCCCGCCACCTCGCCCGGCTAGTTTTTGTATTTTTTTTTTAGTAGAGACGGGGTTTCACCATGTTAGCCAGGATGGTCTCGATCTCCTGACCTCGTGATCCGCCCGTCTCGGCCTCCCAAAGTGCTGGGATTACAGGCTTGAGCCACCGCGCCCGGCCTTTTTTTTTTAAACTACAGAAAGAGGCACAATATAAATAAAGACACAAATTTAAAAATAAAATTATGTAAGTACAATCCTCTTTGGCTTACTTTCTCAGAGTGTAAGAAACTATTTTAAATAGCCATATGTGTAAGGCTAAAGGGTCTACCCATTATTTAAACAAAGTATGTAATGATTTGGAAACATGTCAGGAGTGTTGTAAGCCTCCTGTTTTAGTATTAAGTCAAATGAAGAAACATTTGGTAAGCATCACAAAAATGAAAGTGAAAGTCACCATTAAAAATAAAATTAGAGGTGGTGACTCACACCTATAATCACAGCACTTTTGGAGGCTGAGGCAGGCAGATCACGAGGTCAGAAGTTCGAGACCAGCCTGGCCAACATAGTGAAACCCTGTCTCTACTAAAAATACAAAAATTAGCTGGGCATGTTGGTGCATGCCTGTAGTCCCAGCTACTCAGGAGGCTGAGGCAAGAGAATCGCTTGATCCAGGGAGGTAGAGGTTGCCCTGAGCGAAGATTGTACCACTGCACTCCAGCCTGGGCAACAGAGCGAGACTCCGTCTCAAAAAAGAAAAAAAATCAATTAAGAAAAGTGCACTCGGCCGGGCGCGGTGGCTCAAGCCTGTAATCCCAGCACTTTGGGAGGCCGAGACGGGCGGATCACGAGGTCAGGAGATCGAGACCATCCTGGCTAACACGGTGAAACCCCGTCTCTACTAAAAATACAAAAACTAGCCGGGCGAGGTGGCGGGTGCCTGTAGTCCCAGCTACTGGGGAGGCTGAGGCAGGAGAATGGCGTAAACCCGGGAGGCGGAGCTTGCAGTGAGCTGAGATCTGGCCACTGCACTCCAGTCCAGGCGACAGAGCGAGACTCCGCCTCAAAAAAAAAAAAAAAGAAAAAAAAGAAAAGTGCACTCAAAGTAAAGTAAAACCAATGTTATAATTACACTGTGTGATTACTGAATAAATGAATTTTTATGTCTATATGACAAAAACACTGAACCCAGACTTCTACCTAATAAATTTTAGATATGCGTTTCAAAAATGATGATGGCAGCTTAATTATTTGGTCTCAATTTCTCTCTCTCTATCTTTCAGTAGTCATTTCCCGGTTCCAGAAGAACTCCCCCAGGATTATTAACAGAGGGAGGAAAAAAAAAAACTCTGTGATGGTGCCAGACACATTAGATCATAGAATTCATCAGAATTATTTTGTCCTGTCTATCCATTGATGCTGACTCTTTTAAGTTTAGGTCTTACATATGCATACTAAATAACTATGATTTGTTACTAATTATTGCATAAAATATGTATTTCTACATAGCAATAATTAACCATAGGTCTATGAGTGCCAGAGACCCATAGTGCTCTAGAAAATTCAGGTGGCAAAAAGAAGATCTAGAAAATGTGTACAAGGCAAAGGCCAGGGGGGATAGTAAAAGAAGAAATATATTTTATTTTTATAGAAGCCAGGCATGTGGACCTACCCCCAAGGTAGGCAGGAAGGTACAGTCAATAAATCAGACTGGGTAAGCAGCGGATACAGAGAAGAGACAGATAAGCTGTTCAAGATGATTTGAAGTGAAAAGATAATGTATCATTACGAAAGGCCCAGGAAACCTTTACCTCACTCTCATCAGCAATATGCATAAGAGAATAATGCCAGGACAATTTCTCATATATTGTCAAAATTGAGTTTTGCACCTATATTATGTGTAGTTACTTATCTATATGTAAGATGTACTCCAATTCATTCTAATAACCAATTGTACTTTGGGAGGTTGATCTATTACAGAGGTTCTCATCTTGAAAGAACACCAGAATTACCTGAAAGGCTTGTTAGAATGCAGATGACCAGGCTCTACTTCCAGAGTTTCTAAATCATTGGTCTGAAGATGACCTAACAATGTGCATTCCTAACAAATTTCCTTGATACTGATGCTGCCGGTTGGGGAAACACATTTCGAGAAGCATTGATTCCGTCTGAATGGCCATCCCAGCAGTTGAGGTAAAGGTAGCAAGTCAAACAGCACTGTCAACAAGAACTTGCTCAGTTACCATAAGCACTTCATCCATGTCCTTTGATCCCACAGCCATTTGAGAGTATCCTCAATTCCTAAGTACTTCTGTAGCCCTTATATGCCATACTCTCTTGAATCACCCTGCTTCCCCAGAGCTGTCTTTCCCCTGGCAAACACCAACAGTCCCCACAGCAGCAATACACTTACTCAGGAACAGATTTCTTCTTGACTCAGATCTTCCCATGATAATTTACATGATTCTACAAGTCTTATAATTCACTTCATAAAAGCTACTGTTTGTTTCCCTTCATTTTTATTCCTGATGCCAAATCAGTTTAAAACTTAAATCAGTTTTGATTATAAAAAATAACAGATCTACACGATTTGGACACGAATCCCAAAGATCTAGAGCAAATTAAATATCATAATCCCTACCTCCCACCCCAACGGTAAGGAGGAGACAATCCCATGGGTTATTAGTGATAGTATTTCAAAACAAATTATACTTACTGTAAAGAAAAGAGAGTTTAGCACAGTGTATCTATACCTAGACATGTAGTGAAAACTGGTGACAGATGGTACCTGTTTTGGGTCTCAGATTGTGACATATTTTAATGAACATTAAATTCTTATTCACTGCCTGAGTCAGCAGGGGAATTTTACCTCAAATTCTAGACCAGCTGTCAGGTTTTGTTAATTGGCTTAAACTATCAAATGACAAGACCTATAGAAAACATATTTTCTCTTTGTTCACAAGCAAGGTGACATAATACAAATTTTAATCCTATTGGAAAATTATTGAGACTTTGTTAAAAGAGCATTTGTATGGCCCTGAGGCTAGCCAAGATTTCTGCTCACAAAAATGTTAACATAGAGGCACATTATTGTTAGAAATGACAGTTGCACTTATTTTTTCCAAGGAATCAACTGACATGAGGAGTACTGAAATAGACTGAAAGACCTGGACCTGAGTCTGAATGTCTTAGTGTTCATTTTAAGTCTGATACTAATGTTGTAGGATACAGGTCCTGTGTTTTTTCTTGATCTCGATTTTCTGTTGGAAATAACCTGAGTAGCTGTTCCTAACGAACTTTAGATGTGCAATTAAACTGAAGAAACACTAGATGAGATGCAAAATTTCATCTAGCTTTAACATATTTGGATTTTGTCAGTTTGTGGCTTCCTAAGAACAACTTTCTTGACTGGTAAATCTAGTCAACAATATATGTAGGAACTTTCACTAGATATTAAGATTTGGAATTTATCATCATGTAAAATAACTGTACTATTCTGGCATGCGGTACTTTCCAAAGATGGCTGTAAAATATCCTCATCTCAGATGCTTTGCTATAACTTGATCTTGGTGCTTCTCCAGGAGGAAATGAAACCTAATTCCTTTTCCTTGAATCTGGGCAGGCTTGTGACTTTTTCAACCCACAGAATATGATTGACCATCACTGTTGTGATTGACTGTCTGAAGCACATGGTTCTGTATTTAACTAGCAATATATCTTGGCTCCTAATCAGAGGGCATGACTGCATTTTGATAATCAGTGGTCACTCACTCACTCGCTTATTTACTGCAAGGATTCATATTTTGCCTGAGAAGAACAATGTTAGTAAGGCATATTCTGCTTTAAGGAGACGTAATCCATGCATCCATTCCTCTAGATATGATAGAATCCATCAGGAATTTATCCTCTCTTCTCTGTGGCACGTGACAGCGTATATCACTTCCTACTTTTTTGAAGTATGTATTCTCCTCATTTTTGTGATACTACTTTCCCCTTGTGGTATTTGCTCAACCTTTTGGTTAACACCTTGTCCTCTGTCTACTCCTTGACTGTAGACATTCCCCCTGGAATCTATTCATTTCACTTAATGTGTCACTCTACACAATCCTTCAGAAGTATTTTGATTGCTTCTGAATCAATAACTAGTCATGAACCCTTTTCTGAGATTCTAGTTGTGTAAACGAACTGACTAATGGAAAGGATTTTTAACTTGGATGTCTCAAGGACATTTTACACTGAATATATCCAAATCTGAAATAATTATCATTCTTGTCATTCCACCAATTCCTCTTCTATTCTCCTATTAGGGCTAGTAACCCTCCTAGGAACCCAGTCACCCAAATGAAATGTCTAGGAACCATTTGGAACTTCTGCCTCTTATCACAAGTTTCATTTATCACATTTTAACATTCTAATATTTCTCTCCTTAATACCCAATGCTACTTAGTTCAGGTCTTCTGATTAATCCTCATGCCATCAAACATCTTCCTACCAAAAAGTATTACAAAAATGCAAATATGATTCTTTTGCAAACTCTCAATGGCGTCCCATCAGCCACAGGCCAAAACTACAAATATAGTTGATATTTTTGCACTTTTGTTTTGAAACATATACAGGTTACTTTTCTGAACTCTATTTTTGGTAGTCACATCACTTAATAAAGTCTATATTCATTGAGAAATAATTTCTTATCAATAGTAAGCTAACTTGTAATAACAAGTAATACATAAGTGAATCTATTTTAAATTAAAAGGCCAATGAGGGTTAGCATTTATGGAGCAAAAAAAAAAAAAATGTATGAAACAAGTATCTGGTAAAATGGTATGTATTTAAAATAAGTGGGAAAATTTACTTAAGTTTAGAAATGATTTCATTATTATGAAGTACAATACATAATATCAATACAGATATAAATTGATTCACTCAGGTGAAATTATGAAACACTACTTATAATCATTTTGTTTTATAAAAGTTCATATCAAGTGAACATTTATTCAAATCTATCAAAAATTTTAAGAAATCATAATACAGAATATTTCGGTTGAAAAATTAAGCTCACAGTATCAGACTGGCCTCTTTTACTAGAAATGATAAAATTCAGAGTAAGAGAAACTTTGAAGTATTTTTTTTTAATCTTGGAAATTCCTGCAGAAACCAAATGTTTCAATGAAGCCTTTTCTGAAGTCCATTTACTGCAAAGAAATCTCATTTCTCAAAACTTGAGGCATTTATAATCAATGCCATTTGATTGGCTTTAACGTTTTTTGTTTGAAAAACTAGGTGATATTGTTTGGCTCTCTGTCTTCTCCAAATCTCATGTTGAAAGGTGACTCCCAGTGTTAGAGGTAGGGTCTGGTGGGAGGTGATTGGATCATGAGGGCGGATGTCTCATGAATGGCTTAGCACCATCCCTTTCGTGATGAGTCAGTTCTCATTCAGTATTAGTTCACATGAAATCTGGTTGTTTAAAAGAGTCTGGGACATTCCCCTTATCTCTTCTGTTTCCACTCTTGCAATGTGATATACACCAGCTTCCCTTCTCCTTCTGCCATGATTGTAAGCTTCCTGAGGCCCTTACCAGGAGCAGATGCTAGTGTCATGCTTCTTGTACAGCCTTCAGAACCATGAGCCAATTAAACCTCTTTATAAGTTACTTAGTTTCAGGTATCCTTTTATAATAAACTAAGGTTAAACTCCATCAATGTGAGGATAATCACCGCTTAGTATCTCTCACATATTATTCTGAGAATCAACTTTAGTCTTTTTTTTTTTTTTAGAACTATGCTGCTTAGAACTTTATGAAAGGCTCACAAACGTTTCTTAGTATTACTTTATTAATTTTAATTGAAGTCTTATTCTGGTATGCTGTGTTTTATCAAGAGTACAACTTTGTTTGAAAAACAAAGTTGAAAATCCAGCTAGAGTTTTTTCCCATTTTAATTCAGAAAAGTAGCAATATGACATTTTTTAATCATCTATGATCCAACCAAAAATAAACATTTAATCTTCCATAGCAAAGAAGAGACTAAATAATAGTGATAATGTACACTACACTACCGGGTTATAAGACTATTGAAAGCTAGAAATTACATACGGCCAGTTTTTGAAGACTTGATAACATTTCATTTTGATCCTTAAAGCCAGTTGTGTGAATCCTGTTCACCGCATCTTCTTTTTCTGAGAGCCATGCACTAAAAAGGCACTGCAAGACATTAAAAAATTCCATGGAATAAATAAACATAAATCTTTACTTTTCCAATTTATTATCCCCCCATGCCTTTTACAGCTAGTTTCTCACACATGACTCACCTGTTCTTCAGTAAGACGTTGCCATTTGAGAAGGATGTCTTGTAAGAGAACCCAGCGGTCTTCTGTCCACCTGCAGATGTTTGCCCATCGATCTCCCAATACCTGGGGAAGAGACAATCAACCACAGCATCAGTAAACAATTAGTAACTACGTTTTATTAAAAATGGCATGAACAATCCGCCAAAGTATCTAATTTGAGTCTCCTATGTATGCTAGAAGTTGGAAAGGACACTCTTCCTGATCTGTTTACATTTAAATAAGTGGTGTGACTTTGTCTTTATCTGACCAAGTCTTGTACCCTTCATAGAAAAGCAAAGATACAAGCAATATGAAGTGATTATTATATCACTATATAAAATGGCTTCATAGCAAATGTAAGATAACAAAGACATACATACAGAATTAGAGAGGATTTTGCAATGAGAAAAAGTAAAAGGTGTATCTTCCTTAGGTTTGAAAATACACCCTAAAGAATAAAAATCTGACTACTAAACAGAATGCCTCAAAAGACTCCTCTTAATTGAAGCAATCTTGCATAATGAGAATTGCCTGCCGTTTGGATTGTAGAATAAAATTATTAGTAACTTAACCTCTAATCATATGTAGATTTTTCAATTTTCTCAATTATTACAAAATTATTAAAATTTTCTGTTTCTAAACTATTCTAGTGAGAAAACTTATCTCCGAGTAAAAACTGCTATATTATTAATGTGTCACTAATGTCTAAGAACACACATTGTTTTAATATGCAACATACACCAACTACCAATGATTTTTGGAAGGAAAACACGTATTGTGATGCTTTCTATGCAAAGGAAGCATTTAAAAAAGGGCATTCAGCTCAACCTCATTATGATGCACTTTATAGCCTGAAATTTCAACTTTTTGTGACTTTTTCACATAAATAGGAAACTTATTTTCTCATATATGTTGGACCTTTAAAGCTAGAAATCATAAAATATTGACATGCTTTATTTTATATAGAATTAGAGCTAGAAAAATGTTTATAACTCATATTTTTGAAAAATCTATTGTCTAAGTCTCATAATTTCTATGTTACTTGATACTATGTATATTAACCCATCTAGAGGATATTAACACATGATTTAAACAATGCAAATGAAAGTAGCATCATGAAAACAACCCACTTTTTTTTTTTTTTTTTTTTTTTTTTGGAGACAGAGATTTGCTCTTGTCACCCAGGCTGGAGTGCAATGGCACTATCTCAGCTCACTACAACCTCCATCTCCTGGGTTCAGGCAATTCTCCTGCCTCAGCCTCCCCAATAGCTGAGATTACAGGCATCCGCCACCAAGTCCGACTAATTTTTGTATTTTTAGTAGAGATGGTGTTTCGCCATCTTGGCCAGGCTGGTCTCGAACTTCTGACCTCAGGTGATCCACCTGCCTCGGCCTCCCAAAGTGTTGGCATTACAGGCATGAGCCACTGCACCTGGCCCTAATCCACCTACTTCTAAGTGACTTGGAGAGTCATGTTTCTTAAATTGTTTCATCTACCACCACTTAAAAAATATACACGCATAAACAGAAGGCAGTCAACATTTTCGTACAGTACTAAAATCATCTTGTGCTTATATGCAGCTCAGTCACAAGTGAGTTTTCAGTTTTTCTTCATAAATATCAATGTTATTGCTTTCAGCATAATGTAACCGGTTTTTATTTTTTGTAGTTTCACTTTCTACTCAACTTATTTTGAATTATGTTTACAATAAAAGCCATAGCTCTCAGTGATGTGAGACACCCACAGGAAATGTGCCAACCTTAAATCAATGAATTCAATAACTTCAACCACCTAATTATTATGAATGCGTATATGTAGGTTTTTTCTAAAACATACTTGAATTTCTTTAGTGAACTTCCTAGTGACCCTGTCAGTACTTGTCAGGTAAAATGACAAGTAACAAAATGGTTAATAGATTAGTTGTGGGAGAAAAAAGTTTCAAATGGAGAAAATCTTATCTCTTAAGTATAAACTATACCATCTGCCTGATGTGATGATGCAGATCTTAAAAGTCAAAATGTGGGAAATTTATTGTGGCCCATCAACTCCAGTGAAGAAGACAGTCAATGGAAGAAGGGGCAAACTCAAGCTATAGCATCATATTCATAAACAAAATAGAGACTTCCAAGTATATACAGCATCTTCTCTCTAGTACTACAAGACATATAGTGTCCACTGAAGCAGTATTTTAAGCCTGTAACCCCATAGGTGGAAATGCATAATTGATTTTAGTGGGAGTACAAATCCAAATAAAGATCTCCTATTCCAGGTTGCATAAGATTTTCACATTTATTGAAACTCTGAGATGTTAATGTGATGCATATAATATTGCAGTTTTCTTCACCGAATGAGTCACAAAAAACTAATATGGTAGTTCTCCTTTATCCGCATGGGATATGCTCCAAAATCCTCAGGTGGGTGCCTACAACTGCAGCTACTACAAAACCCTATACATAGTATTTATGGTATTTTTCTTTCTTCACAATTTCACAGATAGATTTTTTTTTTTTTTTTTTTTTTTTTTTTTTTTTTTTTTTTTTTTTTTTTTTTTTTTTTGAGACGGAGTCTCGCTCTGTCGCCCAGGCTGGAGTGCAGTGGCCGGATCTCAGCTCACTGCAAGCTCCGCCTCCCGGGTTTACGCCATTCTCCTGCCTCAGCCTCCCGAGTAGCTGGGACTACAGGCACCAGCCACCTCGCCCGGCTAGCTTTTTTTGTATTTTTTAGTAGAGACGGGGTTTCACCGTGTTAGCCAGGATGGTCTCGAACTCCTGACCTCGTGATCCGCCCGTCTCGGCCTCCCAAAGTGCTGGGATTACAGGCTTGAGCCACCGAGCCCGGCCGATAGATTTGTTCTTACCACAGATTTTGAGCCACCCCAGCATATGATTTTTTTGCCTTATTAAGTTGGGAATTGTCACCTTTTCACATAAAGAAAACCCTTTACAGTTTTCCTTTGGCATATGTGAACTGCCAACATAACTACTCTTGCACTTTGGGGCCATTACTACGTAAAATAAGGGTGACTTGAACACAAGCACTGCGGTACCATGACGGTGGATCTAAGAACCTAGACAGGTAATAATGGGTGGGGAGCACTGACAGCATGAAGACGTTGGATGAAGGGGTGTCTAGCTTTGGGTGTCTAGCTTTAAAAAAATTGCTAGACAAGTGTAAGAAATTGGATCAAATGGGGCTAATATTTTTTTTAAAGAACCACTGTATTAGGATTAGAAACCTCTTCTCTAGAGAAAAAAGAACATGTAACTTCAGCTCAGTGTTTCTCTGAGTTTCTATTTACGTACAGGAATCCCTTGAGCTTTTAGCAATAATGCAATAAGTCCTGGGTGGGACACAGGTGGGATGGCACAAGATTGCATCATGCTACTCAAAACGGCATGCAATTTAAAATTTATGAATTATTTCTGGAATTTTTCATTTAATATTTTCTGACCATGGCTGACTGCCAGTAATTGAAGCCAAGGAGAGCAAAACCATGGATAAGGGAAGGAGGGAGGGAGGGATTGCTGTAAACACTCTTTTGGGTATACAGGCAACCTATTTAAGACAACTATTTTAAAAATGCCACTGAAAGTGTCCTTTGTATCCAAATAATGATTATAGATAATTTTGATAATTTATCGGAGCAAGTTTGTGATTCAGCTAATATTTAGCTTACAGTTAATGATAGCCATCTTTTTTTTTTTTTTTTTTTTTTTGAGACGGAGTCTCGCTCTGCCGCCCAGGCTGGAGTGCAGTGGCCGGGTCTCAGCTCACTGCAAGCTCCGCCTCCTGGGCTTATGCCATTCTCCTGCCTTAGCCTCCCGAGTAGCTGGGACTACAGGCTCCCGCCATCTCACCCGGCTAGTTTTTTGTATTTTTTAGTAGAGACGGGGTTTCACCGTGTTAGCCAGGATGGTCCCGATCTCCTGACCTCGTGATCCGCCCGTCTCAGCCTCCCAAAGTGCTGGGATTACAGGCTTGAGCCACCACACCCAGTGATGATAGCCATCAATGCATTCATTCATTGGTAATTAATTTACTATATAACAAATATGTATGAACTATCTGGATATGCCAAATATAAACAGAAGATGTTACAGGCTGAATAGTGTCCCCTGAAATCCATGTTGAAGCCCTATGTCCCACCTACTATATCAGAATGTGCCCATATTTGGAGATAGTGACTTTAAATAGACGTTAAGTTACAATGAGTCTATTAGGGTTGCTCTATTCCAATATGATGGGCATCCTTATGAGAAGAGGACATTTGGACACAGCAGAACACCAGGGATGTGTACAACACAGAAGAGAGACCACGTGAGGACGCAGGAACAAGGCATTCATCTGCAAGCCAAGGACAGGGGCCTCACAAGAGACCGACCCTTGCCAGTACCTTGGTCTTGAACTTCTGGCCTCCAGAATGGTGAGAAAATAAGTTTTTATTGTTTAAGCCACCAGTCCATGTTATTTTTTAATGATAGCCCTCACAAAGGAGTAATACAAAAGACATTTAAGAGAGATGGATTATTTTCAAGAAATACGTGTCTAAATGTCTGTCGAAGAAAATAATACCAACCCCTTAAAGAATTGCAAATACTAAACAAGAGTATGTATTGGAAAGTATTATTGATTTGAAACAAGTTATTTAAGAGTTGGTCGTTGTTTACATTTTGCTTGATCATGGTTCTTACATCAAATCTAAGAACTGCCAAGGGTCATCTATTTTACTGTATTCACTCTGGATAGGCACCCATTACATCTTTACAAATAGATGTTTAGTCTTCAAGTACATTCTTTAAAGGTTTCCAACATGAGAGAGCATACATATCCTTTAGTAACATATTCTATTGCTTTAAACCTATGTTACTCTTAGAAAATACTCAATGAACTGAAACTAAGTCACTTCTGTAGCAATGTAGGCATAGTGCTTTCTACTGATCTCAGTGTAAGTAGATAAGTGAAATAGAAATTACTTGCTCATACGCTGTACACATCTGCCCGTACATTTTTGTGATGTCATATGTACAAGTATAAATAGATGTACACAAAGTGCTTCAATTTATGGATTTACCTATTTATTGCTTAGCAATATTGGCGTTAATTTGAATTACAAAGAATGAAGCAAAACAATTGAAAGACTATCCCTCAGCTCTAGTATCAAAGATGCTGCTTCCTATCATTGCCTGAATGGCTTTAAAAAAATTGCTAGACAAGTGTAAGAAATTGGATCAAATGGGGCTAATTTTTTTTTAAAGAACCACTGTATTAGGATTAGAAACCTCTTCTCTAGAGAAAAAAGAATATGTAACTTCAGCTCAGTGTTTCTCTGAGTTTCTATTTACGTACAGGAATCCCTTGAGCTTTTAGCAATAATGCACATTTTTAGAGCTAAACATTATACACACAAATGTAAAACCAATGAATTATAAACTCTCACAAAATGGTAAAAGAATTTTTATTTATGTTCTCATTTTGTCTCAGCAGTAAGTGAAGCTAAAGGTCAGCTCACTTTGTCTAATATATTTTCATGGACTAAATCACAACTCCATTATCGTCCATGCTCAGATCCACAATGGGGAGGATTTTTTCCTCCCATTTAATTCACATCTCATATTGTTATATGTGCCAAGGACATTTCTCATCTGAATTCCTTTGTTTGGTTGAGTTGCCATTTCAATGCAAAAGTGAAATATGGCTACTAAAAGAACATTTGGATAAAGGTAACTGAGGAAAATTTGACAAGCCTGGGAGGTAAATCTTAAGTATGGTGACCCTTGAATTTATGGGAACCAGGGACAGAATATGAAACCTAAACTGTACCCATCAGTACTGGCATTAAGACATAGAGTGTTCCCAGGCATATATCCACTAAGGTGGAAACAATTATGTGCCATGGACCACACAATGCATCAGCAACAGGGCTTTATAAAAGAGAAACCAAAAACAACCCATCTTATTTCATTGTAGGTTAAGACCCTATAATACACTCCTCCACTAAATGAATTTTGTGTGTAATGAGCCTTCTGAAAATCACTTATTTCTTGATTTTTCCTTCTTACTTTATCAACAACTATGCAGTTAAAAAGTATAAGCAACTTAATCTTACTGATGGTGAAATGGAAATCACATCAAAAACCACTGAGAACAACAAAAATCCATTACGAGGCTAGAAATGTGGCAGAGTCCTACTGAATAGCATTTAGCCAAGGGTATGGTTTGGTTCCCAGTTTTACACGCTTCTACAAACTTAACTGGAGCAACATACTATAAAACGGTGTACCTTATGTCTTCATCACTAACATATGGTACAGGGCAGATATTTTGATGAGTTATGAAACAATTACTGGAAATGTTTTTTGAAAGCATAATTCTTACTTCTATCTAAATGATCCTGTAATAATCTTGTGTCTGAACTCAAGGAACTTTTAGCTGTCACTTCCAAAGGGGCAGGTTACGGATGAGGAAACTGACAGATTGGTTAAGTAACTTGTCTAAGGTCACAGAAGTCACAGTACTGAGTATCTGGGATTTGACCTCAGATCCATTTGGCTACAAGTTCATGCTCGTTCATAATGGTATTCACTCAGTAGAGCATTCATTATAAAAGATATGCCTTCTAATTTGTGCTACACAACCTACAATGAGACATCCGGATGCTGAATCCCTTTGGAGTCTTTTCATATTTGGTTTTAGCAGAAGTTTGACTAGATTTAACATTTTATCTAATCTGCTTGACAAGGATTTGAAGCTTATAATTTGATTCAAAAACATTTCACATTGTAACTCTATATTTGTTTAATCATAAAACGTCAGAAAATACTTGCACTTCCAGATTAAGAACATGTGGCCTTTGCCAAGATTTATTTTTAAAAAGTAAATATGACTGAGTTGTTAATTAAATTCTGCCTTTGCAATTGTGCTCAAAGTGTAGTGAGATTTTAACTTGAAGAAGCATGTTCTTCTCTACGCTATTTCAGTCAGTTTCATATATCATTTACTTGTATGAGTATACAAAGCACTAATGAATAAATCTGGAAAAGCCTTTTTGTTGTTGTCACTGCTGCTATTATTTGCAGGATATTATTTAATGTTTTTTTGGCAGCTTAATAAACTCTGTACTCTCCAGCTCCCACCAGTCTATTCAGTTGGGATACCAGAAAATAAAGAGCAGGAGTTCTAAGGAGCATTCCAGCATAACAGTCTTCTTTCCAGCATTCATCACATTCCCAGGCATTCCTTGGTACCAGGAGGTTTCCTCTTCTTTATCATTTTATACCTCGCAGACTCTGAGCTCGTTGAGGTGGGCTCCTTACCTTTGAGATTCATGTCTTGCACAAATGTCCCAAAGCTGAATACTACCACTGTAGTTATCAATAGGTGGCTTTCTCCCCCAATTTTTGGCTTAGAATCATCTTTTTGGATCTTTGAATCTGCTAACCATTACATAAAATATAAACTTCATGAATTCTCACTTCAGTTCTACTGTTGTCCAACTTCATAATATCTGTGAACAAACTCAATCTTGCTGTGCTTTAGTTTTCTCACCAGTGAAATGGAGATAAAAGTACCGACTCTCCTGGCCAGGTAACTGCTAGGGTCAGATAGATAAGTAAATGTGAAAGTGCTCTTAAAACTGTGATGAATTACTGAGATGCTTGTGATAGTAAGACTTTAGAGCTCAGTCAATAAAAAACCAGCCTTTATTCCAGATGTGATAAATCTGGAGCATGACAGAATTTTAATACAGAACAACGTTAAACATTTTAGAAGGACACTAAATTATAATTTTGTTTGCATTTTTTCTATAGTTCATAAAGCTTATGTTTTGTATAAGAGTTGAAAATCTTTTACCTTTACATTTTTAAACACCAGGTCATGTTCCAATAGGTATCTTTTTTTTCTTTTTCTTTTTTTGAGACAGAGTCTTTTTCTGTCCCCCAGGCTGGAGAGCAGTGGCACGACCTGGGCTCATTGCAACCTCCACCTTCCAAGTTCAAGGGATTCTTGTGCCTCAGTTTCCCAAGAAGCTAGGATTACAGGTGTGAGGCACCACACATCTGGCTCATTTTTGTATTTTAGTAGAGACAGGGTTTCACCATGTTGGCCGGTCTCGTCTCAAGCTGCTGACCTCAAGTGATCTGCCCACCTCGGCCTCCCAAACTGCTGGGATTGCAGGCATCAGCCACTGAGCCCGGGCTCCAATAGGTATCTTATTTAAAAGTAAGGGCATAGAAAATAAATATCCCTCTATGTCTCATGCCACATCTTGACATCACAACTTTTCATCTACAAGAAATCACAAATTCTAATGTACATACCTAATAAAATGCATAAAATAATGTAGGTGTAAGAGAATGGGTAGCAACGGGGACTGTGGCTAAATGAAGAGCCTGTGTCAGAAAGAACAGGGCAACTTGACTCCTGCTCTGGTTACTACGTAGAAAAACAGACTGACGATCATTAGATCATTTGCTTTCTCCAGAGAGGTTAGAAATTCTTTGTTCATGTCATATTTTTCTCAATTTCAAACAATGCTAACTAATAAAATACTATTAAATACCATAGGGACTAAATAGAACTTTATCTGAATACATCTGTAATTTTAGATACAATAGACCAATTCCTAGAAAAACACAAATGATTCAAGCTGACTCCAAAATGGAAAATCTGGAAACATGCAATTTTGAAATTCCAATTATAAATGCACATTTTTATGTGTATTAAATACATAAAAAATGTTAATTTAAAAGTTTCCTATTTGCACATTCCAGTTATGAAGCAAGTTCCCAAGCCTGCATAATCAGGTACTTAAACCTAGCAAGCATATTATAAGGAAGGAAAATAACAGGCCACTTTCATGGACATAAAGGAGTAATTTTGAATCAAAGAAAATCTAGCAATACACAAAAAAGATTACACGTCTTAGCCAGGTTTAGTTCATTTCAGGAAGAAAGGCTTTAACATTAGAAAACTAAGCAATGTGATTTGACATAGAGCAGAATAAATAAGAAAACAAATATGACTATCTCAATTGATTCTGGAAATATATATAAAATTTGGCATCCAGTAATAAAACCTCTTAGAATATTAAGAACAGAAGGTACCGACAACAAACCTACAGGAGAGATCATACTTAATGATGATGTATTAAAGGTCTTGCCTCTGAGACTTAAAATGAGAAATAAATAACCACAATATTCCCATTGTACTAGAGTATTTATACAGTACAATATGTCAGGGAAAATTAATAACATGAAAAATAACTGGAAAATGAGAAAGAAAACTGTCATTACTCAAAAACAACCTATATATGTACATCTGAATAACACTATAGACAATGTATTCAAATTATTAAGTAAATGTAGCAAGGTCTCTGGATACAAGACCAAGAAAAAAATCAATTGTATTTCTTCATATCAGCACAAATAGAAAATGAAATTTCAAAAATATATTCATAACAGCAAAAATATAAAAAAAAACGAGAAATACATCTTAGAGGAAGTTTAAGAGCCTTTACTTTAAAAACTATAAAACATTACTGAGAGAAAATAAAGGTCTAACTAAATGAAAGGTTATTCCACGTTCATGGATTGAAAGACTTTATGTAATTAAAATGTTAATTCTGTACAAGTTGATCCAGAGAATAGATGAAATCAATTAAAACCACAACAGATTCTTTTTGGGGGCAGGGTTCACAAGCTGTTCTTAAAATTCATATGGAGATCGAAACGGCCAAAAGCAGTCAAGATAATCTTTAAAAAGGAAGAAAATAAAATGGCTTTTATTGACCAACTGACCAAAACAAACTTAATGTAACTAAACTCTAGACAGGTTTTTATTTAACTGTAGGCTCCTGACCTCTCTTTTCTTAGAGCAACTATATATAAAATATATATATATATATATATATATATATATATATAAAATTTTATATATATATATATACACATATAAAACTTTAAGAAAACTTGCAACCATAAACATATTCTCTGCCTCTTTGAGATGTAACTCTTCTACAACCCGAGAATATCTTTCTCAAGTACCTAGGAGCCATCTCTTTGAAATGTAATTGTTAATGATAGCACGCCTATCTCTCCCAGTCTCTGTGGGAGGGTAGGAGCCTAACTCCATTAAGTGCCAATTAACAATCATAGATGGCCTAATCACCATTCTAACCCCCTAACATCTTCCAGTAGTTTTCTACTAGCTCTTCCCAGTGCTTAAAATCTTTCCTGCCTTTCTTTCATTGGAAACAATTTCCATCTCTCTCCCCTATGGCAATAGTCTTGATCCATATTTCTGTAGTCTGGAATAAAGTCTTTCTTGCCTGTTTAACTGTCTGTGCAAGTTTTCTTTTACAGTATTACCAGATACATGCCAGGCATGGTAGCTCAGGCCTATAATCCCAAGACTTTGGCAGGCCAAGGCTGGTGGATCACCTGAGGTCAGGAGTTCAAGACCAACCTGACCAACATGGTGAAACTCTGTCTCTACTCAAAACACAAAAAAATTAGCCAGGCATAGTGGTGGGCACCTGTAAACCCAGCTATTCAGGAGGCTGAGGCAGGAGAATTGCTTGAACCAGGGAGGCGGATGTTGCACTGAGCCGAGATCTCGCCACTGCACTCCAGCCTGGGCAACAACAGGGAAACTCCATCTCAAAAAAATAATGTTACCAGATATTAAAATTTATTATAATGCTATAGTAATTAAAACAATGTGGTATTAGCGTGAGGATAGGCAAGTAGAGAAATAAAACTGATGAGAGTCCAAAAACTGATCCATGCCTGTATAGGCATTTTATTTACAATATTTTTGTCAAAGACAGCACCATAGAATATTGAGGAAAGGATGATCTTATTGAAAAGCTTAGCAGTAAGACCATCCTTTCTTCAACATTCTACAGTGTCAACTTGTTGTTTCAGTTGGATCTATATGGGAAAATATGGACATTCATCCTTTTCTCATACTTGTAATAATAGGTGGATTATAATATGAAAGGTAAAACAAAAAGTTCCTATATAGCAACCCAGGACCATAGCTTCAGAATTTTAAAGTAGACAGTCTTATTTTTAAACTGAGGACAAAAGTACACTAAAAGAGAAAATACTGAAGTGAAATATGTTAAATTTAAACTTCTGTTTATGAAAAAATGTATCATTAAGGGGTAAAAAGGCAAGGTACCCATTCAAAAAGAAAAATGTAATAGAGATAAACAACAAAGAATATCCAGAATATATATATTTTAAACTAAAATAAATCACTAAGAGAAATACAGAAAATCCAGTAGAAAAATAGGCATTTCACGGAAGAGTTCATTTTAATGGCCAGTAACAACTGAAATAGTATTCAACTTCATTAATCATCAGCATATACAACTAAAAATGAGAGGTGACATTTTACAGCTACCAGAAAGGCTCAAATTAAAAAGTTTAACAACCAAGTATACAAGAAGATATGAAGCAGTTTGTACGTTCATTTACTACTGGTGAGAATGTGAATTTACACAACTTTGGAAAACTCTTTGTTAATATCTTGAAAGCTAAATATGCATATACCCAATGGCTAAGAAACTGTATTCTTAGGTACATACCTAACACAAAAGCTTGCACATATATGCAAAAATATATGTACAATTTACATTCATAGATGAATTATTTGTAATGCTTCCAAACTGGAAACACCTCAAATTTTCTGAACAGTAGAATATGTAAAATGTGGTATGTTTGTACAAAGTAATTTTATCCAGCAATGAAAATTAATGAAGTAATGCTATATGCAATATAGTGAACCTCATAAATATAGTATCCAGTGAAACAAGCCAGTTTAAAAACTGCATATATAAAAGTTTCACTTACATCAGCTTAAAAATGTAGCAACACTAATCTGCAGCATTGGAACTCAGGATACATGTTACCTTTGAGGAGGTGGGAAGAGTTTATGATACCATAGGGCTTGATGGAGGCTTCCTGGTTGCTGGTAACATACTGTCTTTTTCTGGATGTGGAATCATGGTATGCTACTTCTGTAACAATTCTTTAAGCTGTAATTATAACTTATGTACTTTGCTTGATACTTCAATTTAAAAAGGGCCATAAAGTTTACATTTTTTTCAGAGACCATCAACAGATAAATAGAAAACAGGTTTTATATACATAATGGAATGCTATTTGGCCATAAAAAGGAATGAAATAAAGCCATTTGCAATGACATAAATGGAACTGGAGGTCATTATTACAAATAAAATAAGCAGGCACAGAAAGACAAATACCACATGTTCTCACTCGTATGTGGGAACTAAAAAATTTGATCTCATAGAGCTAGAGATTAGAATGATAGATACCAGAGACTGGTAAAGGTGTGCAGATGGAATGAAGAGAGGTTGTTTAATGGGTACATACACTTAGATTGAAGGAATAAGTTCTAATGTTCGATACCAGAGTAGGATGACTATATAATTAGGTACAACAGTGTATATTTCAAAATAACTAGTAGACAGGATTTGAAATGTTCCCAACACACAGAAATGATAAATACCTCAGGGTATTCAGGATATCTATCACCTCAAGTATTTATCATTTATACATTCCATACATGTAACAAAATATCACATGTACTCTATAAGTATGTACAAATATTATGTATCAATAAACTTTAAAAAATTTTGTAAACATATTAATGCTTGCATTCATAAAGAATATTACTGGCTGGGCGTGGTGGCTCACACCTGTAATTGCAGCACTTTGGGAGGCCAAGGAGGACAGATCATGAGGTCAGAAGATCGAGACCATCCCGGCTAACACGGTGAAACCCTGTCTCTATTGAAAATACAAAAAATTAGCTGGGCGTGGTGGCAGGCACCTGTAGTTCCAGCTACTTGGGAGGCTAAGACAGGAGAATGGTGTGTACCCGGGAGGCGGAGCTTGCAGTGAGCCGAGATCGTGCCACTGCACTCCAGCCTGGGCAACAGAGCGAGACTCTGTCTCAAAAAAAAAAAAAAAAATATTGTTCCAGCATACTTGCTTATATTTCTCCTGTAATTTTGAATAGTGACTATTGTGACCACTATTATCTTTGAGCTTCATTTGATAATTTTACCATGAGATAATTTATTGTTCAGCTCATAAATCAAAGTTGGAAGAGAGAACAGATTGAGTAATCCAGACATTGTGTTCTTTCAAATCTACCTAACATCCTATTGGCCAAATGTATTACAACAGACCATGTATTAACATAAATTTAAATCCAGGGTTAACCATATACTTACAGCACATTGGCTTTGAATGTTCAAATTTCATTAGAATATTTAACATTTATTTACACTTAATACAATGTGCAGTTGAAAAAATGATGTACATATCAAAGCTGTTCAAAACATACTCAAAAATTTTCTAATAACTGAATGATATGCCATTTTATATTTGAGTAAATAAAATTAAAAATCCAGTTCCTCAAGCACACTAGTCACCTTTCAAGTGCTCAAAATAGCCAAATGTGTATAGCAACTTCCTTATTGAACAGTGTTGTTCTAGAAAAAAAACTTTATATACTAATGCAATCGAGTTTGACAGGTGATAATATATATAAACTGCTTATATATACAAACTATATATGTATAAACCGGTCTCTTCTAGAACTCTGTTATTCTAGAAGAGAAAAATATGTATATACTAATGAAATTGAGTGTGACAGGTGCTAAAATAAATAAATATGTTTATATTATATATATTTGTACCTGTAAATTTAACTCATTCATGCAAATACTCTCTGTATTGCATTTTATACAGAGAGTATTTGCATGAATGAGTTAAATTTACAGGTACAAATACATTACTTTGTTAGATAGGTTTCTGCATTCCCCCTTTGCTAATTAGTAAACCGAAACTGAAAAAAATCACATAATTTTCTCAAGGTCACATAGCAATTTTCTACTATGAATTTGAGAGATTAGGAGAAATCCCAGGTTGAGGTGTCACACATCTGAATACCAGTGTCAGCCTTGCCACCTGCAAGCTATATGAACTTGGATTTAACTTCACTATGCATTGGTTTTCTCATTTGTGATACAGGGGTGACATTACATACAAAGCATGTAAAACTGAAAAATAATAAACCAGCTAATAATTATAATTGTTGCTTCATGGGCAACAACTGTTGATGCTTAGCTTTGTGGATTATTTTCATCACATTTACAGTTTTTTTTTAATGTGTTTAATTCACCAAATATAAAATTAGGACTTGAGTGAAACATCAAAATATTTCAACCATATTCCTCTTCCTAAATAACTTCTATTTCTCAATTTGATAGGGCCAACATTCTGTAAAATTTCTTTCTCATACTATCCCAAAGATATGTACCATAAAAACTTTTAGTTACCTAAGTGACATTTAGGCTATGAGAGAAAATCAGACTTTATCATCTTTCTGAACAACTACCTTTCACAGTATATCATTTTCTTTCCACGTGACTGTCTTTGTTATTTTAACATTCTCTTTGTAACTGAGATATAGCACATTCCCTTTGGAACCTGTGTGATACTCACGTTTCACAAGTTAAAACTATTAACGACACTAACATCAATGTCCAAAAAGATGTTACCATTAAATGTCTGTCCTTCTTATTGTCCACTTATCCAGATTCGTTACCTTTGAAAATTATCACTGCTGGTCAAAATGATTGGCAGAATGTAGTGTTTGACTTCTATTTTGCCATTACATTCAGATTGTTTTTTCTTATGAAAGTAATTTTGAGAACCATGCTTTTTAAATCTGAAGTTCTCTATAGAATGAGGGAGAATTATGCCTCTACTGGATAAGATTGGGCAGCATTTCCTTTTATTTTCTTGCACTCCACCTGTATTGGAGGGGACATTGGAGGTCATCATGTCTAACTTCCCACTCAGTATGTCATCTCTTTTCAAACATACTTGAACGAGAGATTCTGGTTTGTGCTAAGTATTATTAATGAAGAACAGCTTGCCACTTCCCGCAACTCTTATCCCACTGTAAGAAGACTCTGGGGTGATGATAATAACTAATATTATTATTGCTTACTATATTTCAGTGATTTTTAAATGCTTTTGCTTCTCAACTACCCTTTTACCCTTTACAGATATCCCATAATGTAGGTTCTAATACAATCCTCGTATTAAAGATGGAGAAACTAAAGTCAAGAATGGTTAAGTGGCTTGCCCAAAGGTATACTGTAGATAAGGAACAGAGCAGGAAGGGTCTATTTCGTAGAGTTTCTCCTAATTGCCTTACAACAAAAAGCTCCCTCTTTTAAGTCAAAAATTCTTTCTTGGAATTATACCCAACCATCTGCTCATAGGTTCATTTAGTTATCTAACAAAAGTTACTGATTACTTATATATGAGAATACATGGGAGAATGTGTAAGACAGATCTCATGGAACTCAGATTCTAATAAAAGAGTAAAGCACAGCAGTATTAACTGCAAAAGTGTATGACAGGTACACAAACGGGCATAGTTATTATACAGACATGGTAGAAAGAGGGAGTAGTCATCACTAGGTAAAGTGGCCAAGTTCATGGAGGAAAACTTGAAATGAGTTTTCTATACATAGATGAAATCATCAAAGCAGATCTTGTGAAGCAGAGTCGTCTGTTTAAACCAGGAGGTATGTGCAAAGAGGTGGTAATATACAGGGTATCAGAAACAGCTTGTATGAATCAAACGCAGGTTGAGGGACATAAAGCAGATAACATGAGACAAGTCTAGAGAGAAGAGTAGGAGTCAGGTAATCAAATATCCTGTAGGCCAAATATCAGAATCTGTAGAGGATGGAAAGTGACTCGGGATTTTAAGCAAAGGAGAAATGATTAAATGGGTTCTTGGGAACCCACACTGACTTCAATATGGAGACTGGACAGAAGAGCAGTAAGACTGAAGGCAAGGACTTTGGGGGTTTATGGTACGGCCTTTACCTTGAGAAATGTTGACAGGAACAAAGATGAAATAATACATACACGATACGGTTAAGAAATATGTTGACACTGCATGCAAAGGGCTCATAAGGGAAAGGACAGGGATGAATTTGGGATGACTCCAGGTTTCTGGTACAGGTGTCATGATAAATGCTAGTGCAATAACAAAAGTAAGAAATTCAGTAAGGAAAGCAGGTTTAAAGGAAGGCAATATACAATGAGTTAAGTTTCATCTTGTTGAGTTTGAAATGTTGTTTGGACTTCAAGGATACATCCCGAAGATAATTAGAAGAAAATGGACTCAGGAAAGATCTGGGCAGAAGACATCCAGAGTTACCAACTTGTTTGTTTCTGATATTATGACATTTTGAAAAAAAAAAAAAAAAAAAAAAAAAAAAAAAAACAGAGAAAGTGCCTTCCTTTTTCACGACAATAGTGCTCATATGCCATTTCTCTCTGATTAGTTATTTTTTAATTAAATAATCACCCATTCTACAAGTATTCTTCACAGGATGCTGCCATCTGAGAAAATCCAGCTAAGATAGAGTACCAATCGTGGGCCTAAAATATAGTGTATTCAAACCAGTCAGCATAGAGTGTAATGATTAGTTCTTATAATCTAGACACTATATCATAGTCTGTGATTGCATTAACTAAGAACCTGTATCATCCTTCTTAATATCAAGCTTGTTCCAAAGTAAGCATGTGCACTCTTTCTCATATGTGCTTATGTTTATGTATATGTATGTATATGCATATACATAAATACACATGTACAAAGATATACATGTGTATATATACAAATGTAGAGATGTATACAAATTTAACTATACATTTATACATATATTCACATATAGACACAATTACATGTGTTTTTATACACTTACATTTGTATATATTTACATTTATATCTATAGATGGGAAGTCAGACCCTTTTTATCTCAAACTAATTCAATTGATTTATACTACTCGTGTTTTTAAAAAGCAGCAGCATTGCAAACTATAAACATGATTTTTCTGACTTAAAAGATTAGGATGTAACATTTGTATATGATATTCTAATTCCTGAGGACATAGCTATAAACCTTCTAAGTTAATATGGGAGGAAAAATATTCCATTAACCACCCCTACAGGGGCACACTTTACACAGAGCCCCAGCTAAACCCTCAAATGGCTTCCTTCCTCAGAATTTTCTGACACTGCAGGTTGAATAAAGATGTATAATCATTTTCAGTCAAATGCTCTAGCACGTAAGTCAGATACTAGGAAGGAATATATTAAAACACAGACTCATCCACCAACCCTCATAGAGAAAGAAAGACTCACCTTACCAATAAACATATCATGGGGAGGCTTCGCTAAAACGTTTAGGAAAATCAAAATACCTTATATTCAGTCCATTCCACTGGATTAGCCAATTTAACAAGTCTAACAAAATAATTTTTCTTAATACCACAAAGTATTTCTACAAACTGCTTCATGTCGTCCGATATAAAGTTGGTTTTCATAACTCGATTTTAGCCAATGTAGTTTAGTTCTTAGAAAACTATCTCATCTGCAAAAATTATTCCTTCAGGCAATAAACATGTTTATTAACTTCATGAGATGAGTGAGAAACTATACCAGTGTGCCTGGCCTTGTGTTTAATAATCTGATCCAAAATTATGTTTTCCAGGTTTTCATTCTTGAAAATAGAATACTTGTTGTGATGGTTAATATTATGGGTCAACTTCACTGAATTGAGGGATGCCTAGATTGCTAATGAAGTATTGTTTCTTCTGCGTGTGTCTGTGAGGGTGTAGCCAAAGAAGCCTGACATGTGGACCAGTGAACCGGGAGATGAAGACCCACCCTCAATGTGGGTGGGCACTACCCAATCAGCTGCCAGTTAGACTGAATGAAGCCAAGAGAAGAGGAATAAAGTAGCTTGCTTGGTAAGTTCACTCACTCTCTTCCCGTGCCTTGCAGGGCAGATGGCTTCCTCTCCTCCTGCCCTTGGACATCAGACTCCAGGATCTTCAGTCTTTGGACTTGGGGACTTGTACTAGAGATCTCCCAGGGGCTCTCGGGCCTTTGACCTCAGACTGAGAGCTGCACTGTCAACTTCTCTGGTTTTGAGGCTTTTGGACTTGGACTGCACCAGGCTAATAGGTTCTCTCTTTTCCCAGCTTGCAGATGGTGTATCATGGGACTTCATCTTGTAATCATGTGAGCCAATACTCCGTGATAAACCCCTAAACGTATATTTTATATATACATATACACATCTATCTACCTATCCATCCACCCAGTTGGCTCTGTCCCTCTGGAGAACCCTAATACACCCTGTCTTTATACATTCTTTACAATTTTTTTTTTAGGAAAATCAAAATACAGTATGATAGTCTTGCTACGTTGCCCAGGCTAATCTTTGAACTTCTGGGCTCAAGCAATCTTACCTTTCCAGCCTCTCAAAGTGCTGGGATTACAGGTGTGAGCCACTGCACCTGGCCTCATTCTTTTCATATACTGTTAATTCTCCAAAACGTTAGGCAGTAACTTCAATATTAAAGTCTTTTAACAAAATAATTCAAATGGCTTTTATATGGCCAGAAATTCTCCTGGTTCTACGACCATACAGACTTTCAATACATCTATAGTTGGCTCTCAACTTTTAACTTGTACAGAATAACATATCTAAAAATAGGGATTGAACGACTTTGCTTTTTCTCTGGAAGATATTTTCATTAGCGCATCTTCTATAAGCTATGGGCTTAACCATGTTTCTGGTTCTTTCTTTATTAGAAACAGTTATCTCCCTAGAACAAAAGGCTTTCTTTATGTTCTTTTTACAGTCTTTTTTCATGCAGATTTTTTTAAACCATGCTCTCTTGATTTACTATTTATCCATTCTAGAAACTCTACCCACCTCCCACCAATTTCCCTTATGATGGCAGCAGCAGCCTGTATGGAGCAGCCGCTGCAAAGATGCCAGCAGCAGCAAGGGAGGCATGGCCAGGGCTGTGCACTTTGTGGAGCCACCAAGGGCCAGGAACAGGCAGGAGCCCTGTTCCCTACTCAGTTGTCAGGGTGGGACCCCATGCTCTGAGGTGCAGCTGCAGCCACCCAGCCACAGCTCTGGACCTGGGCATTCCTGCGCTCTTGGGGGCCTGGGAAGCCCCCCTGCCTCCACATGCTCAGAATGTCTGCTCCCACAACCTGGCATCTCCTCGCTCCTGGCACTGGCTCCTAGGAGAAGCAAAGTTGCGGCCAAGCCTGGGTGTTGTCACAATCTGGTTATGTGTGTACTCGGGACAGTGCTGGCATGCCAGCCCCCTGCTGCCTTGGGCCCTTCTGGACTTCGGGCACTGATAAGCATGAGAGAGAGGCTGAGTGGGAACTGAGGGTAGCTCGGTGTGGGCCTGCAGGTACCCCTTGGCATAAACTGCCTGGGCTCCATGGATGGCATGTTGATGGTGGCAGGAAGCAGACTGGCTCCTGGGCAGAAAGGGGCAGGTCCAAGGAGAAACCCCTCCTTCAAGCCAGGAATGGCCTGCAGCTTGGGGGCTGGGCTGCCAGTTCTGGGTGGAGTTTGTGGCCCGGATTGAGAACTTATGGTGCTTTTCTGGGCCTATCCATGGGTGTCCATGGACCAATACGCATATACCTCCTCCCTTCTGAGCCCATAAAAATCCCGGACTCAGACAAATTTAGACATTGGGACTACCAGCTGCAGGAAGGAGCTACCTACTTTAGGTCTCCTTGACTCTTCAGGATGACCTGCCTGCATAAAGGAGCCACCCACCATGAGTCTCCCTTCTACTGAGAGCTGGACACTACCTAGGATGATCTGCCTGTGGAACGGAGCTACCCACCATGGGTCTCCTGAGAACTGTTATCTCGCTCAATGAAGCTCCTCTCCACCTTGCTTACCCTCCAGTTGTCCGTGTACCTCATTCTTCCTGGATGTGGGACAAGAACTCAGGACCTGCTGAATGGCAGGACAAAAGAGCTGTAACACAAACAGGGCTGAGACATGCCCTCCGCTCACCATGTTGTGGGCAATGAGAAAGAGAGAAGAGCCATGGCCCTTTGCAGATCCCAGACCGTGGGGCTCCTCAAGCCAGGGCTGTGACATGCTATAACACCCTCTTTGGGGCTCTGTGGTTCCTTGTGTCTCTAAGCTTTCAGGTGCCACCACGTTCCCCCTGTCCAGACATCGGTTCCTGCAGCAGAAGCTACATGTGGTACATCTGGTCCAGCCACAGCTTCACATGGAGCTGCCACCTGTACTGGCACCTGGAACTGCCTTCCACTGCATCTGGCATGCTTGGCTGTGCACAGTGACCAGGCCCTGTGCTTGCTTGCTCACATACTTCTTGCTGCTTTGTGCCTGGCTTGCCCTTGGCAGGCATGGGATCTGGCCTAGTAGTGCAAGCCAAGCACAGCCTGCCAGGCTGAGTGGGTGGAAGGAGCCCAGTGGGCACAAGCAAAACCCAGGCAGAGAGGCTGCCTGCCACAGAGGTTTCCGGCTGGCAAAGTGACATCCAAGGATCCCACGACACTTACATGCACACTTTATCCATGTTCCTCCAATCTATTATTGAGATCTTTGCTTAAACATCACTTTCCTCAGCAATCATCTATTGCCTTCAAACTTCAGTTTAAGTCAGAATAATTTCCTATCACAAAAGTTTATTTATTGCCTTTATAAATACGTTGCATCCATTCTTTAACATTTGCTCATTTTAAAAAATACTTTATTAATGTCTATTTTCTATATTGGATTGCATGTACCAAGAGAGCAGTTCCCATACCTACCTGCCTATCATAGTGACCATGGATGACAAAGAATTAGCATTCTGTTTCAATGAGGGAGCCTGAGATATGGTCACCATTGTTCCAGGGTTCCGAGGAAGGCAGTAGGCTCTCAAATCACCCATCCCAACCAGGGTAGATAGTGACAAATTCTCTTTTTTTCCACTGTCTTACCTGGTTACCCAACACAATCCCTGGGACACGGTAAGAACATAACAAGTACTTGTTGAAAAAAATTAAAATGGGATGTGGAATGCTTAGAAAGAGATGTGGTAATGACCTCTAAGACTGAAGACTATATAAATGACCAATTTTAGCTATTAAATGTAGTTTATAAAACTATTTCTCAATAAAATTAGTTCACTGGCATCTCTGCCTACAAAACAGACTCTCTAGGCACTAACATCCTGGAAGCCGCTAAAGTTAAGGACAAGATTCTAACCTGTGGTAATATTGTTGAAGGACAAGCTGAACCTTTGAGAGAGAGAATCTAATTATCAGAGAATGCACTTTTCAGAATATTGCACTTCATAAGCTATGTCATCTTTCAGAATCTCTAAGCACATATGTCTGACTTTGTTTTTTTTCAAACCTTTTCCAAAGAAGACTCTAAAAGTATTTTAAAGTTAGAGAAATCCTAACATATCATCATAATAGAATTCACAGAATAAATCAATACATGCAGATATATTCTATCAGAAGTATTCTTAGAGTTCTAACTCAGAGTGTTAAGTATGCATCTCTCTTCCTTATTGGACTAAATGGGTACTTCCCTTCCTAGTTTCCCCCATCTGTACCTCTTTACTAAAGACAGCTGGCTATCCTTTTTGAGCCTCTGGATGGCATTTCAACAGAATTGTAGCACAATGAAGGCATTGTGGTGATGTGGGATGCCATGGAGAAGGAAGAGAAGGTGTGGGATGGGCACTCAACACTAATAAGTTTTGAGAAATAAGTTATGGATAGCCAGACCCTGCTCTAGTAAAAAGCCTGCTAAAATCCTTCTCTGATTCCTGATGATTGTTTTTCTTTTAGGGGATCCGTATACCTGTTTCTCTTTCCTGTAATTTTTCTAATTACTTCTACCAGCATCCCTCTCAGTCCAGTATGAAACATATTATAGTCCATAATCCCTGAAGTTACCCTAGAATTATCACATACCCAGGGTATTTGTTTTAAATTTATGTTTTTATACTTTATCGATCTTTTAATACTTTATGATTTCTCCCTACTCCTCCTTCTCTACCATCTTCTCTTCCCCCTCTTCTTGCTTTTAAAAATTAAACTAGGTAAGACAAGATCATGACTTGCAAAGAACCTAAGAAAGAATCATCTGTTTCAAAGTCAGATGAAAGCAGAGCATTCCAGGACAATTCCAGCCAATGGTTAAATAAGGTATAGAATTCAAGCATGGATTCCTTTGGGACTGAGGGAACTGATAGGATTGAGAAAGAAAGAAAAAGTTATAGCAAGGGCTTTCTTTCCACTTGATTCCTATTAATGCTGCCCTTTTCAACACTAGTCTAGATTATCTTAAAGTCATATGACACTAAAGAGCTATTTAGAGGCAAAATGAGAATATCAAATGAGGAAAAGAGATTGAAGAGAAAAGAGGAGGCTGGAAGGTAGTAGCCATTAAGGAGGTATGCAATCACCGACAAATGCAGATAGTTTATGCAAATTAGGGATAATCAATACATGTACCGATATTTAGTAGCTGTCTTTGGGCCAAAGAAATAAAGGCAAAAAATAAGGTGAAAATGAAAGCAAGTAAGAAAACGAATATAGAAGTTTAGGCCCACCACACAACCATCTGTGAGTTCTGTGGACTGTTTTTCAAGATGCCTTAACCACACAAGCATCACTTTGGATGAATTATATTGAAAAGCTATTTGCACTGGGTCACCTAATGATGAAATGGGTGCTTTGAGTTGTTATTTTAAATGGAAATACTCTATGCCTTAGAACAATGTCTGCGTTTAGGTATTTTTATAACCAGGAACCTCCCTTCAACCCCTGCTTCCCAGCCTTATTTAATATTAATTGAAAATTTCTGGTAAATACTGAATATTAGATTTTTACTCATCTGCAATTAGTTACTATTGTATCAGAATTATGGAATTCTTTAAAGCATAGCACTTTAGCTTATTATGAGTGTGTGTGTGTATATATAATATAAAGGATCATATATTTGATAATATATATCAAATCTAGGGTCATAAGTTTTTTAGATCCCTGAAATTTCATTGAAACATAAGCAATTAACATGGATCACCAGTATATATGAAATGCTCTGTTCTAGCCATGTCCAGCCTATTTGGTCAAAAGATTTTCCGTGTCATTTAATGATGGAGAACGAGATAACATTGTTGGAGATTAGCAGTCTAAAGTAGTAACCTGAGGAAATGACATTTCACTGGAATAAAAAAAAAAAAACACACACACACACACTTCACACAAAAAGAGAAGAAAGCAGAGATAAGGCTTTAAGAAAGCGTGTTATAGATTAGGTAGGAGAAACTATGTTTACTACTACTTTGGGCTGATAAGCCATTTAAACCCACATTGATTGGATTCTCGGACATACATATCACTTTTACTCTTGTCACAAAGGAAAGACAGGCATTTGGTGGTCAGAATGAGTGCATCAAATATAATCTATAATTATATAAAACAATAAATTAATGTGTTTTCCCTTAATATTGATATTCTGGTATATGTGTACAAACCCCATTGAAACTTTTTTACAGTAGAGGTTTATTTTTCTACAATAAATATCACAAATATATATATATATATATATATATATATATATATATATATATCACACACACACACACACATTCACAATTGTATAATTATTCAAAACAATAAACTGTTATATTTTCCCTAATGCTGATGTTTTCGTATACGTACACATATCGATTTTTTTTTTTTTTTTTACAGTACAACTTTATTGTTCCCCATTTGGAAGAAAATACAAAAATATTAAAATATCTACACATCATCTTTTGTTAAAATGTACTGGATGTGTTTCTAAAAGCATAACTACCACAACTCAGGTAGGAAGAGGGCTTAAAAGGCTAAATACCTACTTCAACCAGAATCCCATGACTTAAATATTCTGCTCTACTCTCATAAAGACTACAACTGAAGGCTTCCCGGAATAAATACAGTGAAAGCATTCAATGTTTCATTATTTAATTAAATGTAATTTTTCTTGATTTTTATCTTTGTCCTCTTTTAGACTGTAGGCTTGAAGAGAACATAAATATTAAACAGCATGCCTCAGACTAGTTATCTAATATATGTGATTCAATATAATTTAAAAAATGGATATCCATTTATGTTTCCCCTAGTCCAGGAAACTCATGTAAACAAATAGTGTACAATGAATGAAATGGTAATGTGCACAAATAGACAATAATTTGAATTATTTTTAACAAACATACTGTATTCTAAGTATTTTAATATATAAATTGCATTCTAAATTTTTAAAATACTTTTCAAGGTATAGTTCTTTTAAAGGACATACTTAGTTAGCTAAACAAAATAATCTGACCTTAAGTTGCTCTTCCAAAGCAGCAGTTGCGTGATCTCCACTAGATTCATCAACTACCACCACCATGTGAGTGAGAGAATTGACCCTGACTTGTTCTTGTTCTAGATCTTCTTGAAGCACCTGAAAGATAAAATGTTTTAAAATAAATTAAAATAATAATCTTACATGTATGTTGAAATCATTTGTTCTCAAATCAAATAGTGAAATTTATTTCTGCTACATCTCAGGTAATCCTATTTTTTATTAAACTAGAAACATTCCAAGCATTTTCTGCTATGATGCTCAGCAAAATTTATGTTTCTATTGTCAATTTAACTGGAAAGTACATAAAGAAGACAAATGTTAAGAAAAGGTACTGTAGGATATTCTGCTTCTAGTCCCACCCCCTTTCTCCTTTTCAAAAGTTTTCTCCAGAAACTATCAGCACTTCTGTCATTTTCAGGCTCTTCTTCTCTACTGAAGTTCTCCATTACCATAAAAATAAAACAAACTCTTGATCAAACAAACCTGTCCTGCTGCTATCCTACTATGTGTTCCTCTTCATTGAAAAGAAAAAAAGTTTCCTACAGTTACTGTCTCCATATATTTATCTTACTATTCACTTTGCCCACTATCCCATTGAAATACCTTTTGTAAAGGACACTATCAACTTTCATGTCCTAAATTCAATAACCATTTGTTATAGCATCTTACTTGACATGTTGATTACTAACCTAATTGGCCATTCCCGCATTCTTGACACCCTCTCTTGATCACCCTCCTATGTGCTACTTTTTTTTCTATATTTTGGAGACGAAGTCTCACTCTGTCACCCAGGGTAGAGTACAAATGGCGTGATCTCAGCTCACGTCAACCTCCACCTACCAGGTTCAAGGGATCCTCCTGCCTCAGCCTCCCGAGTAGCTGAGATTACAGGTGCACACCACCACACCCAGCTAATTTTTTGTATTTTCAGTAGAGACAGGATTTCTCCACATTGGCCAGGCTGCTCTCAAACTCCTGACCTCAGGTGATTCACCCACCTCAACCTCCCAAAGTGCTGGGATTACAGATGTGAGCCACTGCACCTGGCCTATATGCTATTTTTTAGCTCCTTTACTGGTTCTTTCTCTTCTGCTCCAACTACAAATCAGATGTCACTCCTATTTATAAAAACCAATAGATTCCTATCATACTAAGAAAGAAAATTTAACTTCTTTACCTGAAATTTTTTTTTTTTTTTTTTTTTTTTTGAGACGGAGTCTCGCTCTGCCGCCCAGGCTGGAGTACAGTGGCCGGATCTCAGCTCACTGCAAGCTCCGCCTCCCGGGTTCCCGCCATTCTCCTGCCTCAGCCTCCCGAGTAGCTGGGACTACAGGCGCCCGCCACCTCGCCCGGCTATTTTTTTTTTTTTTGTATTTTTTAGTAGAGACGGGGTTTCACCGGGTTAGCCAGGATGGTCTCAATCTCCTGACCTCGTGATCCGCCCATCTCGGCCTGAAATTCTTATATGATCTAGCACCTGCCTACCTCACCAGTCTGACTGTATACCATTCTTGCCTTCACACTGTTTCAGAACAACTTGTTTCCTCTCTCTTCCAAAAATGTGTCAAGCTGTTCCCTCTACCAGGATTGTTTTTCCTCCAGATCTTTAAATCATCTCTTTATCATTCAGGACTCAATGTAAGTGTCACCTACCCAGAGCAGCTTTTCATGAGCAAACTATCCAATGTTCCTCCCTAGTAATTCACTATTTCTGTCTTTTTTTAAATCATAGCATTGTCACTACCCAATAATTTCTTATATATCAGTTAGTCCTTTTGTCTCTACTTAACCATCATATGCAATCCACTAGAACAGAGACGCCCTCTGTCCTTCTCACTATGTATTACAAGCAAATAAAGATCAATCAACATTTGTCAGATAAATGGTGCCATGTGGGGGTTTGGGGAAAATATGCACAGATGAGTTTGTTCCTTCCTGATTGCACAAAGATTACAATATAGTAGGAAGAATTAGTGATTTTTAGTGTAGTCACAATTACACTAACCTCAACAGAAAATAACCACTTGGTCTCAACTGAACCCTGGGATAAAACCAGCCTAATTCACATCTTGGCTTTCTAACTTAACAAATGTGGCTCTGAAAAAATCATTTCCCCCTATTAAGTGAGGCTGTCACAAAATAGTATTTCCAATCTTTTTAGAAACATGATGTACAATTATTTTGTAATGATGAACAGGGGTAAACACAGGAATAAATTAGGGGTAAACAAAGGAGGCTGCTCCAGAACCAAGATATCTTGCTTGGGTGCTCCAGATCCCTTAAGACTTTACCCTGTTACACTAATTATTATTGGGATTTCTCTGAATAGCTATTTGAGACTTCTAGCCAACTAGTTTGCTTCTTAGAACATTTTGTTATATAACACAAGAGTGGAGAAACAAGTTTGGGACATTTCCTGTTACTTTCTGGCAAACATGCTGTCCCTACTTGCAAAACAACAGTGCTTAGCACTTATCAGTCTAGCTCTTAGGTATTCAAACTCTATGGCAGGTGGAAGGGAACTTACTAGGATGGCTGAATCATAATCTCAAATGCATGAGCATTTTTATCCTAGGCTTCATTTTTTCCAAGCCTCAACATTTTAGAACACTATGAAATCACTTCTTTTTACTTCGTCTCTCTAGATTTTCATGCTACATTTTCAAGTGAAGCAATTTAGAATAAAATGACTATGCATCTATTTTGTGTGTGGAATCTATACTGCCTATCACGCCTTTGACATTCCAGAGCTTATAATGGTTAATAAAACTCTTTCTGCCATGAGGCCAAAAATGGAAACATTAAAATTCAGAGTTGTCCTTGACAGTCATGTTGAGCCTGTGTTTTCTGAGTTACATAAGACAGGACTGGGAACATTTTAAATGTGTCAGCCAGGAATGTTTCAAATAATAATTAAAATGATAATTTGGTGGCCAATGTATCATAAGTTGGTTTTCTGAATTTAACAAATTCTTTTCTGTCCTTCACTATGAGTATATATAATTACATATATTACAAAATTACGAGTAAATAATGCCATAGTTTTCATTTTTACATGTAAACTGCTTTTTCACAATTTTAATATATTTTAGTTAAGAAATGTAAGAAAAACACTGTTTGATCCATGGAATGAATCCAACTCATATTGAGTCTTTTAAAGCATATGTGATCAAACGTACTATTTTCTCCACTACTTAGTTGTTCTGATTTTGTTTCATTTTTCTATTTGTTTTATAATCGAAATGGCATTCTTGCCATATTGATCAAGGGTTTATATTTTATGCTTGGCAGAAGTGCTAACACAAAGTACCACTAAAGCAAGTTGTGAGATGACAGCATTAAAACCAAACACAAGAACCTTCTGGACTTACGGTGAGTAGAAGGAAACAAAGGAGCAGGGAAAGGCTCTCTACAGTGACTAAGAATGTTGAAGAATCCAGAGTACTGGAGTAGATTTGCATAAGCTGAATTTGATTTAATGTTATTTCCAGTATCTCTTCTCCTCTACGACTTTTTAAAATTATATCTCATCTTTCTCAGCTAATCAGGAATTAAACTAAAAAAGGTTAAACTGACTTTTTTTAACACACTAAATAGCTGTAAGACAAAAGCTATGGTAAAACTGTAAGCGTATCTCCTATTTTCTCAGACTTCAAATGCAAAATAAATATTAGTGAATATCACACCATTAGCTAATCTCCTTAATATTAGCAAAATACAGATTATAAATTATCCAACGTCCAGGGTTTTTTTTTTGTTTGTTTTTGTTTTTTTGTGTGTGTGTGTTTTCTTTGTTTTTTTTTTTTTTTTTTTTTTTTTTTTTTACACTGCTTCTTACAAGTAGCAGAAATGCCAAACATACAAAGCTGGAGTTAAAAAGTTCAATTGTTCTGCCAACGTAGGAATCCATGAATAAAGGCCTTGATCACTGGGGTAAAGAATGCGTCCCTGCTTCTCTAGTTGGAAAGACATGGATTCTCAAGAGCATTTAAAAAAAATACAGCAAACTGATGGGTCCTGACTGTTTATCCAGTTTGCCAGTCTGTGTCTTTTAATTGGAGCATTTAGTCCATTTACATTTAAGGTTAATATTGTTATGTGTGAACTTGATCCTGCCATTATGATATTAACTGGTTATTTTGCTCATTAGTTGATGCAGTTTCTTCCTAGCCTCGATGGTCTTTACATTTTGGCATGTTTTTGCAATGGCTGGTACCGGTTGTTCCTTTCCATGTTTAGTACTTCCTTCAGGGTCTCTTGTAGGGCAGGCCTGGTGGTGACAAAATCTCTAAGAATTTGCTTATCTGTAAAGGATTTTATTTCTCCCTCACTTATGAAACTTAGTTTGGCTGGATATGAAATTCTGGGTTTAAAATTCTTTAAGAATGTTGAATATTGGCCCCCACTCTCTTCTGGTTTGCAGAGTTTCTGCCGAGAGATCTGCTGTTAGTCTGATGGGCTTCCCTTTGTGGGTAACCCGACCTTTCTCTCTGGCTGCCCTTAACGTTTTCTCCTTCATTTCAACCTTGGTGAATCTGGCAATTATGTGTCTTGGAGCTGCTCTTCTCGAGGAGTATCTTTGTGGCGTTCTCTGTATTTCCTGAATTTGAATGTTGGCCTGCCCTACTAGGTTGGGGAAGTTCTCCTGGATGATATCCTGAAGAGTGTTTTCCAACTTGGTTCCATTTTCCCCCTCACTTTCAGGCACTCCAATCAGACTTAGATTTGGTCTTTTTACATAATCCCATACTTCTTGCAGGCTTTGTTCATTTCTTTTTCTTCTTTTTTCTTTTGGTTTCTCTTCTCGCTTCATTTCATTCATTTGATCCTCAATCGCTGATACTCTTTCTTCCAGTTGATCGAGTCGGTTACTGAAGCTTGTGCATTTGTCACGTATTTCTCGTGTCATGGTTTTCATCTCTGTCAGTTCGTTTATGGCCTTCTCTGCATTAATTATTCTAGTTATCAATTCTTCCACTCTTTTTTCAAGATTTTTAGTTTCTTTGCGCTGGGTACGTAATTCCTCCTTTAGCTCTGAGAAGTTTGATGGACTGAAGCCTTCTTCTCTCATCTCGTCAAAGTCATTCTCCGTCCAGCTTTGATCCATTGCTGGCAATGAGCTGCGTTCCTTTGCATTGGGAGATGCGCTCTTATTTTTTGAATTTCCAACTTTTCTGCCCTGCTTTTTCCCCATCTTTGTGGTTTTATCTGCCTTTAGTCTTTGATGATGGTGACGTACTGATGGGGTTTTGGTGTGGGTGTCCTTCCTGTTTGTTAGTTTTCCTTCTAACAGTCAGGACCCTCAGCTGTAGGTCTGCTGGAGATTGCCTGAAGTCCACTCCAGACCCTGTTTGCCTGGGTATCAGCAGCAGAGGCTGCAGAAGACAGAATATTGCTGAACAGCGAGTGTACCTGTCTGATTCTTGCTTTGGAAGCTTCCTCTCAGGGGTGTACTCTACCGTGTGAGGTGTGGGGTGTCGGTCTGCCCCTAGTGGGGAACGTCTCCCTCTTAAGCTACTCAGGGGTCAGGGACCCACTTGAGCAGGCAGTCTGTCCCTTCTGAGATCTCAACCTCCGTGTTGGGAGATCCACTGCTCTCTTCAAAGCTGTCAGAGTTGTTTGCGTCTGCAGAGGTTTCTGCTGCTTTGTTGTTGTTGTTGTTGTTGATTAGCTGTGCCGTGTTCCCACCATACTGTTTTCCATAATGGTTGAACTAGTTTACAATCCCACCAACAGTGTAAAAGTGTTCCTATTTCTCCACATCCTCTCCAGCACCTGTTGTTTCCTGACTTTTTAACGATTGCCATTCTAACTGGTGTGAGATGGTATCTCATTGTGGTTTTGATTTGCATTTCTCTGATGGCGAGTGATGATGAGCATTTTTTCATGTGTCTGTTGGCTGCATGAATGTCTTCTTTTGAGAAATGTCTGTTCATATCCTTTGCCCACTTTTTGATGGGGTTGTTTGTTTTTTCCTTGTAAATTTGTTTGAGTTCTTCGTAGGTTCTGGATATTAGCCCTTAGTCAGATGAGTACATAGCAAAAATTTTCTCCCATTCTGTAGGTTGCCTGTTCACTCTGATGGTAGTTTCTTTTGCTGGGCAGAAGCTCTTTAGTTTAATTAGATCCCATTTGTCAATTTTGGCTTTTGTTGCCGTTGCTTTTGGTGTTTTAGACATGAAGTCCTTGCCCATGCCTATGTCCTCAATGGTACTACCTAGGTTTTCTTCTAGGGTTTTCATGGTATTAGGTCTAACATTTAAGTCTCTAATCCATCTTGAATTAATCTTCGTATAAGGGGTAAGGAAAGGATCCAGTTTCAGCTTTCTACTTATGGCTAGCCAATTTTCCCAGCACCATTTATTAAATAGGGAATCCTTTCCCCATTTCTTGTTTTTCTCAGATTTGTCAAAGATCAGATGGCTGTAGGTGTGTGGTATTATTTCTGAGGACTCTGTTCTGTTCCATTGGTCTATATCTCTGTTTTGGTACCAGTATCATGCTCTTTTGGTTACTGTAGCCTTGTAGTATCGTTTGAAGTCAGGTAGCATGATGCCTCCAGCTTTATTCTTTTGACTTAGGATTGTCTTGGCAATGCGGGCTCTTTTTTGGTTCCATATGAACTTTAAAGCAGTTTTTTTCCAATTCTGCGAAGCAACTCATTGGTAGCTTGATGGGGATGGCATTGAATCTATAAATAACCTTGGGCAGTATGGCCATTTTCACGATATTGATTCTTCCTATCCATGAGCATGGTAGTCAGCAAACAACAGGTGCTGGAGAGGATGTGGAGAAATAGGAACACTTTTACATTGTTGGTGGGATTGTAAACTAGTTCAACCATTATGGAAAACAGTACGGCCATTCCTCAAGGATCTAGAACTAGAAGTTCCATATGACCCAGCCATCCCACTACTGGGGATATACCCAAAGGATTACAAATCATGCTGCTCTAAAGACACATGCACACGTATGTTTATTGCGGCACTATTCACAATAGCGAAGACTTGGAATCAACCCAAATGTCCATCTGTGACAGACTGGATTAAGAAAATGTGGCACATATACACCACGGAATACTATGCAGCCATAAAAAAGGATGAATTTGTGTCCTTTGTAGGGACATGGATGCAGCTGGAAACCATCCTTCTCAGCAAACTATCGCAAGAGCAGAAAACCAAACACTGCATGTTCTCACTCATAGGTGGGGACTGAACAATGAGATCACTTGGGCTCGGGAAGGGGAACATCACACACCGGGGCCTATCAGGGGGAGGGGGGAGGGGGGAAGGGGGAGGGATTGCATTGGGAGTTATACCTGATGTAAATGGCGAGTTGATGGGTGCTGACGAGTTGATGGGTGCAGCACACCAACATGGCACAAGTATACATATGTAACAAACCTGCACATTATGCACATGTACCCTAGAACTTAAAGTATAATAATAATAATAATAATAAAGAAAAAATAATAATACGCTACAGTGTTACAAGGCTATATTTAATTAAAATTTTAAATATTGACTTCTTATGGATTTGAGTTTTTCGTAGATGAATTTATACAATGGAGATTTATACTTGATTTGCTAATTAAGCCTGAAATAGGAGCCAAATTATTTCCAAAGATGGATGTATCACCAGAGAAGTACACAAAAACGTTTGTCTATCAGAAAATACCTTCAAAATACTGTAATATGATATTGTTAAAATATGTTTTCCTTTATTAAAAGCTTCCAGATTGCACATACACATACACATGTATACATACATACTAGGTATTTTATTATGCATTTATTTTCATTATTTTATTAAAGGAATGCTTTTGTAACACCAGATTTTCAAAATCGATCATGTTCCTAATTAAATTTCGTTACCATTATTAGATACAAATGTTACTGATGTTTGTTCTCTTTATGACAAGAGAAAAGGCCAACAGTGAGTTTTAACATTAAGAATGCCGAGATTTGACAAACATTTTTTGTTATACCTCTGTGAATAATTGTATTTCTTGTAAATAAGTCTCTAGTTAAAGGGCTTAACAAAATATGTTACTCCCTTAGTACATGTTCCGGATTTTACTATTTAAACATGACTTTTCTTGTACTTCTTTTAAATGCCATCAGTGATACCGAATTCTTCTGGCTCTTGTCCATGTCAAGTTGGTTTTCAAAGTGGCTTAGAATAACCACTGGAGAGCCACTTCAGTGTTTATTCTAGACCTATGCTATTTTACCCTTTCTTAGCACACATGTAAAATAATACTTAGGAAACAAAGACATGGAATTATGTAAGGCTAGGGAAATTTTTGATCTGATATTTAAAGGTGAAGAGCAATAATTAATAGAAAGGTAGCAAAACAGAAAACAAAAACAAGGTTGTGTCTCCTGTAAATTCGATGTGAGAAGCTTTAGTTTTACTTATTTCTTTTGGCCATAGCATAGACTCAGCTACCAGAAACAGGAAAGAACAGCTGTTACCTATATGTAGAGTTTTTGGTTTTTTTTTTTTTTTTTTTTTTTTTTTTTTTTTTTTTTTTTTTTTTTTTTTAACTACTCCTACTTCACTGAATAACCAACAGCACATTGCCAGTACTTGCAGGTCCTACACACACCTCCCCCTCCCCGCCCCCACACACACACCCTAGAAACAACATAGACCACGTGTTCATCATGAATTCGAAGGTCATCTATTGTTTCCAAAAATGACTTTAAAATGAATATATTTAATGTTTAATTACAAATATTAAGTTTAAGTAGTTGGTAGTTTATCTAAAATGCACACATAAGGAAAGACTAATGAGAAAAAAATTGTAGCAAACATAAAATTTGCAAAGGACATTAAGAATTCAGAAGGTTCTAGGAATAGAGATGAGTCTAACATCTAGGAAAGTAGTATCTTAAAAAAGCTGTCTCATGAACAAAAAAATCCCTAGATACTAATGATCATTATAATGCAAGACATCTGGACAGGAATTGACTTTTTTTCAAATAAAAACTTCAAGTACAAATCAGAAAGTGTTAGGATTTCTTGGAAAATCATGGAGTGGTAGGTAATTTATTTTTTTCACTCTCTTTTCCTGTATGCCCCATTATTTCTACCACCTCTACACTGGGCTAGGCTCTATATCCCTTGCTGGCCTGAACGAAATGATATGGAAATGACTTTCAATTTTATCTGTAGTGAAATATTCACTTTGCTAAGCCTGGCTGGTCACAGTATTGTCTAGCTTTCCACGAAGATCTATTTATGGTATGTAACTTTGTTATAAATTTGCTGAATATATTAAATAATCTTTCCCAACAGGCTCCCCTAGAAAAGTTTTTGATATTCACTTACTTAAATGAGATTGAATATCTTTACTAGTCCTTATATCAGAACACATTGATTTTATCTTTTTGTTAGAAATGAATGTTTATGTTTCTGCCAACTCCCAAGCTACCAAATGGGGGTTCTGAAAGACTGTTTCAATGTAGAGATTTGAAAGACTATAAAAGCACACTAAATGTTTCTCAATAGCCTGAAGGGGACTCAATCAATATGAAAAGAAAGTGTTTTAAAAATAAAGTAGACAATTAATGTACTCCTACATATGGAAAAGGACATAGGATGAAATAGATTGACCAAAACTTGCGCATGACTATAAGGAGACAGTAAAACTGTAGGCAAAAGTGTAGCATCTGAAATCAGATTTTCTGTGTGTAATTCCTGGAAGCATCAATAACCAACCACATGACTTTGAGAAAGTCATCAACCACACCAAGCCTCAGCTTCCTAATTTCAAAATTGAGATAACAAAACTGCCTCTTTCTTTAAGTGGTTAAGAAGATTGAATAAGGTCAAATTGTTTCATATTTTGCCTTGAAAACAGTATAAATTCCAAAAATATTAGCATCTAATTCATTGAAAGAATTCATATTTAGCCATATTTATATCAAATATTTTAAACTAAACTGCAATAATCTAATACTAATCTATTTTACCCTCATCTAATACATTCTGACTATCATCCTTTCTAATAGACATCATAAGTACAGAAAGAGAATGTGATTTTTAAAAAGTCATGAAAAGAATTGCTGAAGTTACAGCAAAGTTATAAGGTCTGGAGAAACACACAGTTAAGTGTTAAATCCTTAAATAATACTTGAATTTCCAATTTATTTATACTACATTAACAAAAGTAGGTTCGAGCTACCTGATCTGATGGTATCATAGAAAAATTTGCATGGTCAGACATATGTTATGGAGTGAGGACAGTCTCTAATCACTAAACGATAGCCCTCAACTCTCATGCCTCTCCTACTCTTTCTACAATTCATGCATGCACCCACCTACACATTCTACATATAGTTACAGAATTAAAATCAGATTAAAGTAAAAACCAGTAACATTGAATAAATAATTATAAAATGCCTTTACTGAAAATACTTATTGAAAAAGAAAACAAGATTACTGGGAGAGTTGGGGTAGAAAGTTTCAGGCAGAGCACAGAGGAAATGATATGCATTGTGCTGCTAAACAGAATATAGTTGTGAAATTCAGTTCCAATGATTATCCTCCTGCTCATACACTATTGCCATGCTTATCATAAGCCTATTTTCCTGTTTCCCTTATAGTCCCTTCTGCCTCTATTTTAAAGAAAGAACTACAGGATTAATGGTGATGAATTATCTCATTAAGCATTTTGATTCTGAGTATTTAAGGCATAGCTACTACTACTGCTTACTCTACGTTTGAAGACTGATATGCACTCAGTCTCTGTACCTTCTATCCAGACATCCCTAATCCTGTGAAACCAAGTGCCACAACATCTTCAAATCTCTTTGCCACTTCTCTGCATTTGTTCTAGTCTCTAGGATCTCAGGTGGAGTCAAGCTTCACTGGAATCTCAAAATGGACAGAAATGGTCTCGGTTCAAAGGCAAACAGGTCAAAGTTAAAATCAGAATCTACCAATTACTACTGAAGTTACCCTGAACAACTCCTTAAACTCTTTGAACACATTTATTTGTCTGTAAAATCAAAATCAAGGATTAATATCCTTCCAGGTCAGACATTTATAGAACACTCTATTCTACGACCACAGAATGTACATTATTCTCATCTGCACTGGATCATTATCAAAAATTGAAAATTGTGGCTAAGCCACAAGGTGGTTCTTAACACATTTTTAAAAATCAAAATCATACCAAGCATCTTCTTGAGCCATAGTGGAATAAAACTAGAAATGAGTATCAAGAAGACTCCTTAAATCTATACAAATACATGGAAATTAAACAACCCGCTCCTGAATGATCTTTGGACAATGAAATCAAGGAAGAAATTAAAACTTTTTGAAACAAATGAAGAGACACACATAACATACCTCAACCTCTGGGATACAACAGAAGCAGTGCTAAGATGGAAATTTACAGCATTAAATGCCTACACCAAAAATATAGAAAGATCTAAAATTAGCAACCCAATATTATATTTCAAGGAACTAGAAAAACAAGAACAAACCAGACCCAAAGCTAGCAGAAGAGAAGAAATAACAAAGATCTGCTTTGTCACCAAGCTGGAATGCAGTAGCGCAAACTTGGCTGACTGCAACCTCAGCCTCCCGAGTTCAAGCTATTCTCCTGCCTCAGCCACCCAAGTACCTGGGACTACAGGTGCCTGCCACCACGCCCAGCCAATTTTTGTATTTTTAGTAGAGACGGGGTTTCACAATGTTGGCCAGGATGGTCTCGATCTCTTGACCTTGTGATCCACCCACCTCGGCCTCCCAAAGTGCTGGGATTACAGGCATGAGCCACTGCGTCTGGCCGAAAAAACTATTAAAATTTTTTATTTTTAAATCATAGAAGATACAGGTTTCACGAGCCTAATGGAATTAACCTAGGAATGCAAGGCAGTGGAAACTTCCAGATAATGTGTAATAAGGCCAGAAAGTAACCTGTCAATGTCCGAAGTTTCCACAACATAAATTGAGTGATCAGAGGAGCTGCCCCAAATAAAAAAAAAAAAAAAGAAGAAAGAAAGAAAGAAAGAAAGAAAGAAAGAAAGAAAGAAAGAAAGAAAAAAGAAAGAAAGAAAGAAGAAAAATAACAAAGATCAGAGCAGAACTAAATGAAACTGAGATAATAAATGGAAAAATTAAAAAATTAAAGTCATTTATTTGAAAAGATAAACAAAATTAATAGACTACTAGCTAGGTTTACCAAGAAAAAATAGAGGAATCAAATAAGCAAAGTCAGAGATGATAAATGTGACATTACAACTGATACCATAGAAATACAAAAGATTATCAGAGACTACTAGGGGCATCTCTAGGTACACAAATTAGAAAATTTGGAGGAAGTGAATACATTCCTGGATACCTATCAACTCCCAACACTGAACCACAAGAAGCAAAATTCTTGGACAGACCAATAACAAATAGTGAAACTGAATCAGTAATAAAATATCTCCCCAAAAAATAAAGCCCAGGACCAGACATATTCAGCTGAATTCTACCAGACATGCAAAGAACTGGTACCAATCCTACTGTAACTGTTGCAAAAAATCAAACAGGAGGAAATTCTCCCTAACTCATTCTATGAAGCCAGTATCACCCTAATACCAAAGGTAGGTAAGGACACAACAAAATGGAAACCACAGGCCAATATCCCTGACGAACACAGATGCAAAAATTCTCAACCGAATACTGGCAAACCAAATGCAAAAGCGTATCAAAAAGATAATACATGACAATAAAGTGAGCTTTATTCCAGGTATGTAGGGATGGTTCAACATATGCAGATCAATATATGTGATTCACTACATAAACAGAAATAAAAACAAAAACCACAGGATCATCTCAATAGATGCAGAAAAGGCATTTGATAAAATCCAGCATCTCCCCATGGTAAAAACCCTCAGCAACTAGGCATAGAAGGAGCAGATCTCAAAATAACAAAACTCATATATGACAATACTGAACAGAACATGTTGAGAGCACCTCTCTCCCCCAAGAACTACAACAAGACAAGGATACCCATTTTCACTGCTCCGATTCAACATAGTACTGGAAGTCCTAGCTAGAGCAATCAGGCAGGAGAAAGAAAAATAAGGTATCCAAATTGGGAAAAAGAAAGTCAAATAACTTCTCTTCACTGATGACAGGATTTTATGTCTAGAAAACCCTAAAGACTCCTCTAAAAGGCCCCTATATTTGATAAATGACTTTAGTACAGTTTCAGGATATGAAATCAATGTACAAAATCAGTAGCGTTTCTATACACCAATAATGATCAAGCTGAGAATAAAATCAAGAACTCAGTCTCATTTACAACAACTACAAAAAAACAAATAACAAAACAAAACAAAAAAACCTAGAAATGCCTTTAAGCAAAAAAGTGAAAGATCTCTACAAGGAGAAGTACAAAACATCAATGAAATAAATCATAGATGACACAAACAAATGGAAAAACTTTCCCCTTCTCATGGATTGGAAGAATCAATATTGTTAAAATAACCACACTGCCCAAAGCAATCTACAGATTGAACAAAGTCCTTATAAATTACCAACATAATTTTCCACAGACTGAGAAAAAAATACTAAAATACATAGAAAATCAGAAAAGAGCGCAAATAGTCAAAGCAATGCTAAGCAAGAAGAATAAAGTTGAAGGCATCACATTACCTGACTTCAAATTATACTACAAGGCTACAGTAACCAAAACAGCATGGATACTGGTATAAAAACATATACATACAGATTGATTTAACCAAATTAAGAACCCACATATAAAACCATATACCTATGATGAACGAATATTCAGCAAAGTAAAAAAAATGTATATATATACCATTCTATTCAATAAATTGTGCTGTAAATATTGGAATGAATAAGCAGAAGAATGAAACTGGGCCATGTATCACCATATACAAAAATTAACTCAAAATGGATTAAAGAGTTAAACGTAAGACCTGAAAATATAAAAATCCTAGAAGAAAACCCAGGAAAAACTGTTCTCAACACTGGCCTGAGCGAAGAATTTATGACTAAGTACTCAAAAATAAAAACGAAAATAGACAAATGGAGCTTAATTTTAAAATCTTCTGAACAGCAAAAGAAACGATCAACAGAATGAACAGACAACTTATAGAATGGAAAACAATTCCGAACTATACATCTAACAAAAAACTAATATCCAGAATCTACAAATAACAAGAAGAAAAATAGATAAACCCATTTAAAAGTAGGCAAAGGACACACTAGCAGACTTGTTTTAAAAGAAGATACACAAGCGGCCAACAAACATATGAAAAAATGTTCACCACCACTCATCATCAGAGAAATGCAAATTAAAACCACAAGGAGATATCATCTCACACCAGTCACTATGGCTATTATTATTTGTTTTTTTTTTTTTCAGTGTCATTTAAACAATTTTTGGGTACAGAGTACGGGTATGTGTGGGGTACATGAGATGTTTTGATACAGGCCTGCAACGTGAAATAATCACATCATAGAGAATTTAGTATCTATCACCTCAAACATTTGTCCTTTGTCTTACAAGCAATCCAATTATAATCTTTCAGTTATTTTAAAATGTACAAGTTATTATTGACTACAATTACCCTATGATATGATCAAATAGTATGCCTTTTCATTCTAACTATAATTTTTATACCCAAGAGCCATCCCCACTTCCCTTCCACCACCCTTCCCAGTCTCTGATAAGCATCCTTCTACTCTGTTTCTATGACCTCAATTTTTTTTTTTTTTTTTATTGTACTTTAAGTTCTAGGGTACATGTGCATAACGTGCAGGTTTGTTACATATGTATACTTATGCCATGTTGGTGTGCTGCACCCATCAACTCGTCAGCACCCATCAATTCATCATTTATATCTTGTATAACTCCCCAATGCAATCCCTCCCTCCTCCCCCCTCCCCCCTCCCCATGATAGGCCCCAGTGCCCGATGTTCCCCTTCCCGAGTCCAAGTGATCTCATTGTTCAGTTCCCACCTATGAGTGAGAACATGCGGTGTTTGGTTTTCTCTTCTTGTGATAGTTTGCTGAGAATGATGGTTTCCAGCTGCATCCATGTCCCTACAAAGGACGCAAACTCATCCTTTTTTATGGCTGCATAGTATTCCATGGTGTATATGTGCCACATTTTCTTAATCCAGTCTGTCACAGATGGACATTTGGGTTGATTCCAAGTCTTTGCTATTGTGAATAGTGCCGCAATAAACATACGTGTACATGTGTCTTTGTAGTAGAATAATTTATAATCCTTTGGGTATATACCCAGTAGTGGGATGGCTGGGTCATATGGTACATCTAGTTCTAGATCCTTGAGGAATTGCCATACTGTTTTCCATAATGGTTGAACTAGTTTACAATCCCACCAACAGTGTAAAAGTGTTCCTATTTCTCCACATCCTCTCCAACACCTGTTGTTTCCTGACTTCTTAATGATTGCCATTCTAACTGGTGTGAGATGGTATCTCATTGTGGTTTTGATTTGCATTTCTCTGATGGCGAGTGATGATGAGCATTTTTTCATGTGTCTGTTGGCTGTATGAATATCTTCTTTTGAGAAATGTCTGTTCATATCCTTTCCCCACTTTTTGATGGGGTTGTTTTTTTCTCGTATATTTGTTTGAGTTCTTTGTAGATTCTGGATATTAGCCCTTTGTCAGATGAGTAGGTTGCAAAAATTTTCTCCCATTCTGTAGGTTGCCTGTTCACTCTGATGGTAGTTTCTTTTGCTGTGCAAAAGCTCTTTAGTTTAATTAGATCCCATTTGTCAATTTTTGCTACAGTCACCAAAACAGCATGGTACTGGTACCAAAACAGAGATATAGACCAATGGAACAGAACAGAGTCCTCAGAAATAATACCACACATCTACAGCCATCTGATCTTTGACAAACCTGAGAGAAACAAGAAATGGGGAAAGGATTCCCTATTTAATAAATGGTGCTGGGAAAATTGGCTAGCCATAAGTAGAAAGCTGAAACTGGATCCTTTCCTTACCCCTTATACGAAGATTAATTCAAGATGGATTAGAGACTTAAATGTTAGACCTAATACCATAAAAACCCTAGAAGAAAATCTAGGTAGTACCATTCAGGACATAGGCATGGGCAAGGACTTCATGTCTAAAACACCAATTTTTTTTTTTTTTTTTAGATCCCACAAATAAGTCAGAACATATGATACGGCTGTCTTTCTGTGCCTGGCTTATTTCACTTAACATAACGATCTCTAGTTCCATCCACACTGTTGCAAATGACAGTATCTCATTCTTTTTAAAAGGATAGCTGTCATTAAAAAAGTCAAAAAACAACAGGCAAGGATGTGTTGTTTGGCAAGGATGTGGAGAAAAGAAAATGTTTATACATTCTTAGTGGGAATGTAAGTTAATACAATCATTATGGAAAACAGTATGGAGATTTCACAAAGAACTTAAAACACAACTATTCCATCCTGCAATCCTAGTACTGGGTATATACTCAACAAAAACAACAAAAAGTGTTACATGAAAAATATACTGCAGTTGTATGTTTATCATAGCACTATTTATAATAACACAGAAACAACCTAAGTGCCCATCAGTAAATGATTGGATAAAAAAAATGTGACATGCACACACACATATATATATATATACACACATGTACACACACACCCCACAGAATACTACACAGTGATAAGAAAGTATGAAATCCCGTCTTTTACAGCTATATGAATAGGAACTAGAGGCCATTATCCTAAGTGAAGTAACTGGGAAACAGAAACTTAAATGCATTATGTTCTCGCTTATAAGAAGCAGCTAAAAAAAGGGTACACATGGTCATCTAGAGTGGAATAATATAAACTGGAAACTACAAAACATTAAAGGCTGGTAGTGGGGTGAAGGGTGAAAAATTACCTATTGAGTATAGTGTTTGTTATTCAGGTCATGGATATATTAAAATGCCAGACTCCACCACTACATGATATATCCATGTAACAAACCTGTACATGTAACCCCTCAATCTATTTTAAAACCCCTTCTAAGACATGTTTATTACTAGAGTTAAATGAGATAATACATTAAATTCAGCTTGTACAGTGCTTAGATTTGGTAGGTGGTGAGGAAATGCTTATTTTCTTTCATTTCTGACACAGTCACATTATCCTTCCATTCTTACAGTAAGATTCATGGAAATAGCCCTTTTGAGCATCAGTATTTATTTCTAATAACTTGGTAATCACATCCTATTTTAATTATTAAATATCAGTGTGCCAAAACTGTAGACCATTATGTAAAAATAGTGTTTTGTCTTACTACATATGACTTAGATTTTTAATTGTTAAAGTATACAGTATTATTACTTCCAATGAATAGAGTACTACCAGATTTACCAGCAGAAATCTACTAGTATTAGAAATCTACTAGAAGTTCTGTTTATAACAGAAATATTAAACATGATAGTACTCCATATTCTTCAGAAAAAGTATCATATTCAACCTTATTTTTTAACATGGGACTGGATTTATGGTCATGCATTTTAAGATACATTCACACATTTATTGCCTTAAAATTCATGTTATCATATGTGTCTTAGCTTTCTTGTAAGGTTTCCCTAAAATGCATTCTGAAATGTTCTTTATAATTAAATAATTTATTTACATTATTAATTTTGTATTACCTATACAAAATAACTGAAATTGATTGTTACAGTACTGGTTCAGAAAAAGAGAGACATTTTACATGAGACTAACTCAGTAAGTGAGAATTAGGGTCCTTATTTTCCTTTCTTTAAACCCCACTGCAGAGGTCAATGTCTTCTCATGAGGAAGCATTACAGGAGTAATGAAGTATAATAACTAAAAGTTAGTGCCTCTAAGATGAGAGAGTCTTGAGCAGCTATAATTTTTGTAGCAGTACTGATAATACTTTAAAACAAAGTTGTATGCTGCTATAAAGACACATGCACACGTATGTTTATTGTGGCATTATTCACAATAGCAAAGACTTGGAATCAAGTCAAATGTCCATCAGTGACAGACTGGATTAGGAAAATGTGACACATATACACCATGGAATACTATGTAGGCATAAAAAAGGATGAGTTTGTGTCCTTTGTAGGGACATGGATGCAGCTGGAAACCATCATTCTCAGCAAACTATCGCAAGAACAGAAAACCAAATACCACATGTTCTCACTCACAGGTGGGAATTGAACAATGACATTACCTGGACACAGGAAGAGGAACATCACACACCGGGTCCTATTGTGGTCAGGGGGGAAGGGACAGCATTAGGAGATATACCTAATGTGAATGACAAGTTAATGGGTGCAGCACACCAACATGGCACATGTATACATATGCAACAAACCTGCACGTTGTGCACATGTACCCTAGAACCTAAAGTATAATAAAAAAAAAAAAAGCTGTGACATTCTAAGTAATGTTACTCAGTAACTTCTAATAAGCTAAATAATAATCTGATTGCTAGAAACACTTGATTTGTAAAATAAGAACATGGGCATGCATTTTATCATTATTATTATTAATCGATAGCATTACTGCGCAAATATATCCTTGGAAAATGATGCTTGTTAATAGAATGCTTATGGGAAATTAGAAGTCTTCTCAATTAGATTAAAAAACTGTAACTGAATATCATGCACATACTACTATGTAGACTATATAAGTGACGTTCTTTTTTACATAAACTTCCAATCATTTATGTCAAAATAATAATACTACCACTCAAATCAATTTCATAGTCAATGGTTTACCACTATTAAGATACATATATTTGAATATGGGAATGCAACAGAGATAGAAGGAAATAGGAAAAGTCAGAGATTGAAGACACCAAATACAACATCACCAGGTAAGTCACTTTATAGATATATTTTTCTACACCTTTATGGTTTTTTTTTTTTTTTTTTTTTTTTTTTTCTGTACGCACAACTTTTTAATTTGTCAAAATTTCATGCCCTTGTCAGAAAGTTAACCGTGATGAAGATGGTTTGAGAAATAAAAGTAGTCAATATTATCAGAACATCTGTTCTAAAAACAATTACCGAGCATCAACTATTGACTAAGTACTCTGAAAACACATAAAGAAATCTGGCTCTCTGGTTATAATACAGTATTTTTCTGGATTTTATTGTTTATCCTCCTCACCATCATAACCATGAAACTTTCATTAAGCACTTATGAGGGCAAAAGACAGGAAATAAAATGAAACCTCACAGCAGAAACAAATAACGTGTAATTCTAACCATGCTAAATATGAGAGTGAGCTTGCTAAGCACTAAAAGCACTACTTGATCCTATGTCATTGTCAGACTTAACTGAATCACTTATCCTTCTTCCAACTATTGCATTTCTCTTTTATACTGCCTATTTTCTTAATTCCAGCTCTCAGGTCCCAGTTGCCCAGTCCCAGAATCTATTATTTTGAGCTTTTTGTTCATTGCCTAAATCTAGTTCTATTGGTTTTGATTTGATCTCTGGAATGCTTTATACCTGTTTACAATTTTCCTTGATACTGCTTTCATTCAGGCTCCATACACTTTCTGCAATATCCTCTTAACATGTTTTCTGGCCTCCTGTTTTCTCTGCTCTTTATCTTCAAAAAATGTCTTCTTAAATATTAAGGTAAGTTTTACTAAATTGCTGCTCTTTCTAGTTTAATTTCTCATGAATAATGGTTTCCTGTTACTTACAGAACTACTGCAAATGCCCGAGTCTTTTATATAAGACTCATGATCAACCTCCATGATGAGGCTTAAATCCTCCAGCATTAAGTATACTACAAGATTTGATAAATGATTGGTTTCTGTATTCTTCACAGCACCCATGTGCTATAATGAGTGTTTGTTCAGTGATATGGAATAGAATGCAATGGAATGAAATGAAATGTCAGATCCTTTGGCAGAATTATACCTAAACCTTCTCTGTAACATGAACATCTAGATCATTTTAAAGGTCACCAGATGAGGATATTTCACAATCTTGGCAACCCAAATGTCTGCCTTTAACTAACCTTCAAGGAAGGCATAGGTGACTGAGCTTCTAAGAGGCTACTCAGTTTGTATTAATCAGTATTTCACATAGAACCTTCACTGAAGTCAGAATATAGAGTATATATTTACATCTGCAAATTCTAGTAATTTGTGAAGTCTTTGTTGATGCTGTCACCAACGTAATGTATCTATGCACAAAAGTCTAAATCTCTCAGAAGAATGGAAAACCTAGCAAGTAAACTGAGCTTTAAACTTCATCCCAGTCTCACTATGCCAGGAGACAAAAGATTTCACGGTTAAATATTTTCCTTTTGATAAAAATGCCTTCCAAAATGGCAAACTTCTTTACTATCAATGAAAGCTCAACGCTTTTATTCCTCAATAATATCATGCCACTCCTTCGAGGGAAAATCTTTCATTCTTTATCAACATCACTAATAAATTCTATCCCTTAAGACAAAAATGACCAGCTAGAATTATATGTGATATAATTTTTCACAGGGGAATGAGAGGTTCGATTTGTTTACTCACCAGAGAGAATCACTCTTAGGTGCCTCAGATCTAAAGTAAACCTCTAAATACTCTCCCCAAAGCAATGTCTAAGAATGAATGGTTTATCCCAAATGTTGCAGCCAATTGAACTTTTCTCCGTTACCCAGACTAAAGGGTTTGACTAGATTTAATAGTAACCACCATATAGGATCAACATATAGGTAAGGTATTACCTTACCTAATTGCCAGGTTCAGTAAAAGTGACTTATCTTCCTGGCATTTCACAGTGTCTGAATTTCTAGCCTGCCTCATAATATAATGCTGTTGAAATGAAGATAGCCAAGGATCTTGTCACAGAATATACAGAAGCATATCTGTAATATTCCCAGTGTACTTGCAAGATTTGCAAACATTTTAATCTTGCCCTCCATTTCAGAGAGCGAACAGGCGACCTCCGATCTGAGAAGAATTTAAATCAATTCCCAGCAATAAAATTCGTATCTTTTCTTTAATTTCATCATCTGCAATCATCTTTAAGAAAAAATGGCGATGGCACAAGGATTTAATGTCTATTTACACAAAGCTAAAAATAAATATTAGAAGTTTGGTGATACAGCAGATGGGAGTTGCTTTGGTGGGTACTCTAAGGTTACTGATGTATTCTGTTGTCAGAAGGAGAAATTTCCTTACTTTCAATGATTTACAATTCTTGGGAAGAAAAGCTGAAAAGCGATTCAATCACTATGTATGTATATAGGGCTTCAGTTTGAACACAGTTGCCCAAAGAAGTAATATTTATTTTCTTTTGTTTTATGAAATGTGCCAAGACTAACAAAATAGTATTCCTTTAATTCTGTATGCATGTTCCTTTCAGTGTTAAAAGACAATATAATGTACATGTTTCATGTTTTAAATAAATTCAACTCTTTGCTAAATTGTTTGACGTTAAGTCACCTTCTTCTTGCCAAAATTGTTCCCAAGTAACAAAAGAGCATTATCAATTTTCAGGACTTGAATATAAATCTTCTTTCCTTTGTCTTAATTTTATTTAAAAAAAAAAATCTGTCCTGAAGAATGCTCAAATAGTTAAAAGCAGGAGTTGGCCTCACTCTCTGAGCCAGCAAACCAATGCCTTCTGGCCTCTTTATGCCCTTTAAATAAATAAATAATTTCTGGATGTAAAATGTTCCATAACCAACTTGCATATAATCCTGTTGCCTTCTTTTGTTTCAAATTTTTTCTTCAAGGCAATTTCATACTCATTAGAAATGGCATACTTTCCAGTAATGAATCATCTGTTGAAATTTTATGACAATATTTGTCAAACATTTTCCATTTCATTCACAAAACATTTCAGGTACTTGTCAGAATATTAAGATCCTGAACAGCTTGTCTCACCTTAATGAAGAGTCTATTCAGCATCCCAAGCTAAGAACTTCCTTCCCAGCTGCCCTAAGTTATCCATACTTAGCTATGCTAACATTCTCCTTCCACTGCTCTTTTGGAGTTCTTCTTCCTGGCTTTCTCTTTACACTCCAGGCATCCGGCACCAGCATCCTGCCTTCTGATGTTCATTGTTACTTGGCCTAATCTTGGTCTTTTCTAAAATACTTCAAGTTCCAAAAGTATTGGACACATTAAAACTACGACTGGAAGGAACACTGGAAACAAACTGACTCAACACTTTTCTTTCCAAAGTAAAGATATAGAGAACCTGGGACATTAAGTGATGTTGGAAAATGACAATACAGTTAGTGGTGGAACTGGAGCTAGAATTCTGGCTTCTAGTGGGACAAGTTTGTCTTGGGTTAGATTCCTCCAAAAACACATCCTGAGCAAAAGACTTGGGAACAAATGGTTTATTTGGAGGGTGAACCCTTAAGGCATTATGAGAGCATGGGGACATTCAGGAAGTTACCTTGTGTATATCTGGAGCTCAGTTCTACTGGGGAATCTCTGAAAGACTGTAGAGAATATACGTTAGAAATGTCCCACTATGGGACAAAGATTCTATGGGATTTCTCTATCGACTTTTACTCCTCATTGGCTAAGGGCAGCTCTGGCGGCACTAATTGCACCTCCTGTCCACCTTCAAACTGGCTGAAATGCTTCTGTACCAGAAATGCCCTCAGGGAGAGAGAAGCCACTGCTGTACATCAACCTTGTCCAATCCATGACCCAGGATGGCTTTGAATGTGGCCCAACACAAACTTGTAAACTTTCTTAAAACATTTTTGCATTTATTTCTTCTAGTTCACCAGCTATCATTAGTGTTAGTATATTTTATGTGTGGCCCAAGACAATTCCTCCAATGTGGCTCAGGGAAGCCAACAGGTTGGATACCCCTGGTGTATATAGCCACTCTCTGCATGTAACTTCCAGTGTAGGCCAAGGGGAAAAGGGCAGATATAGTGTCAACCAGAGAAGCAAATGTGCCACAGAGGAAAAGTGGTACTATTAGAGAACTAGCACTGTACCTAACTTCTTCATCAGATGCTCAATTAGTATCTATGTGACAAGTAATCACAGTCACAATTTCTACCTAACTACAATACAGTTGATGATTTTTTCCTGATGGCATAGCAGATGAGGATTACCATAGTTACAGCTCTTCTTAAATGCTAGATCTTAAACTGCTGTAGCCAAAAGACTCCTGGGGGTCAGTATAGTAAGAGCTGGCCCCATTTGTCATTGAAAACTGAAGTTCATTAAACAAAAACAAAAACAAAAAAAAAAAAAAAAACCTCTAGAACTTAGAAATAAATGTATCTTTTATTTGCATGGAAGAACTATAAAGCTATATCTGACTATTATAAAAAGAGAGAATTAAGTTAGGCAAAAGGCAGATTTAGGAGGTATGAGGTAAAGGAGCAGATATTCCCTTTCAAAGCCATAAATCCAGCAACCACAGATCATAGAGTTGCCAGATAAAATAAAGGACATTCAGCAAAATGTGAATTTCAGATAAACAATGAATAATCTGGGACACACACTGAGAAAATTATTTGTTGTTTATCTGAAATTTACATTTATGTAGGCTTCTTTTATTTTTGTTTGCTACATATGGCAACCCTAATCCTGGGACAACTACAAAGGATCTTCTGTGTGTGTGCATCCTCATGAATTGAGCAGGAGCCTATTTCAACAATAAAACTCAGAGCTAATTGTAATATTTTATGGCATTGATTAAAACAAAGTACCCTTATAATTTTGGATCAGAAAAATTATTGTAGAAGTCTCAATCACAGAAACAAAAAATAAATGCTTTCTGGCAGCGAGGGAGCGTAACTGGAAATGTACAAGTAAACTGAAGAAAAAAGATGAAAATATTAACATTTTAAAAATGTCATATTTTACAGAAAAGCAATGCTTCAGACCCTCATTTATCATCAAGCTTGGCTGGCTTCAAGTTAGTATAAATTGAATGTAAAATTACATTTAAAAAATCATAGCCTTATTATTTAAATTTGTATTACAAGTAATCCCTATGAAGTCTTTCTTCCAGGAAAGCAAATTTTTAATAAATCACATATCCTGTGCTGTTCTCATCCACAAATATGTTTGCTTTCTTTTCCAAATACGAAAAGCCTAGTTATGTTGTATTTTTTAAAAAACAACAACAAATGTCTTAATCCATTTTGTGCTGCTGTAACAAAAATAACTGAGACTGGGGTAATTTAGGAAGAACGTAAATTTATTTTTTTGCAATTCTTGAGTCTGGGAAATCCAAGGTCAAGGTGTTAGCGTCTGGTGAGGGCCTTTTCAGAGTTTTCACATGGTGGTGCATGGTGGAGGGTCAAGAGACAGGAGAACACTGGGTGAAGCCTCTTTTATAAGGGCCTTGATCCTATTCATAAGGGAGGAGCCCTGATGGATTAATCACCCTTAAATATTCCACCTCTTAATACAATCACCTGAATTTTGGAGGGGACTCATTCGAGCCATTGCAACAAAGATGGTAAAAATAATTTTTAAACTATGGCTGACTTTAAGTTTTAATTTTCTCCCATCAAACATGTCATCTGTGTTATTGTGTATAGATGATATACACAAAGTTTGCTTTCTAGTAGAAAGCATATAACATAAGATACACCTACCTTATGTTGTTGTACTTGGCGTTTTAGGTCTTCAAGATCAGGTCCAAGGGGCTCTTCCTCCATTTTCCTTGTTCTTTCTTCTGTTTTTGTTAGCCAGTCATTCAACTCTTTCAGTTTCTGATTCTGGAGATCCATTAAAACTCTATGTAAACTGAAAATTTGAAAGAAGTCTATTGTTACACCTCTTTTAAAACAACTTATTACTGAACATCGCAATGCAAAACAATAGAATTTACAATATAAGGAATGTTCACATTTGGGGGCATCTACTGGACATTGAGAAGGATGTAAGGAAAGCCCACTATCAATCGCCCCTGGAAATCTTATTTCTCAGACCTATAATCATTCACAAATCCTGATTTCTAAAAAGTTTCACATAACCAACTAAATGTGAACATGGTAACTGAAGTGCAAAGCATCTGATAACTGACTTAGTAGTATATTTCGGCAGTTGTTCGTTTACATTCTCATTATCTAATACGTGTGGTGGTTAAAGATGGCCACAAATTCTTTGTCTATCTTCCCTTCAACAGATGAGGTCTATTTTCCATCCCTGTGAATATGATCAGGACTTGTGATTTTTTTTTTTTTGACCACAGAATGTGACATAACTGACACCACACCAAATCCAAGTGTAGGCTACAAAAGAACTGGCAGCATTTCTATTTTTCCTCTCTTGAAGCCTAGATTCCATGCGGTAAAGGAGGCCAGGCTACACTACTGAATCATTAGAGATCATATAGGAGTGATTCTGGAGGATGAAATATTATATTGGAAGTGAGCTTCCAGCTCATTGCAGCCCAAGGAGTGACCCCAGCTGTAACACCGGTAACACAAAAACAACCTGGCTGAGCCCTGCTTGTATTCTTGATCTTCAGAATCATGACGCAATTATAAATTGTTTTAACCCATTAAGTTTGGATGCCATGTGACACACAGAATTAGATAAGTGAAAGCGTGCTTTTTTCCCCACAAAGATATAGAAAATAGTGGGCTGGGTAATGAATTTAAAGTTCAAAGGCCTAGGTTCACAGCCCAGCAGTAAGCTCTACAACCAGGTTCTTAAACGTTCTCAGTTACATTTCCAGCATCAGGGACATGGGATAATGCTTTGCCTATTAATTACACAAGTTTATGTTGAGGATGAAAATACATTAAGGTTCTTTCATTAATTCAACCAAAATTTGAGATGTAAATGGGAAGTGTTAATGGTTATTTCAAGGGAAATATTCTTTATAAATATCATGTTTAAAGTATTTTTCAAAACTATATTCTGAACATTGATCTTATAAACGGGATATAATTTGAATTAGCAATATATTATTTTGAATACATACTTTTATTCTAAAATCTTTAGTGGAAGTTTCCATTAATCACCACATTTAAACACACAAAGTGCACACATAGCTGAGAGTGTTTTTTAATAGACTTAATTTTTTGGTTTAGATTTACAAAAAATTAATGAGATTATAATACAAAGAGTTATCATATAACTTGCACTACAAAGAGTTATCATATAACTTGCACTCAGTCTCTCCCATTTTATTAACATCTTATGTTATTATGGAACATTTGTTACAATTAATGAACCAATATTTGTGCATTATTATTAGCTGGGGTCTATATTGTACTCTGATTTCCTTAGATTTAAACTTTTTTTTTTTTTTTGTATTTCAGTATCTCTTCAAGGATTCCATATTACACTCAATTGTCCCGTTTCCTTAATCTGCTTTTGGCTATGATAGTTTCTCAGAATTTTTCTGGCAGTTTTTAAAAGTGCTGGCCAGGCTGGTATTTTGTAGTATGCCTCTCAATGGGGATTTGTCTGAATTTTTTTTCCTCATCATTAAACTAGGGTTTTTGAAAGACCACAGAGGTAATGGTCCATTTTAACCACGTTTTATCAAGCATATATACTCTCAACATGACTTATCAATGTTAACTTTGACCACGTGGCTAAAGTAATAGGTGTCACATTTATCCACTATAAAGTTACTCTTTCCCCCTCCTTTTACACTGTTTTTTAACAAGAAAGTCACTATATACAGTCCCTATGGAGTGGGGAGTTATATTCTCTCTCTGTGAGGGCAGAGAAGTTACATAAGTTATTTGGAGTTTTTTCTGCATTGGAGATTTGCCTCTATTCCTCCATTTATTTATGAAATTATTTATATAACATGGACTCATGTATAGTTATTTGATACTTTGAGCTAAATCCAGTATTAGTTTCTGCTTTGGATTTTTGCTCAAATAGTTTCAGCTTTAGACACTGGGAACTCTCTTGGTTGGCAACTTTGACATATCCCATTAAAGATTTTTGTTTAGGGCAGGGCTGTGGAGTTGAGCATGTTCTTACTTTCTGGCACTACCAAATGCTCCAGGCTCATTTTCTATACTCCCTTTCTTAGTTTTAGAATCAGCCGTTTCTTCTCCACAGTGTTCTAGTTCCTTTTTTTTTTTTTTTTTTTTTTTTTTGGAGAATGTTACTGGAACCCAAGATCCTGTTGCTAGGTATGCTTGTTACTTCTAGGGTGTTGTAGCTTACAGGACATCTGGGTTGACATAAAGAAGTGGATGTGCGAGTGCAAACTCACCCATAAATACTTCTTTATGTAATTACCTCATCTGTAGCAAGCTAAATATTAATCTATCCATATCTCTCCACCTTGTGACTTCTGTCTTTTATCTGTGAACTACTTCAACAGTAAGAATTTTTTTTTTTTTTTTTTTTTTTTTTTTTTTTTTTTTTTTTTGTGAGACGGAGTCTTGCTCTGTCGCCCAGGCTGGAGTGCAGTGGCGCAATCTCAGCTCACTGCAAGCTCCGCCTGCCGGGTTTACGCCATTCTCCTGCCTCAGCCTCCGGAGTAGCTGGGACTACAGGCGCCCGCCACCTCGCCCGGCTAGTTTTTTTTTTTTTTGTATTTTTTAGTAGAGACGGGGTTTCATCGTATTAGCCAGGATGATCTCGATCTCCTGACCTGGTGATCCGCCCGTCTCGGCCTCCCAAAGTGCTGGGATTACAGGCTTGAGCCACCGCGCCCGGCCAATAATTTGACTTAAATTAGAAGTTGTTACAAGAAACTAAAAAATGATTTCTTTAAACTAGAAGCTGAGATGACCCCTGTTCCATGTTTGGCTCCCCATGCTGCTGAATCCACAGAGAAAGGGGTTACCACACAGAACCTAAGCACAAATGGTCAACTGAGTTCATCCTATACAATGCGGGGCAAGTAGGACTACATCAGAAAACTACAGGCATTTGCCAGGAGTCTCTTAGTATCCCCATATACAATAGTGTTAACCAATAAAAAAAAAAAATAATAAAAAGCAGAAGATACTCGATCGATATGGAACCACTAATAATATGGTTCTCTGGAAGGATGTCTTTGATTTTCACTAAGGTCAATGTCTGCAACTAGAAGAAATTCTGTCACAGTAACCAAGACAGCATTGTATTAGCATAAAAACAGATTAATGGAACACAGTAAGAGAACCCAGGAATAAATCCATGCATTTGCATTCAACTGATTTTTGACATGGATGTCAAGAACACACCATGAGGACAGGACACCCTCTTCAGCAAATGCTACTGGGAAAAGAATCTACAAGCAGAAGAATGAAATTAGACCCTTATCCCTTGCCACATACAAAAACCACTTCGAAATGGATTAAAAACTTAAATGTGGGACTCAAAACTATCAACCTATTAGTAGAAAACATAAAGGACAAGCTTCATCACAATTATTTGGGCAATAACTTTTGAATATGACTTTAAAAGCACAAGCAACAAAAGCAAAAATAGACTGAGGACTTACATCAAACTAAAAATCTCTGCACAGAAAAAAAAATTAAAAATTAATGTAGTAAAGAGATAACCAATAGAATGAGAAAAATACTTGCAAACTATATATCTGATGGCGGTTCATATCAGAAATAAATAAGAAACTCAAACTCCATAGCAGGAAAACAAATAACCTGATCAAAAATAGGCAAAAGACCAAAAAAGACATTTATCATAAAAAGGACAAATGGATAACACATATATGAAAAAATGCTCAACATCACTAATCGTCTGGAAAATGCAAATTAAAACCACAATGAGGTATCACTTTACTTGCAAAGAAAAGGCAACACTTACACACTGTTGGTGGGAGTGTAAATTAGTTCAACTATTGTCGAAAGTAGTGTGGTGATTCCACAAAAACCTAAAAACAGAACTACCATTCGACCCAGCAGTCCTATTGCTGGGTATATACTTAAAGGAATATAAATCATTCTACCAAAAGGACACATGCACACATATGTTCATGGCAGCACTATTCACAATCGCAAAGAAAATCAACCTAAATGCTCATCAGTGGTAAACTGGATAAATATGGTAAATACATACTGTGGAATACTATGCAGCCATAAAAAAGAATAAGATTATGTTCTTTGCAGGAACATAGATGAAGCTGGAGGCCATTATCCTTAGCAAAATAATGCAGAAACAGAAAACCAAATATTCCATGTTCTCACTTGTAAGTGGGAGCTAAATGATGAGAACACATGGGCACATACAGGAGAATGACAGACACGGGGCCTATTGGAGTTTGGAGGGTGGCAGGAGGGAAAGGATTAGGAAAAATAACTAATGGGTACTAGGTTTATACCTGGTGATGAAATCATCTGTACAATAAACTTCCATGACACAAGTTTACCCATTTAACTAAACCTGCACATGTAACCTTGCACTTAAAAGTTATAATAATTAATGACATCCTTGCCAAAAGAAACAAAAAGAGAGATATCACCTCACTTTCGTTAGCATGGCTACTATCCAAAAGAAAAAAGATAAATGTTGATAACGATTTAGAAAAAAGGCACCTATTACATACCTGCAAAAGTTAAAAATTACAAATTAAGAAAAAAAGAAAACTTTAAACATTGTAAATGGGAATGGCAATCAGTATAGGCATTATGGAAAACAGTATGAAGGTTCCTTGAAATATGAATAACAAAACTACTGTATGATACAAAATCCCACTATGAATTATATAAAGGAAATGAAATCAGTATGTCAAAGACATATCTGCACTACCATTTTTATTGCAGAACTATTCATAGCCAAGATATAGAATCAACCTAAATATCCACCAATATATGAATGGATAAAGAAAATGTGGTATACATATATACAATGGAATACTACTCAGCCATAAAAAAGGAATAAAATACTGTCATTTGCAACAACATGGATGAACCTGGAGAATATTGTTAAGTGAAATAAGCCAGTACAGAAAGACAAGTACTGCCTAATCTCATATGTGGAATCTAAAACAGCTGATCCCACAGAAGTAGAGAATGAATAGTGGTTACCAGAGGCTGAGGTGGTTACGAGGAAGGGGAAGATGTGGAGATATTTTTCAAAGGATATATAGTCACAGTTAAAATATTCAAGTGATCTATTTTACAACATGGTGACTACAGCTAATGCAAATATACTCTTGAAAAATGTAAAGAGAGAGGATGTTAAATATTCTCGCCACAAAAATGATAAATATGTAAGGTAAAGCACATGTTAATTAGCTAGATTCAACCATTCCACAATATATATTTACTCAAAAGCATCATGTTGTACATGATAAATACATACAATTTTGTCTGTCAATTTAAAGGTTTGAAAAACAATGTTTAGAAATTGATAGCATTTAAAATAAAATATAAAAGTTGGGTCTGTTGAGTGTGTGTGTGGACGCTGCATACTATTGGCAGGAAAGAGAACACACTCAAATATGTTTAGCTCAGTAGACTACTTACACATTTATGTAAAGGGTTGAGGGGAAAATAATAAATGAGAGTGAAGGAGCCAGGACCTAACAACAAAGCAAACTGACCTAGCAAGCCTGGAACTGGAAGAAAAAAGGAGGAGAGCTGTTACTGAAGCTCAGTGAGAGTTAGAGACATGGAACAAGAGCTGTCCAACAGTAGCCGTAGTTCAAGAGGAACACAATTCCTGCCACTCCACAGTAAGAAATAGAAGAGGAAGAACAAAGTACCACAATCTCTGCTTTCACCCTCTTGCCAGTGCTTCCCATTGGCTGAAGAATTTTAGCCACCAAAGGCAGAGATGAATGTGGGTAATGGAAAATCCAGACTTCATCCTCTTTGAACAGAGCAAGGAGGAGAAAAGTGAAATGAATCTGTTCAACAGAATAACTATCAAAATACTTAAATTAGAATAAGTGTATTTAAAACTAAACAGAAGGATACAAAATTCCATCAGCATCTTTATCCTCATACACTAATGCCAGTCTATTCAAACCCCAACATGGAACCTGTATGTAATGTTACATACCACTCACACTCTTCATATACAATTACAGGGAAACGGGAAGTAAACCAGTAAAATAAAATATAAAAGATAATGGCTCCATAGCTGGCCAGAAGTATTGGGGTTGTTACTGGAGCTTTATTCCAATATGCATTTCATATTCCTTTTGAGAGTTTACAATAATTTAAATTGCACTATTTATTGACTTTTAACATTTTAGAGACACATTTACCATGAGGAACATTGCAATTAGAAGTTATGAGAACAAATTTTCATTTATCAAACATAAAAAGTAGACATTTTATTTTTATGAGAAACAACAGAGATGAGACATCCATTTAAGTGGAAGCAAAAACTGAAAGCTGCTAGTATTTGAAAACAACATTTACTTTTTGCTTTTGGACAGACATTTCCTTCAACAAATATTTACTGAGTTTCATGTCTATGCAGAACAACTCATATTTGTTAGGAATGGACAAAATAAAATACCTATCTTCAATTTCAAGTAGCTTAGAGACTATTAGAAACATAAATACAGTAATAATTAGAATACAAGAAAACCATTATGATTAGATTTATATACATTCCTGAGGGTGTAAGGAGAGAATACAAATTGACCTACAGTCATTGGGAACAGTGTCCTCACAGAACACACAGCCTAAGAGTTGAGATTTGAAAAATTCATTCATTAATTTACGAAATATACAATTATTGAGTACCTGGATACTATGGATGGAGAGGCAAGGAAGACCCACACAGCCCCTTAACCATCTTGGAGTTTACATGGATGGCAGGTGAGGGCCACAGATAATACATATAGCTCATCAGGCCATTAGTTGGTTATAATGTGATCATACCATGAAATGAGAGCAATTGAGTTGAGTCTGTAAAGGAAGGACTTTAGCACAGTACCGATATCTGAACAATTCTGAAGACAGAAGTCAGAAGTACTGAAAAGGAAGGTATCAACTCTTTCCAGACAGACAGACAGACCTGTGAAAGGCCCTGTCGCATCACAGAGGAACAGGAAATCCAGTGCAGCTTGATTGCACAAGGTGCAGGGTGGTTGTATAGTATCATTGCCTCCCTTAATCTGTGGGTCCTCAGAGATTTCTTGAGCTCTGCCCCAAACCTGAAATTTGAACCCCCAGTATTCATGTTTGTGATTTCATTTTACAAACTTGCACTCAGAGATTGACCAATAAGAAGAGATGTACAAATGAGTGTTTTATCTTTTTCTTTATAAAATGGAAATTTAGGCCGGGCGCGGTGGCTCAAGCCTGTAATCCCAGCACTTTGGGAGGCCGAAATGGGCGGATCACGAGGTCAGGAGATGGAGACCATCCTGGCTAACACGGTGAAACCCTGTCTCTACTAAAAATACAAAAAACTAGCCGGGCGAGGTGGCGGCGCCTGTAGTCCCAGCTACTCGGGAGGCTGAGGCAGGAGAATGGCGTGAGCCCGGGAGGCGGAGCTTGCAGTGAGCTGAGATCTGGCCACTGCACTCCAGCCTGGGTGACAGAGCGAGACTCCGTCTCAAAAAAAAATAAAATAAAATAAAATAAAATAAAATAAAATGGAAATGTAATGAGTAAAGTTCTAAAAACAACTATTTTCTGTTTTTTTGCTAATGTTACACAGGTGTAACAGTTATTTATTTTTATTTTTTTTATTATACTTTGAGTTGGCCTTTTTGTCATTTGCAGTAAATGGCATTCTAAGGAATAGTATTTTTCAAATGATTTTACTAGAGAGCTGTCATCCCACCCCCTGACATGAAAACGTATCTGTATGAACACAAAGGAATTCACTGGGAATGCCAACTTTGCTTTACAGAAACTGTTAGAATGTAGGAAGGCCGCCGGGTGCGATGGCTCATACCTGTAATCCCAGCACTTTGGGAAGCCGAGGCAGGTGGATCACGAGGTCAGAAGTTCAAAACCAGCCTGGCCAACATGGTGAAACCCAGTCTCTATTAAAATACAAAAATCAGCCAGGAGTGGTGGCACACACCTATAATCCCAGCGACTCAGGAGGCTGAGGCAGGAGAACTGCTTAAACCCGGGAGGCAGAGGTTGCAGTGAGCTGAGTTCATGCCATTGCGCTCCAGCCTGGGTGACAGAGCAAGACTCCGTTTCAAAAAAAAAAAAAAAAAAAATGTAGGAAGGTAATTGTTCTTTAACCAGCAGAACTTACTAAAATGATGTAAATATTCTATGTGTGCATTATACATACATATACACACATATATATATATATATATATATAATGGGCACTAGTCATGTGGGAATAACGAGCACTTGAAATACGTATGGCTAGTAAGGCTGAGAAACTGATTTTTTAACTATATTTAATTATAATAATTATAATTTAGCTACACATAGCTAGCAGCTGCAATATTGGACAGCACAGCTATAAACCAACAGATAATTAGATTGCCAATATTCATGAATCCTTATTTGCAAGTCCTTATCCATTCCAATTTATTTTGTTCTCCAGTATCTATGAGGAATGATATCCTAAGTTTAGGAATCTAGTAATACACATTAATAGCATTTTTTGAAATTTTCATTTTCCAGATACAAATTTATAAATTCAAAATGGTACATGTTTTCATTAATTTCAGCCTACATTTGATGGTCCTAATAGCATTTTTTGTGCTTTATGGAAATACATTATAAAATGTATAAACATATATTACAAAAACATAACCATATGCTAGGTGCTAACTAATAAAGGCATAGATGGATAGAATTTATAAAACCTAGAGGATTACAATTAAAACTTACAAATTACCAAGAGGGGCGAGCTCTTCAGCAAGACAGGCTCTCAGGCCCAATTCCCCAGAATTCACAGTTATTGGCATATATGCAATCCTCAATTTAAAAAAATACAACTAATGAAAGGAAGTAATGTATTATCATGATAGTCTAGATTAGAAAAGAACTACCAGTGATATTCAATTAACATGTCTTACATGTAAAATACAATTACACAATTTAAGCCAGAAATAAAACCTCTATAATTTGATTTAAGGGAGGGATACCAGTACAAATTAGAGAAACTTTTTAATGCATGTTTTTACTTTTAATTGCCTACCATTTAGAAACTAAAATTGCACTGATGAAAATTGGAATTGATTTATTTACTTATTCAAAATGATGGCTCAGGCTGGGCACAGTGGCTCAGGCCTATAATCCCAGCATTTTGGGAGGCCAAGGTGGCTGGATCACCTGAGTTCAGGAGTTCAAGACCAGCCTGGCCAGTAGAAACCCCATCCCCACTAAAAATACAAAAATCAGCTGGGTGTGGTGGCGTGTGCCTTTTAATCCTAGCTACTTGGGAGACTGAGGCAAGAGAATCGCTTGAACCCAGGGGGACGGAACTTGCAGTGAGCTGAGATCACACCACTTCACTCTAGCTTGGGCGAAAGAACAAAACTCCGTCTTAAAAAAATAAAAATAAAAATAAAATGATGGCGCAAAAATTCTAGCAAAGTGGTTCTTATAGTTTTGGTTTTCAGTTAACAATTCTTTATATGTAGCTAGATGCTTGTAGAATGCTGTCATCTGCTTAAATATGTAATTTTTAAAAATCAACTTGTTCTGGTTTTTGTTTCATTAAGAAAGGTATTAGGGGCTGGGGAAGGGATAGCATGAGAAATACCTAATGTAAATGAGTTGATGGGTGCAGCAAACCAACATGGCACATGTATACCTATGTATCAAACATGCATGTTGTGCACATGTGCCCTAGAAATTACAATAATAATAATAATAATAATAATAACAAAAGAGAGAAAGAAAAGAAATCCAAGATAGGTTACAAAAAAAAAAGAAATTTATTAATTGAGGTAATGTTTAAGTCCAGCTTTTATTCAAACTATCACAGAAAGGTGAATTAGTGTAATTTATATAAATAATGCCTTAATATAAAAAGGTGCTGATTGATTAGAATCACAGAGAGAACTTTTCAAAATGATGTCCCAACCCCACACCCCAACAATTCAATCAGAATTTCTGGGAATGGAGCCCAGGTATTGGTTCTTTAAAAAACCATCCCGTCAGGTAAATGAACATCCAGGATTAAGAACAATTGCGACTTTTTTTTTTTTTTTTTCCTCCAGGACACAGTCATAATTTTTACTTTAGCCCTTGAGTCCTCACAAGTGGCAAATATTTGGAAAGCTGTGTCCAGGCAACATGACATGTCAGGGTTAACATGAACCAGATGCACAGGGGTAACATGGAGACAAAGGATCAGGATGCACAAACACGTCTTTACTTATTTATAGATGATTCTCACAGGTCCTAAAAGGTCTATTACATACCCGCAGAAATTACAAATAAAAGCAAATATTTACTAAAGAGTAATTTTGATCTTGAGAATTTGGGACTTTTAAATCTAATTTTTCAATATCAAATAATTATGTGGTATTTAAAAAGAGGTATTATCGTAATCAATCCTATTGATTCAGCAACTGATATTAGCCCCAATTTACAGGTGGGGAAACAAAGGCTTACTTGGGTCAAAAGGCAAGCAAGGGAAGGTGACAAAGTGGGAACTCAGGTAGTTTGGCTCCAGGGCCTGCTTCACAATCATGCAATATTGCCTGAACTAAAATTAACTTTTTAGAGATTAACTTTATATCTACTATAAAGTCATTTATGGCACTGATTATAAATATTAAAAAAAAAGAAGAAAGATAATTTGGTGGAATTTTATACAAAGATTGTCAATAATAATTCTATTATTTTCACCAAAACGGAAATTACAGTTGTTACTCTTTGAGACAATTGTTCTTAGCATGATGTTTACTTTAATGATATAAACCACAATACCCTATTTTTTTTTAATTTTTATTTTTGTGGGTATATAGTATGTGTTTATATTTATGGGATACAAGAGATACATTGATACAGGCATAATATGACATTAAGGTTAATAGGGTATCCATCACCTCAAGCATTTATCATTTCTTTATGTGACAAACATTCCAATTATACTTTTTGTTATTTTAAAACGTACAACAAATTATGCTTGACAGTAGTCATCCTGCTGTGCTATCAAATACTAGATCACATTCATTCCATCTAACTGTATTTTTTGTACCCATTAATGATCCCCACTCCCCCAGACCCACTAGCATTCCCATGCTCTGGTAACCATCATTCTAGTCTCTACCTCCATGAGGTTCAGTTGTATTAATTTTTTTTTTTTTTTTTTTTTTTTTTTTTTTTTTTTAGCTGTCACAAGTAAGTGAGAACATGCAAAGTTTGTCTATCTGTGCCTGGCTTATTTTAACCAACATAATGTCCTCCAGTTCCATCCATGATGTAACTGACTGGATCTCATTCTTTCTTAGTCAAGCTTAATACTTGTCATTTTTGTTTACCCTTTCAAAAAAAACCATCTTTTTTGTTTTGTTGATCTTTTGTATCATTTTGTTGTACTTGAATGTATTTCATCTCTGTTTCTTATTGTAACATTTATTTTCTCATACTAATTTTGGGTTTGGTTTGCTCTTGCTTTTCTAGCCCCTTAAGGTGTATCATTCAGTTATTTAAAAGTTCTTCTGCTTTTTTGATGTAGGTATTTATAGCTATAAACTTCCCTCATAGTACTGCTTTCACTGCTTCCCATAGGTTTTGGTTACATTATGTTTTCATTTTCATTTGTTTCAAGAAATTCTATAGTTTCCTTCTTAATTTCTTCTTTGACCCACTGATCATTCAAGAGCGTATTGTTCAATTTCCATGTGTTTTTACAGTTTCCAAAATTCTTCCCACTGATATCTTAATATATTCAATTGTGATCAGAAAAGCTAACTTATGTTATTTTGATTTTTGAATTTTCTAAGACTTGCTTCGTGGCCTAACATATGGCTTGTCCTTGAAAATTATCCATATGCTGAGAAGAAGAGTGTGTACTCTCTGCAGTTGTTGGATAAAATGTTCTGTAAATATCTATTAGTTCAAATTGGTTTATAGTGCATAATAAGTCTGATGTTTCTTTGTTGATTTTATGTCTGGATGATCCGGCCAATGCTGAAAATGGGGGATTGAAATCTTCGGGTATTATTGTTTTGGGGTCTGTCTCTCTAATAATATTTGATTTATATAGCTGGGTGCTCCAATGTTGGGTACCTATTTATTTACAACTGTTATGTCCTCTTGCTGAATTGACACCTTTATCATTCTACAATGACCAGCGTTGTCTCTTTTTATAGTGTTTGTCTTGAAACCTATTTTGTCTGATAAAAGAATAGCTAATCCTGTTCTTTTTTGGTTTCCATTGGCATGGAATATTTGTTCCATCCCTTTATTTTCAGTCTACGTTTATCTTTATTGGTGAAGTGTGTCTCTTGTAAGTAACAGATCACTGTGTCTTATATATTCTTTCATCCATTTTGTCACTCAACGTTAGATTGGATAGTTTAGTCAATTTACATTCCATGTTATTATTGGTAAGTTAAAGACTTAACACTTGCTATTTTGCTATTTGCTTTCTGGTAATTTTCTGGCCTTCTCTTCATTCTCCTTCCTTCCTGTCTTACTATTAGTGAAAATAATTTTCTCTGGTCATATATTATACATTCTTGCTTATTTGTGTACCTGAGTACATTATTTGATTTGTGGTTACCATGAGGTTTGTAAAGAATAACTGATAATCCATTACTTGAAACTCATGACAACTTAACACTGGTTGCATAACCAAGCAAGCAAAGAGAAAACAAAAAAAAAAAAAATGCTACACTATAACTTCATCCCCCCACTGTTTTTGGTTTCTATATTATAATGTCTATGTCTTGAAAAGTTGTTGCAGTTATTTTTGATAGGTTCATCTTTTAGTCTTTTTACTCAAGATATGGGTAGTTGAGGCATCCTAATCGCAGTGTTTAATATTCTGTTTGTAACAGAATAGTAACAAACCTTACTATTACCAGTGAGTTTTGTTACTTCAGATGATTACTTATTGCTCATTAACACCCTTTCCTTCAAGATTGAAGAACTCCCTTTACCATTTCTTGTAGAAAAGGTTTGGTGTTGAGGAAATCTGTCTGCTTTTTTTTTTTTTTTTTTTTTTTTTTTTTTTTTTTTTTTGTCTTGTAAAGTCTTTATTTTTCTTCATGTTTTAAGACCATTTTCATGGATATACTATTCTAGAGTAAAAGTTTTTTCCTTCAGCACTTTAAATATGTCATGCCACTCTCCTGGTCTGGAAGTTTTCCACTGAAAATTGTGTTGCCAGATATATTGGAACTCTTTTTGTGTGAATTTTTTTTTTTTTTTGTGATTACTACTTTTAAGATCTTTTCTTTATCCTTGACCTTTGGAAGTCTGATTTTTAAATGCCTTGAGGTAGTCTTATTTAGATTATATCTCCTTGGTGTTCTATTATCTTCTTGTACTTGAATTTTAATGTCTCTCTCTAAGTGGGGGAAGTTCTGTGTTATTACCCTATTCAATAAACCTTTTAAAACTTGTTTTGTCTCCTCTGACGGTATTTTCAAATAGCTTGCCTTCAAGCTAATTCTTTCTTCTGCTTGATCAATTCTTCTGTTACACGTCTCTGATGCATTCCTCAGTATGCCAATTAAATCTTTCAAGTCCAGAATTTTTGTTCGCTTCTTTTTATTTCAATCTCTTTGTTAAATTTATGTGTAGGATTCTGAATTCCTTCTCTGTATTATCTTGGATTTTATTAAGCATCCTCAAATCAGCCATTTGAAATTCTCTGTCTGAAAGGTCACATATCTGTCTCTCCAAGATTGGTCAGTGGTGCCTTATTTAGTCCAGTTGGTGAGGTCATGTTTTCTTGGATGGTCTTGATGCTTGTGGATGTTCATCAATGTCTGGGCATTGAAGACTTTGGCATTTACTGTAGTCTTTGCAGTATGAGCTTGTTTGTATCCATACTTCTCAGGAGGGCTTTCCAGGTATTTGAAGGTTCTTGGGTGTTGTGATTTATTCCTTTGGTCACTGCAGCCATATATGCACTAGCATGCACCCCAAGCCCAGTAATGCTGTGACTCTTGCAGACTCTTAAATGTACTGCCTTGGTGAACTTTGGGAAGATTCAGGAAAATCCCCTGTATTACCTGGGAGATAATCTTGTTCTCTTTCCTTTCCCTCAACAAAGAGAGTCTCTGTCTTTCTCTGTGATGAGCTGCCTGGAGTTAAAGGAGGGATGACACAAGCATCCCTGCAGCTACAATGACTAGGACTGTGTTGGGTCACTCCTGAAGCCAGCACAACACTGGGTCTTGACCAAGGCCCACATTGACCACTGCCTGGCTATCACCTACATTCACTCAAGGCCCAAGGACTCTACAAATGGCAGGTGGAAAATCCAATGAAGCTTGTGTTTTTCACTTCAGAGTAGCAATTTTTCCCTGGCCCAAAGTGGGTTTGCAAGATCCTATGTGTGAGCCAGGGCCTGGGGTCATGTATTAGGCCAGTCTCACAATGCTATAAAGAAATATCTGATACTGGGTAATTTATGAAGAAAAGAGATTTAAATGGCTCACAGTTCTGAAGGTTGTCCCTGAGACATAATGCTGACATCTGCTCTGCTTCTGCGGAGGCCTCAGGAAATGTACCATCATGGCAAAATGCGAAGGAGGAGCAGTCGTGTCACATGGCCAGGGCAGAGGCGAGAGGGAGGGTACCACACACTTTTAACCAACTGGAGCTCACAAGAATTCACCCACTATAATGACAACAGCACTAAGAGGATAGTGCTACACCATTCATGAGAAATTCACCCCCATGATTCAACTGACTCCTACCCAGGCCCCACCCTCCAACATTGAGGATTATAATTCAACGTGAGATTTGGGCAAGAACATACATCCAAACCATACTATTCCATCCTGGCCCCTCCCAAATCTCATGTCCTCCTCACATTTAAACATACAATCATGTCTTCCAAACAGTCCCCCAAGGTCTTTACTTATTTCAGAAAGAATTCAAAAGTCTAGAGTCTCATCTGAGACAAGGTAAGTTTCTTCTACCTATGAGCCTGTAAAATAAAAAACAAATTAGTTACTTCCAAGATACAATGGGATTATAGGGATTGAGTAAACATTCCCATTCCAAAAGGGTGAAATTAGTCAAAAGAAAGGTCTCATGCAAGTCTGAAACCCAGCAGGGCAGTCTTTAAAACTAAAGCTCCAAAATAATCTCTTTTGACTCCGTGTCCTACATCCAGGGTAAACTGGTGGGAGTGGTGGGCTCCCAAGGCCTTGGGCAGACTCCAACTCTGTGGCTTTGTAGGGTTCAGCTTCCAAAGCTGCTTTTATGGGCTGGTGCTGAGTGTCTGTTTCATTTGCAGATACAAGGGTCAAGCTGTCAGTGGATCTACCATTCTGGGGTCTGGAGGACAGTGGGCCCTCTTCTTACAGGTCCACTAGGCAGTGCCCCAGTGGGGACTACATGTGGGGGATCAAAGCCCACATTTTCCCTCTGCATGCCCTAGGAGAAGTTCTCTGTGAGGGTTCTGCCTCTGGAGCATGCCTCTGCCTGAAAACCCAGACTTTTCCATACATCCTCTAAAATCTAGATTGAGGTTCCCAAGCCTCAGCTCTTGCACTCTGCACACCTGCAGGCTTATCACCATGTGGAGGCTGCCAAGACTTATGGCTTGTACCCGCTGGAGCAGTGGTCCAAGCTGTAACTTGGGCCGCTCTGAGCCACAGCTGGAGCTAGACTGGCCAAGATGCTGCGTGCAGGTTGGGGGGAGCAGTGTCTGAGTTTGAACAGGGCAGCTGGGGCCCTGGGCCTGGCCCAGGAAACCATTCTGTCCTCTTAGGCCTCAAGACTTATAAGTGGAGTGGCTGCCTTTTAGATCTCTGAAATGCCTTCCAGGCCTTTTTTCCCACTGTCTTGGCTATCAGCACTTGCCTACTTTTTAGTTATGCAAATTTCTCTAGCAAATAGTTGCTCAGCAGCCTTTTTGAGTTCTCCTGAAAACGGGTTTTTATTTTCTATCACATATCCATGCTGCAAATTTTCAAAACTTTTAAGGTCTGCTTTCCTTTTAAATAAACGTGTATACCTATGTAACAAACCTGCACATTCTGCACATGTATCTCAGAACTTAAAGTACAATAAAAATAATATATATATATATATACATTTTTTTTCCATCTCATGTCTTTGCTCCTGCATCAGAGCATAGGTCATTAGAAGTGGCCACACCATGTCTTGAACACTTTGCTGCTTAGAAATTCATTCCATCAGACACACCAGGTCATCACTCTCAAGTTCAAACTTTCACAGATCTCTAGGGCATGGACACAATACAGCCAACTTCTTTGCTAAGGGATAACAAACATGCCATTCACTCCAGTTGCCAATAAGTTCATTCTTCCCATCTGAGACCTCGTCAGCTTGGACTTCACTGTCCATATCAGTACCTGCATTTTGGTAACGACCATTTAACAAGTCTCTAAGACATTCCAAATTTTCCCTCATCTGTCTTTTTCTGAGTCCTCCAAACTCATCCAACTTCTGTCTGTTACCGAATTTCAAAGCAGCTTCTACATTTTCAGGTATCTTGACAGCAATGCCCCACTTCTTGGTAACAATTTTCTGTATTAGGCCACTCTCACATTGCTATCAAGAAATACCCGAGACTGAATAATTTATAAAGAAAAAAGGCTTAATTGGCTCACAGTTCTGCAGGCTGTACAGGAAATATGCTGCTGGAATCTCCTCAGCTTCTGGGGAGGCCTCAGGAAACTTACAATTATGGCAGAAGGTGAAGGAGGAGTAGGTACATTACATGGCCAGAGCATGTAATGCTTACAGGAGCAGGACCAAGAGTGAGAGGGAGGGTGCCAGACTTTCAAACAACCAGATCTTGCAAGAATTTACTCGCTACTGCAAAGACAGTATCAACCAATTATGAAAAATTTGCCCTCATGATCCAATCAGCTCCCACTAGGCCCTACCTCAAAACACTGCAGATTACAACAATTCAATGTGGATTTGAGCGGGCACACACGTCCAAAGTATATCAATTCAAGAACCTAAGAAACCTAGCTGGTGCTCTCTTCTACTGTGGCTAAGCTGGCACTTAAAAGGTCCTTAAAAGGATCACTCAAAAGATAAAGTCCTTCTCACTCTTCTCTCCCCTTTCCACAAACAGAGGTGTCTCTCCTCATGGCCACCACTACTACTGAACCAAAGAGAGTACTGTCTGAAGTCCAGTGTTCACTCAAGGGCCACGGCCACTTTGGGCAGCTTGTGGTGAATGCTGTCAGTCCTGAATCTCTCCCTCCAGGGCAGTAAGGAAATGGAATCCAGGAGCCCAAGCCTGGAATCAGGGACCCTAGGAGCCCACCTGATGCTTTGCCCCACTGTGGTCAAACTGGAACCCAAGCTGCAAGCCAAAGTCCCCTTTACTCTTACCTCTCCCTTCCTTAAGCAGAAGGATTCTCTCCCTGTAGCTGCCATAGCTGGGAATGTACTGGGTCACACCTGAAACCATCACAGCTCTGAGCCTCACCCAATACCCACAGCAAGTACTGCCTGGCTACAGCTGCTGATTATTCAGGGCCCTAGGTCTCTTCGGTCAGCACCTCATGAATTCTGCCAGGACTGGTTCCTTCTCTTCAAGGTGACAGGCTCTCTTCTGGCCTGGGGTGTGTTTAGAAATGTCATCTGTAAGCTAGGGCCTGGAATGAGGACCTCAAGACTCTGTCCAGTGCCCTATCCTACTGTGTGTCTGAGCTGGTATCCACGTAGCAAGACAAAGTTCTCTTTATTTTCTCCTCTCTTCTCCATAAGTGGAAGGAAGGATTCTCTCCTGGAGCTGTGAGCTGTGCTGCCTGGGACTGGGGGAAGGGAAGCACAAGCAATCCCTTGGCTGCCCCAGCCGATGTCTCACTAGGTTGTATGTATCCCAAGTCCACTGACTCTGAGCCCAGCACAGCACCAGGACTTGCAAAGGAACTGCAGTCCTTGTGGCCTAGACTACCTTTGAAGTTTATTTAGAACCACAGAGCACTCTAACCCATGACGACAAGGCTTGCTGGAACTCAGGTTCCAACCACTGGGATGGATGACTCTTCTCTGGTCTAGGGTTCATCTAAATGCTCCCTCTGTGGTAGTTGGCCGAGTTCTGTTCTTTGTTGGTTTCCACTGCGACAGGGCAGCACTGATTTTCAATGCAAAGTCTTACAATCACTGCAATCTCCCTTCCCCAAGCACACAGACCCTCTCTCCATGCCATGTGGCTGCTGCCATGGATGGGGGAGAGCTGGTATAGGCGATAGAACACTGCCTTTACTACCCTCTTCTGCGCCTGTTTCAGTGACATGAACCAAAAACCAGGTACTACGATCATGCACCTAATTTTTCACTCTTATGAAGGCACGTTTCTAGCGTGGGCAGTTGATCAATTTGATGTTCCTGCAACAGGGATAATTACTGGAGGCTTCTGTTTGGCGATTTTTCTCCACCTCCTCCACAATAACCTTCAAGACTCATTTTCCCTCAAATATATGGCAACCATATAAAATGAATGACAATATAGGAATCAGAAATGATATATTATAGTTCAAGAAATGGCAAACTTGCTTTAATACAGAAACGCAACATTCATTTAAAAGAGAAGCTTGAGTAGTGCATGTACAAACATATGTACATAGTTTTTTGTTGTTTTTGCATGGCAATAACAAATGGTCCATAGGAAGCATATTAGTATTTTTCAACTCCCCAAATTTATAACGTTTATCAAAGTTCAATGAGTGCCCTGTGAAATATAAGCTTTAAAACCAGAATCCAAATAGAACAAATTACCCCCTAAAATGTGTAAGACTTTAGCTGTCACTGTTTTCACTATCTCATCACCTTTACCACAAGTACATCCATCGTTATTGTCTTCTAGTTCCCATGTTAAATTTCTGAATGTGTACCCTCAGCATCTGTGAACGTGTTGAAACCCTACTGGCCTAGTTTACGTACTTGCCTCAGTAACTAGATCTGCTCTTCTCCAAATTCTGGTATCATTTACTAGACTTAGCTGCAAAGCCTGACACTGGATAGTGTCATTATGTGTATAAATCTTAGGCACTAATATAGAAGTTTCCATCAGAGAATGAAGTGAGGCAAGGGTCTGACAAAATTACACAGTTTGTTTTTCCCCCTAAAACTAATGTGTTCATTCTCCTCTTTACAGCACCTTCTTTCCCACCACCGAGTATGCTGACCTCTTGGTCTAGGAAATAAGACAAGGAGAGCATGTCACGTATATTTTTCAAAAATTCCCACTAATTGCAATCATTATTATATTGCACCCTGCAACCTAGTCTTGAAGGTCAAACTTGAAATTACAACCTTACACTAAATATTTCACAAAGAACCCAACATAAACTTCTAGAAACGAAGGGAAATGTTCGAGTTTTTCACAAAATTAAACATGCACCAACATTTATTTTCCTATTTAATGGAATGTGAGAAAGTATCGTTTTCATAGTGCATTCTGTGAGAGAATCGAAAATGTGTCATTGTTTTCAAATCCTGATCTATTTTTGTCCTCCATCCATATAGCTGAACAGTTTAATTATTAATATTTTTCAACTATCCAAGGCAAGATTAAAGTTAAAATGCAAACACATTTATTCTCATTTTGAAAACATAAATTCAGTTTAGTAACAGTAACATAAAGAAGCTGTGTGGCTAGACGCAAAAGATTCTTGTGGCAAATACATAATGGCAATCCTCAAATCACTCTTCCTGATTAAATGTTTTTAAAGAAAATAAAGAAATTTGCAGATGTCATCAGAAGCCAAGGACAAATATTAATATATCATGTTTGGAAGACTGTTTAAATTATCTCTAGTAAGAATAGGTAATGTTGACACACTGAGATTATATTCATTTATATGGCAATAGAAGCCCGCTCTCAACTTCAATAATTTTGCCACTACATAGTATCTGCCACATACTAGACACTCAATAAATGTTTCCTGAATGTATAAGTAGTATAACTTAACTACAAATAAGACATAGTACAAAAATTCCCAATCAGAAATATCAAAATTAAGATTGAAACATCAACTTCTATTAAACCTGCTCTCTGAGACAGCCTATTAATTTAATTTGAATTGTTCCAACCCCTGGCTGTTACCCTGTTCCAAAGTCACTTCCATATTTTTGGGTATCCTTACAGTAGCACCCCACTCTCTGTGGTACCAACGTACTGTACTAGTCTGTTCTCACCCTGCTAATAAAGACACGACCGAGACTGGGTAATTTATAAAGAAAACAGGTTTAATTGACTCATAGTTTGGCGTGACGGGGGAGACCTCAGAAAAAATCATGATGGAAGGGAAAGCAAACATGTCCTTCTTCACATGGCAGCAGGAAGAAGGGCCAAGCCCCTTACAAAACCATCGGATCTTGTGACAGCTTCCTATCATGAGAACAGCATGAGGGTAACACCCCCATAATTCAATTACCTCCCACCAGGTCCCTCCCACAACACATGGGGCTTATGAGAACTATAAATCAAGATGATCCAAACCATATTAGCATTATTTATCTTTGTGAGAAAGCATTGTTTTTGAAGATACTGCTCTCTCATTTCTGTGAATTCCAGAAATTTAGCTTTCCTGTAATTTAAATGATGAGTCACATGCATTATTAGTACAAGAGATGTCCACACTGAGCTGCATTATCACATTTTTAATCATTTACAGAAAAAGTATTATGACCTATCCATTTGCAACCTAACCAAATGTCAGGTTATCATCTACAAATAATTCCTACTTCTTAGTCCAACAGCTAATTATCAATACTCATCAACACTCATATGTTGTCTCTGTTATATATTATTGAACCAGAATCTTGCTATTTCTTAATCACCCATGGGGAATGATATCAACATATGAGGACTGAATGAAATATCAGCACCATTTTTAGAGCTCCCGAGAAAGTAATTAAAATATTCGGCCCACTTCACTTGATAGAAAAATAGAACAGAAGATATCTAAGTAGAGGTTTACAAAGAAGTTTAGATTTCTACTCTGTCATACTTTCAGTTCCATCAGTGCTTCTCAAACTTAAACCGATCAGGGATCACCTGGGATATTGCTAAATTGCACAATTCTGATTCTTTATATCAGAATGAGAGCTGAGAGTCTGCTTTAACATTACTGGAAGAAGTAAAAAAGTAAAATCAATGATTTTACCACAGGGTGAAATAAAATCCCAATTAGGAGTTTGAGACTGTGCACCTCCAAAGTATTTACTGCAATGAATTCAGTTCCAAGATTGGAACTACCTGAGTAACTTAATTTAGTTGTTCATCTATTCATTCATATATTCACATGTGCAAACTTCTATTCACTGCACTTGGGAGAAAATAACCCACTCATTTGTTCAGCACCTCCTTTTCTCTATCCACTCTCACATATGCTATCTTATTTCAAGATTCAAATAGACATTTGGGCGGGGGAAAAGAGATGAGCCATATTTGTTAGATGTATTTTTCCGTCCAGTCAAAGCATTCATAGTGAATCACAATTATTTTCCATATTATGGCTTGTGTTTCTACCCAGATACTATTCAAATCTCTCCTCCTGCTGATATAAACCAGAACACAACTTCACTTGGCCTCCTGACTTGCTTTCATTTTTTTTTCCTTTACCATCACAAAGGTTTCAGTTTCTGCCTGCATGTCCTAATTACAATTATCAGGAAAGTTGATGGAACTTGCTGTGCTTGAGTCCTTGTAAAAATGTCAGTAAATCTTTTTTGCTCTCTGTAGGTTCCATTTTTCAATCAAATTAATTAGTTTATTCAGAGAGAAGAAAATCTTCTGTTGTCCCTATGCCAGTTGTCTCCTTGCACTTCCACAGTTGGAAGTTGTGTGTTCTGCTTCCCTCTCCCTTACCTCCTACCATCCCAAGTGTATTCCACAGCATTTAAAAAAAATCATTTGGCTTATTCTCAAGGGGTTCTAACAAAACCACATCAATATTCTCTTGTTTTAATTATTATAATTATGAAAGCAGTGGCACTTAGTTTTCTCATTTAAATCTTGTAAACTTTGGTAAAGTTTTGTAATTGACCAGTATCAGCATAGTCGTGCCAAACTCGTTTGTGACTGGAGATGTGTTAATAAACTTCTTTACTGTATTAGCTTTTACCCCTCATCACAGTTTTACATCCATGAAAGCACCAGAATTGGAGATAAAATACATTAGCAAGGGAAGAATCAAATGAGAGTGTGGTTATGAAGGAGAAAGAAAGGAGGAAGTATCTGTATGGTGATCTTCTCCTGACGTTCCTTTGAAAGCATATTTTTAAATGCTGCAGTGGTGAAAAAATAACTGCAAATGTAATTCTAATCATCCTGCTCATGCTCCCTTATCCCCACACAAAAGACTCACAACTATACCCTTTGGGGAAAAAATGAGGCAATTAGAAAAAACTGGAGAAAAAATGTAAGAAACATCTATGAGGGCCAGGTTTGGTAGCTCATGTCTGTAATCCCAGTACTGTGGGAGGCCAAAGTGGGAGGATCACTTGAGGCCAAGAGCTTGAGACTAGCCTGGGAAACATAGCAAGACCTCATCTCTACAAAAAAATTTAAAACATTTAAAAAATTATATGTGTCTATATAATTATAATTTTATATGTAATAATTTCATACATGCAATTATATAAAATTATATGTAACTATATATTAAATTATATAGACATATAATTTTTAAAAACTTTTAAATTTGTTGTAATATATTATGTAATTTATATATAAATTATACATATATATAAATTATACATATATTTATATATAATATGTATTTATATATAAATTTATATATACATACACGCACACACACCAAAGGGTAGAGTTGTGGGTCTTTTGTATGAGGATAAGGGAGCATGAGCAGGATTAGAATTTATATATATAAATTATATAATATGTAATATATAATTTATATATAAATATATTATATACAATATAAATTTAAATATATAGATTTACATAAATTTAAATATATAGATTTACATAAATTTATATATAAATACATATTATATACTATATATAATTTATATAAATTGTATATTATATATTATATGAATATATAATTTTATATATTATATATAATTACATATTATATATTTTATGTATTACATATATTACATATTACATATTAATTTTTATCTATTATATAATTACATATTACATCTTATAATTTTATATATTATATATAATTACATATTATATATCACATATAATTTATATATATGTAACTACATATATACAACATAATTTTATATATAATATATAATTGTATATATTATTATATATCTATATTTTATATATTATATAAAATTATGTAGAGTATATTATATAAAATTATATGTAATATGCATAATTATATATGATATAAAATTATATGTAATATGCATAATTATATATGATATAAAATTATATGTAATATGCATAATTATATATGATATAAAATTACATAATATAAACAAAATTATAATTATATAATATGTATTATATATAATTTTAATTAAAAAATTTTATATATTATATATAAAATATATAAAATTATATGTTTTATACATAAAATGTAGAATTTTATTTAAAAAGTGATATGGTAGGGTAAAAACTGTTAACCGATAGCTCGTCTTATTTATTACAATAATCTTTCTTTACATTTTATAATAATTTTGCATTCACAAACTGATTTTTTATACCCTATCTCACCTACTACCTTTTAGAGGTATGTCAGCCTCATGCAACTATTGCTGTTTTATAAAACTATGAAGTAGAGATCATAAATGAAAAGTATATTGCACCAGTTCACATAAATAAGAGTTTGAGAAAGCAAGACATTATACCTTAGGCAAACTGGAGAGGATTTTATGTAAGACAGAAATCAGGGCACGCTATTATCTCTGTATTGTTAATATTTCTTGTTTTGTATGGTAATTGTTGATGGTTTATGGGATAAATAGTATTTCCTAGATGCAAGTTGTATAACAGTAACTGTAGGCACAAATCAAAGACGTCTATTTCCAAAGGAAAAAGCATTTTTACTGTCAAAAGGAGAAAAAAAAAGGAGCTAAAACTAAACAGAGAAGTGGTTTTTAAATTACCTAATTGGCTAAGATAGTAGAGTATACTTTTATCACAACTACCAGCTGGTCTAAGACACTACTGTGTCTTAACTGGCCACCTTTACTGGCCTAATAACTGTATACTTTTATCACAACTACCAACTGGTCTAAGACACTACTGTGTCTTAACTGGCCACCTTTACTGGCCTAATAACTGTCCTCTCTTCCTCCAGTGGCCTTACTGATAGGTTTTCTTGACCTATCTCTCACCTTCATAAAATCTGATGGCTTTGTCTTGCCCTTGGTCTAGAATTCAAAGCCCTGACTGACACTACCGTATGTAATTAGTCTCCTACCTATATTTCAACCCTATCTCAGACCTCAGCCATCTAACTTACCACCCTGCAACTCTCCAGTTCCCCTGGTCTTTTGGTTCCTCCAGCAAGCCAAACAGTCCCTATTTTAGGGCCTTTGCATTAGCTGTTGCTACTCCGTGAACTACACTTCCTTGGGATCTGTGAATAGTGGTACCTTCTTGTCGTTCAAATCTCAAACTAAATGGTACCAATCTTGAAAGTCTTACCTGGATCACAAAATCTAAAGTAGCCCCCTCAACCATTCTCTATCACATTACCTTTTAATCTCTTCAAAAAGTGTATTTTTATTTGGTGTTTTTTTTTTTTTTTAATTAGTTGCCAGCCTCTCCAGAATATATTTCATGAGATCTAGGTCCAGACCCTGTATGATCATTGAGTCTCCAGTGCCATTAATTATTTTTGATAACGTATTCCATTAATATTTCTTCATATAAAGCATATAAAGATATATATATCTCACAATGACTATATATCAAATGTAATTTGATTGTTGCTATGAGTTTGGTGCAAAAGTAATTACGGTTTCCCCCATTACTTTCAATGGAAAAAAACACAATTACTTTTGCGGCAACCTAATAGTAAATATGTTGGTACATGGTATTTGTAATTGCTAAGTGTAAATGTTCATAGATTTTAGTGATAAGCTTATCTATATTTACAAGAAGTTTTTAATTTTTGTTATATCAACTTAGAAGTTATAGCATAGCTTTGGATATACTTCATATGCCTAGACAACCGTTAATTATCATTTCTCTAATCGCTAAACCAAGGCTTAAGCAGGAAATAATGGCTTCCAACTGGATCTATCCAAACCCTGTCTTAGGTAGAGCGAGAAAAGAAGTATGGACTAATCCATTTTTACTAGTAATCTTCTACTCTGAAGTAATCATATATTTAGAAAAAAATAGGTAATGCTCCAAGTTGAAGCTAATCATTGATATGACCATGATAATGGAAACTGAACAGGTTACAATTTATTTGAAGCATTAAGTAAAACCTAGATTAGTTATTTAAAAATACTGACACTACCCTCTTTTCATAATCACCTTTGTGTTTCTTCCCACAAAATCTTTCAAAAATTAGGTCCAGCAAAGTTTACATAATGGCTTATCTCATTAGAATTTAATAGGTTTTATGCATGAACACATACAAAGTTAGTGCAAGTGGCAAGGAAGACTCACTGTTATTTATAAACTCTCATAATCTTTCTGAATTTGTGTTGCTCAAATAATGCTTTGTAAATTCATTTTTAAGAAATTTTCCAGAAAAGACTACGTGATAGAAGTGGTTGCATGTACGTGTCTCATTTTCAAAACTCTGTAAGATGTTTAGCAAAAGCTATCCCAGCTAGAGGGCTGTCCTTGCCTTCTTGATAATTATTCTAAAAGCTGTAACACATACCAAAGCTCCTAAATCTTCCCTAAGGACAAACTAATTTTTTATGTCAATCTCAGCTAGGTAGTAATACTGCCATTTTAGAATTCCCATTCTCTAGTGGGATGGGGATGAGGAAATTACATGCACACATATCTATATGTCTGTCATCCTTCATTTAATGGCAGGTATCCCTTGAAAGGGAGATATTTTGAATAAACATCTTTTTAAATATTAGAATCACAGATAAAAGACTTTTTTTTTAATGTTTCAGATAAGAAAAAGTTGCAATTTTAATTCCAGGAGGAATTCCTATTTTCTTGCAACTCAATTTCACACAGCAATTAATTAACTGATTAGTATGAATAATTAATGCCATATTGTTAGTCTTATTGAAAATGGGGAGTATAAGAACAATGAGAGCATTTCGCCTCCAGGAGAGTATGGAAAAATAGAGTGAACAAAGGAGAAGACACTGGTGCTATTATGGCAAGGGCAGTAAAAGAGGAGGTTGGATTTTCAAAACTTTCTAATTCTGTTTGAGGTTGCTTTAAGTTCCACAGATCACTGCAAATAGAAGCTCTAACCTGAAGAATGTTGGCATATTTCCACAAGTAGGCGGCTTGTATCTTAATATCAATAACAGATGGAGTAAATTAGTGGACCTGGTCAACACTGGGGTGGGGGGGGCAGACTCAATAATTATGACGCTTGTACCTCTCACCTCTAGGGGTAGTGACAATCATCACCATGATCACAGCAGGCAAATATTATCAATATGCATAGACTAGTATCTCCTGGCTTGGAATACATATACAGTTATGAAACCTCTATCTTATATGTACCTTATTTATTCTTTCAAAAGGCCTGAGCTTAAAAATGTGTTTTTCCTCTCCCTAATTTCACACTGTAATTTAGTACTGAAATACCAATGCTTCTAGCATATCTAATGAGTTTCCTTGGTCCTATTTTTAAAGCTTTTAGTCTTCATAAATAATAGTTAAATAAACTTAAGGCATTTGGACAATTTTTTAACTTAATGTACTCAAATCCACAGTTGGCACTTCATTTCTTTTCATTTAAAAATAAAATCTTGTCTTGATAGGCTTTACAGGAATACACACACTTAACAATATAAATCAAAGCAGCATATCCAGAATGATGAGATCTGCTGGTTACCTTTATAAGAAATGTATCATTTTTTCAGAAACGTCTCAAAACCTTTTTATTAAGTCAATATATATTCTTAAGATAATTCACAGCCATACTGTATTTGAATACGAATTTCCCAAAACGTTTGAATAATTTTTTTCAAGAGGATTTCCGTACATAGAGGAGTAACTCTTTAATATTTTCAAGGGCTTTTTCTTCAGAAGAGAAGTTTCCTGTCAACTGTAGCTAATAAGTGATTTTATGTACATAATCTCCTGTGCATGATTCTGTGTCTTTTATAGTTACATTTTAATTTTTGGAGGAAAACCTAGAAAATAATAACTATGACAGAATTTTGGCAACTCTCAAAACATAGTTCTGTAGAGAACAGTGCATCTATCTAGCATCTGCTCTTTTAGTTGTAAAAGTGAGAACCAAAATGTTATTGCCATGAAAATCCAACCACAGTGTCCCTTGAAAGAAAGCTGTGTGCCTTGGAAACAAACTGAGAATCGTAACTTAACCATCAAACTACATCAAAATAGTAACAAGATTCCAAAACTTGTTAATTTTCTTAATTAAAAACAAATAAGGACTTACTCGCTTTGTTTTTCCATGCTAGCTACCCTGAGGCATTCCCATCTTGAATTTAGGAGATTCATCTGCTCTTGTACTTCAGTTTCTTCATCTTCTGATAATTTCCCTGTTCCAATCAGCTGACTTCCCAATTGTAGAATATTACCAACCCGGCCCTGATGGGCTGTCAAATCCATCATGTACCCCTAACAAAGAAGGAAGTTAACAACTGTAATTAGAACTCTAGGTAAATCAGTGTGGTTTTGAGTTTTATTTGTTGACAGTTTTAAACTTGTGGCCCATTTAGATTTATGTTCCCAGTAAAAGGATTTTAATTTGTACTTGCAGAATCTCAAAACCACTTTTAATATGAATGAAGGAAAAATGTCTTAAGTTCTTCAGAAGCAGGCCCCGAGATAAGGATTTCAGTGCAAGTGACTTATTAAGGAAGAGCTCCCTGGAAGTTCTGCAAGGGAGCTGAAGAAGAAGGAAAAAGGACAGGGAAGGGAAAGAAGCCAAACAAGTATATCATCTCAGGAAAAGTCTCCCACTGAGAGAAGTTAAGCCCAATACCATACAAGTACTGGGTCAGGAATGTAAGTAATGCCTCAGCATTGCCTTGACACAAGAGAAAGGAGCTGGGCTTTCATAGTCTTGTTGGCAAATCAGATAGAAATGCCTTCAATGGTTGCTCTCCAAAAGAGAACTTCAAAATCTGACTGTTGGAATCCCAAGCACATAATAATAACTAAATTTCCAATATACAAGGATGTAAGAGAGTAATTGAGGAAAAAGGATGACTTGCCATTATCACAAGTCATGTTTCGTTTTGTAAATTAATGTTTTAGTTTACCTCATGAGTATGAAATTGTTCTTTCACCACTTCCACATCATTAGAAATCTCTCCTTGTGCTTGCAATGTGTCCTCAGCAGAAAGAAGCCACGACAATACTTCTTCTAAAGCTGTTTGGTAACGGTCCAGGTTTACTTCACTCTCCATCAATGAACTGCCAAATGACTTGTCTTCAGGAGCTTTCAAATGCTGCACAATAAAATAAATTGGGTGTTACACAATTAATGTCTTTGCAGACTGTTCCAGTACATTAAATGATAAATCGAATGAAATATTTAAAATGCTAGGACTGTCCACCTGTATTATCAGACATAGGAAAAGCAGATACAGAAAATAGTGAGCTTTCATTTTAACTTCCTCATGCATACACCAATTTCCAAATAGTCAAAATCCACGACAAATTAATATCGTATTAAAGTACTTCTAGATTACTGGAAGGAGTAAATTAGCTTATCACCTCATGTTGCTTTTTAAATGCTATAAATATTGATCCATAGGAACTTTCCTCAATTCTTATTTACAATAACTTACATATACATTATCGGAATTATATTTTACATACCTTTGCAATGGCATTAAACGAAACATCTCTTCCTGAGAGGCCCTAGGTAATGAAATAATTTCCGAATGTTTACAGACCACTAAAGGTATCAGTAAGAAAACAAGGAGGTAGGGGAAAGGAAGGAAACATTTAGAAAGAAAAAAAAACCTCACCCACCCATCTAAAATTTCTAACAGTATAATTACTTCTATGATTTAGCCTTTCTTTCCAGAAGGTCACTATTTAAATAGTAAGACATTATCTTAGGAGAAGTAAAATATGCAGTACGTTTTAACCCAATTTAATTAGCAGGATATTAAGTGAGATTGCAAACGGTTGTCTTGGAATTTCTACCTGGACCCTAAAGCCAAGAACAAAGTGTACAAAGCATCCATAATTCTAAAGAGAAGATCCAGGGTACCTGTTAAAAAAATTGCTAAGAAGTGATCACAAAATTGGTCTCACAACCCTTAATCCACTATCTAGCTTAAAGGTGTGTAAGGGCAAGCAAGGAGGTCGATTAGAAAAATTTGGTGAGAAAGACTTCCTCTGGAGAGGCTGGAGTGCTCTGCGTGGCTCTAACTTCTCCCCATCTGAAGCCAAGTAATAGAGACAGGGTCGTTTACATGACCTCTAAACCTGGCCATATGTTTGCAGAGATTTGCATGCTATGGGAACCATACTCTCAAGTGATAGGAGAGGCTTCTTGGGATAACCTACATGTCTGCCGCTTTAACCTAAAGGCATTTATCAAGGGCAAAAATTTGAGTAAACTAGTAAGTTTGCAGGAGGTTTTTCTTTGGGAGGAGAGTACTCCTCGTAGGTTGCTGGGCTTCAAAAGTCCTGAGACCATGCTCAACAGGGATTTTGCTGAGGTCAAGAACATAGGCATACTATTTATGGAGTTGAGCAGAACAAACGAATATTGGAGAAATATTTGTAGAGGAATCTTCTGCATTCCCCAAATATTGCAAGCAAGCACTGGGCCCCCTAACAAACAAGGTTTTGTAAAGGAACCAAAAAGCAGTGTAGAACAACAGAAGCTGTCTGGGGGATTTCATAATCTCACCTAGAGAAAACTCAACCTTTGGTGGCTTTCCCCTGGTGTGTATGCGCTGCATTTCCTGTCCTTCTCAGTTCTGGGACTTAACCCACTATGCTGCCAGAATCAACTTACTTGTGCTCTTATGGAAAATGCTCAAATTTGGAAATTTTAATATTTTAAATTTCCCCAACTGTTAAGTCCTTTGAGATGACAAGGCACAGTGGCAGTTATTGCTATGACATTTTCATCAAATGACATACTCTTTTTCCAGTTTATATAGAAGTGGCAGAGAGAGGCCATCCTGGTGGAGTCACAATCACCCAACTTTATCATCTCAAAGAGCCTAAGTGCTCTGAAAGGGCTACTTGAATGGGACCCCTGTCTAAGAGTAAGGCAATTTCTGAAGGTCTTAGGGGTTAGAACAAGTTTCATGGTGTATCCCTTCTATCTCTAAATACTATTAATAATAAATATCAAAGTCAGCATTAAGGGGGAAAATAACATAAAGGTAGCCTGAGAGATGTGCACAGGTGGAACCAGCTTCATGTTTGTGCAACCTGAGCAGTTGCACAGGGCCCTGAGTGCAGAAGAAACACATGCCTCTTTTATCTGCTGATACTATCCTAAAATTCTTGGTATTTTTGAATTTGTGTTTTAGAAGAACCAGACCCTGCTTCAAATGCAGAAAGAAGGCAATTCTTTCAAGAAAATACAAACGACCAAGAAATCGTATCATATCCTTTCCTACTCCTGTTATGCTCCTGTATGAACCAACCACTTATGCTGAAATTGATGATATAGAAAGAAAGGGAATCTTGTGACTTTGGGAAAGTTACTTAGCCCTGCACAAGCCTTAGTTTCTGCCTATGTAAAATGGGAAGAATAATAATTCCATAATAAGATCGTGGTAAGAATTAAAGAGTGTATAATGCACTTGACAGTGTGTCTGACCTTGTGTAAGAACTAAATAAAGTATGTTATGGCTGTAATTATTATCAAATTCCTGTGTATGTATAAGAAGTGTTTTGAAACATAAATTGCCCCAAGGTTACCTTCTTAAGTCACTGTTTGGGTTTCAGAAGACGGAAAATTATTGTCAAAAATACGCCCCCCAAAATGTGTAAGAGCAAACATTATTTAACTCTTTTTGAAATCTGAACCTCAACCTAGCTCGTATTTAAGAATTCTTAAAAATCATTAACAATCTTGAGTTCACATAATCTTCTCCAAATGAAACACTGTAAACAGCACTAGTACTCAAGTAACAATATTTCACATTGTGCAATTTGAATCAAAATATTAAACTTTTAAATTTATTGATATTTACATAGAATTGAATTTGTGAAGAACATATTAAAGGCATATCCTTATACTCAAGGACATGACATCTAGTACTCAAGTTCTCAATGTAAATATTTTGTCTGAGAATGTGCATAAAACAAAAACATTTCAAAGACAGCCTTCTTAAAGCTAAATTCAAATCTGAATAAGCTATGCAAAATTTTACATTTAGATCCACAAATTCAACTACAGAGTTATAATCAATATTTTAAGTTAAGATCTGAGTAATTAGTCTACAGACTATTGTTTTTCAAATGGTAAGTCATAATCCATTCATGGTTCATAAAATCATGTTAGTGGGTTATGACTAGGAATATTTTTAAATTAAAAGAATAAAAAGCATTAGTCTATGCCACTTATATAATACTAAGAATTATTGTCTCAGTTTTTGTTTCAGATGTGCATATGGGTTTATTTAGATATGTATGTGTATATATGTTCTAAGGTGAGATTAAACTTTTTTCTGCAGTTTGTAAAACAAAATTGGAAATGGCTCTAGAATTTCAGACTAAGTAAACTGATGAAAAAAGAAATTTGCTTGAATTCTACATTTGTATATTTTCCATAGAGACCTTGGAATAAAAGACATTTTAAAATAAAACCACATTTAATCTGAGAATTTGGAAATAAAGATATATAAAGAGGCTAATGCTTTGTTTCAGCACCCCAAAATATGTTTTTATCATCACTGAATTTTACATTACACCTAAGCTGGAGATCAGTTCATACATGTCATGGCATCAAATAAGGAGATTTTCTAGGAAACTTGATTTTTGTTGTTTACAGATCTACGCATAAGGAAGATAGACCCCAATCATTTCATGAATTGAGATGCCAGTATCATCAACTGGAACTAATTATTTTTCCTATGCTTCAATCCTATTTTGTCTTTATCACAGTAGTTTATGTTTCTCTTCAGTACATTGGGCAAATAATGATTCTGATGAGAGGCATAACAATGAATGGATGAAACGATTCTGTTTTTTTCTCAAAATTGAGTACACTCAAATTTATTCAATGTTATCCACAGACTTCAGAGTCTTAATTACTGCCTATTTGAGAAAGTATTAGATATTGTCACCCATGTCCCTTGAAGACATTGCTCATTAAAAAAGGTGGAAGAGTGGAAAGGAGAAAGGTAAAACAATAAGGGATGACAAATGACTGTTTTAGTCTAGCAATGTCTAGAAAAATCTCTAGAAACTCATTTCTGGAGACAATTTCTAGTTGTAGAATTTCTATTACTAGAAATTGTCCTAATAAAGTATAGAGCAATAGCCTTGATACTACTCAATATATAAATATACTTTAAAACCCAGTTTACTATCTGCCTGATCTTGGATATTTAACCTCTCTGCATCTCAGTTACTCCATCTATAAAACAAGAAAAATACCTGTCCATAAGATTTCTGGTAAGATTAGATGCGATAGTGCATATAAAATGCTAAGCACATTCTAGATCCCAAGAAATGCTCTGCCAATGCCTGTGTCTGGGGGCCAATGTTCATTGAAATGGCAAATGGTTTTTATGAGGAGACAGTTGAATGAGTTCTGTGTGTTTTTGGAAGCATGATTTGGGCAATTCAAACTGAGGTAAGTCATCAAGTGGCTACATATAGGCTGTGAAACCAGCAATCCAGCAAACCACAAAGCTCTTAGAAAAAAATAGCTGGGACACTTTGAGAGGGCACAGTCTACCACTGAGCAGTTTTATATCACTGATAAGATTGATTTATTTTTGCAATTTATCTAAATTCAGCCTTAAAACGTGATGTGAGTTTTAACCTGGATAAAGAACAGTTTTATTGTTCTTGAATGCATAAATGCTTCAAGAACATCTGAAAATTTTATCATTCTTAGTTCATTTAAACATATCATACTTCTTTTTTATGGCGTCTAAGTCAATGCACGGATGGTGAATTTTTTGGTGTGTTCTATAATCTTTTTATCCCTCAGTAAAAGATTATTTCAGAGATAAAGGATTACAGAGGGATAACCAAGTGGTTCTTTCACTAAATAACAGAAGAGCAGTTCTGAAGAACCAGGATTAGTACCTGGAAATATTCTTGCCACATTTCTGCTGTGTTTTCTCACAGATATAATATGTAAACCAGGGTACTAGTCAAAGCATACAAATGATTACTGAAGTGATTTATGAGAAATTAATCCATCATGCAACACTGTACATGACATTCTATCTAATGACACTATTAAATAGGTAATTTTTAATATTGATAGGGCCTGAAATTCAGTTCAAAGTTAAGCCCTAATGAGGATTTAGGAAAAATCATGGCTTGCTGTTACGGCAACATTAAAACAACAAATACAACTACTACATATATAATAGCAATAACAACAGCTGCCATTATTTCCTGAGTACTTAGTGCCAGTCAATTTGCTAATCATTTGATATGCATTATATCATTTTTTCACCACAACAGATCAGGGTAACAGAGATTAGTATGAGGAGGAAATGTAAACAGAAAAATAAGGTGACTTGCCAAAGGTCACAAAGGTAACTGGTGGTTCTGGGACTTAAAACCAGGTTGTTTGGATTCCAAAACACATCTTTATCACAATATGATCAATCTCTGTTAATGAAGAAAATGAATTAAGAGTCTAAGAAACAGTAGTTTTACAAAATATCATAATATAACTTTCTTTTTCTGTTTTTTTGAGATGGAGTTTTGCTCTTGTTGCCCAGGCTGGAGTGCAGTGGTGGGATCTCAGTTCACTGCAGCCTCCGCCTCCTGGCTTCAAGCCATTCTCCTGCCTCAGCCTCCTGAGTAGCTGGGATTACAGGCACACACCACCACGTCTGGCTAATTTTTATATTTTTAGTACAGACACGGTTTCAGCACGTTGGCCAGGCTGGTCTCAAACTCCTGACCTCAAGGTGATCCACCCGCCTCGGCCTCCCAAAGTGCTGGGATTACAGGTGTGAGCCACTGCACCTGGCCCTCACAAAACTTATTAAAAATAACTCAAATTACATTTTTTCTTAATTTCTACAAATTCAATCAATGGTTTGGAAACTACTAGGAAAATACCTGGTCTTCACTACGTTGGTGAGTAGGAAATCAAAAGTCAAGTCTAAATAATGCACACAAGTCACAGACACTGGTATCACACTGGGGAAGATACCAAAATACCAGAAAGACAGCAATGGGATACAGCCCAGATGGTAGCACAGACCCGATAAGACCCCCATTCTCCATGATGTCCTTATTTCACACTGCATGTCTCTAGCAAAATATCTCATGTACCTCGTAAATATATACACCTACTATGTAGCCACAAAAATTTAAAAAATATTTTTAAAAGCTTTTTAAAAACACAGATACATAAACAGAAAAAAAAAGTCAGAAGAAGCTGAGCAAAAAATAAAGCTAAGAAATTCTTTCTAAAGGCAGGCATGTGCCAAGTCCACCATTTGAACTCTATACCTTCTGTTAATCCTGTGATTTGCCTTTTATGTTAAAGGTCAGCAAATTTAACATTCTTCACTATTACAGAATCCGTCACAGAAATGCTACATTGTGCACAGGATGCTGTTTAAGAAGACAAAAATGGATATCATATGTACACATATGTGGGTATTTTAGTTTTTAAAAATTTCGTTCTATAGCCTATTAAACAACAGGTTCTAGAGCCAAAAACATTAATCTTAATTCCTACATTAAAAAAATGGCCCCGGCAAAGACTACTCGTCCTCCAATATGTAGCTTTCTTCATCCTTTATATAGTATTAGAAAGTTTAGGGGACAATTTGGCTATCTAGAAAAGTAACTCCAGTTCCCACTTTCCCTTGCAGTTAGATGTGACATGTAACCAAATATTGGCCAGCTGGATATAATGCATGCAACTTCATCACTAAGACCTAAAAGGGCATGGACATGCTCTCTTTTTTGTCCTCCCTCCCGAAGGTCGTGATACACACATGAAGCTGTGAGCTATCCTTGACCATGACTACGAAGACAGCATCCCAGGGGATGACCGAAAAACGAGGCATAAGGACTATGGATCCCTGAATGAGCAGAGCCTTCCTACAAGGCCTTGATCACTCCCAACTACACCAAATTTAAGAGAAGTAACTCTGAAAGAGAAATAAACTCATTTTTTCGTTCATCCATCCTTGCATTTTTGTTAGTGCCACAAAACCTACAGCCATCTACTACACTGATATACTCTAAGTTTCTAGCAGTTGAGATTTTATTATAAAAAAAAAAGTATCTGTAAAAGCTTATATGTTATTTTAAAATAAACTTTCTATTGTAAAATCAGATGTCTCTCTAACTAAACTCTCTCTCTCTGAAACATACTGTCAATGAAGGTTCCAGTCATTTTGCTTCATTATTTTTTTAAGCCACATATCTTTAGATATTATGCTAACCACTACATTGTAGGAAGGAAGGGACTCTGACCACACGCCTAACAGCATTGCACAAAGGTAATAAGTATTTACTAAATTGTTTGGGGTAATTTTAATTTCTCATTAAAGGTCATTTGTGCTTCCAATTTCAGGTTTTATATAAAATATGTTTTAACCAATCAATACCTTGAAAATGGAGTAACATGAGTAACATGACATAAAATATTCATAATTTTAAATATATGCCTTCCCAATATTCCTACTCACATTTCATATGTGATTCACATACATATATAGTATACAAACTTATACGTGGGTGTGTGTATGTTTTCTTCCTCTAATTTCTCTAATTCTACTATTTATATCTTTGGGTATACATTTACTTTCTAACTTATATTTTATTCCTTTATTTTTTCCTGCACTTCACCTGAGAGTTTCTGTCTTGGCTATTATAATCCACAAAATAGAACCTTTCTTGTAAAATCAAGAAGGAAGAAAAAGAAATAAGCATTGTTACGGCAAATTCTCCTAAACCAATGGAAGGTCAGAGAGAAAATAATAGAAGATTTAGAGAAACGTACCTAGAACAATTTAGTAACCCAATATAAAAGATTTATTTTTAAAAACAACAGTTAATAATAAAATTTTGATGAACATCAATTAAAAAAACGTTCTCAGAAATTTATTGGATGGCATGCGAACAATGTCCAGCCTAGTGATTTCTTTGTTCATATTGTTTCATATAATTCTTACAACCACCCTAAAAGGAGGACCTATTTCCAAGATGAGGAGAAAATCGAAATCACACCTATGAGGTGTGGGAGGAATAATGGGATCCCCAGTAAACCAACTGACATTCCTTGGCTGACAGAGATTCATAGACTCCAGAGAAGAAGGATGAACATAATAATTTTATACTGTTTGGGCGATGTTTCAATAATTTTAAATGTCAGTAGCTTGTTGGAATTCATATGAGTTGGTAGATGAAACAAGGGATTTTCTAAAAGTACTAAATTCAATTTAAAATAGAATAGTTACAAAATGTCTCAGAAGACCAAATAAATTCTTAATGTTATTTTTCTTAATCCTAAGTTTAACAATTGTATTAATTTTCAAATACGCCTCATGCAAAAACACCAAGTCTTATTTATTTTAACCAGTAATTTATAAATAGGAAAAAAATGATTCATTGGGCTATACTTTTAAAATAAAAGCAATTCAGAAGTAAACTGCTTTAGACAAGTGGTTTTTACTTACCAAAAAAATCAAAACAGAATACATATACCTTGTGAAAATGTATTATTTCAAATTGACATATACTGCCACTTAAATAATATTCCTCTAGAATGACTGTAGTCTATACAGTTTGGAATAGCATATACAAATTACTCAATTGTGAGCTACGAAGAGAAACTAAACATATGTATTCCCATGTAGTCAGTTTTGGAATTTTGTTTTTTTGCTTGAGTCATCATAATATTCTTAGCTATGTACTCATTTATTCCATAAGTCTATGTATAAAGCAATTAGAAGTTAGCACAATAGATTTCCACAAAATATAGAAACTTATCTACAGTTACACCAATCCTAGCTTCTTCACTTCATATTTCAGTGAAAATCTTATTCTTCCTATTATGTGATCCAAGACTCCTTAAACTTTTTTCTGTAAAGGGCTAAATAGGTATCTTCAATTGTGCAGACCACTAAAGGCCAGTTGCCCCCACTCAGTTCCATCACTGCAAATTGTAGCCCCAAAGCAGGAGGAGACAATACATAAGTGAATAAACATGGATGTGTTCCAATAAAACTTTATTTACAAAAAACAGGTAGCAAGTCTATTTTCACCCTCAGGCCGCAGATTGCTATCTCCTGATAATAAAATTGCTTCCCACATTTAATCTAATTTCTCTGCACTTCTCACTATTGATTATCTTTCCTCTCCCCAATCTCTCCCCCTCCAATTGATTCTCCTCAGTCACTTTCCCACTCTATTGCATGTCCAAGCTAGCCATCTCTAAAATCTCACTGCCCTCCCCTGTCCTACACCTCCATCACTGTATATAACAACGTCTCAAAGAAATCATGCTGCATAAAACCAGTGTCCGCATTCAGGAAACTTTAAGTCTGTCTCACTTTGGAGTAAAATAAACATGAGATCAAATTCAGGCTCTGGAATTTATTAGCAGTGTGCACTTGAACTTGGCAAAGTTTTTTAATTTCACATTCTTGGTACACACCTGAAAATAGGTATGATACTAATTTAGAGGGTACATGTAAGGCTCACAGATAACATACGGAGATTGTATTAACATTCAGCATCACCCCTTGCCATTCAACTTTTATAAAATCATTTTCACTGCCTCGTTGTTCTTATTTAGTGCAACCCAGATTAGCGAAGAACTAACAACAACCAAGAGGAATTTGGTTCAATTAGATTTTAGGTTGTAAAAATATTCTACTAAATTGACACATCTTTTCTAACTAGGTTAATTTTCTCCAAAGACATTGGCTATATTCACCTCCTTCAAGTACACCAGCTGCTTGGATTATCCCATTACCTTTCACATATATCACTAAATTCTGTGTGCTTTCTCTCTAATTATGTTACATACCTTTGTCTTTTTCCTTATTCCTTAAACAAAGATGTGGTATAGCCTTCAGAAGGGAGACAAATCCTTATGGGAAAATTAATGTGTAACTCCCTGTCTCTACTTCTTGGGCATCTATAAGTGCTTGTGTGGGTTAGTTTCATTATTAAAATTAGTGAAATAATATAAATAACTAGTGAGCTAATTAGGAAGACAATTATAAGAGTGTGATTGTGGAAATGGGGAAGTTCTTTTATGACAGGTGATGTAGCATCTTGGAAACCTCATGACAGTAGGCAGTTTATTTTGTTCAGTGCCTGACATACAGTATAACATACTAGATGTTTGCTGAATAAAAAAATGAATCGCGCGTAGCATATGACATGCAAAAATATTCCGTCTTAGTTTATATTAATATGAGGACATGTTTTTTTCCTAAGAGAATTAGGCCAAAGCATCTTTCCATGACAGAGCAGGCAGAAGAAATGACAAATCCCACTTCCGTTTATTTCACTTACTGTCTTCTTCAATGCAGTGTTGGCTTCCCTATTCAAGGAAAGAGATTCTTAGTTAAGGACTTCAGAGCCTGTAATTTCAAAGAATGGTATTAATTCTTGGGAGGACTCCGGTAGATTTCATTAACAGATGCAAATTCTGACCTCCACCTCAAGGAAAGTAATAAAAGTCCTCTATATCCTATTGATAAAGGTAAACCATAAGGTCCATGTGGAGAGTTGGCTAAAGCAATGGGAAGTTCAATTTTATCATTGGTTCCTAATAGGAGTAATCATGCTTCAGGGTCTGTATCTCTGTGTCCCATGGACAATTAAAACTTTTGATCTCAGGGTTCATAGAACTGAGAAGAATGAAGTAAGTCTTTTGCATTTCAGAAAAATAAAAGTATGAAACCCTTTGATAAGTTGCCATCTCTTGTCATACTAATATTTCTTCTCATATTTTCAAGTAAAAAAAAAAAAAATGGCCGGCACAGTGGCTCATGCCTGTAATCCCAGCACTTTGGGAGTCCGAGGCAGGCGTATCATGAGGTCAGGAGATCAAGACCATCCTGGCTAACACGGTGAAACCCTGTCTCTACTAGAAATATAAAAAATCAGCTGGGCATGGCGGTGGGCGACCGTAATCCCAGCTACTCGGAAGGCTGAGGCAGGAGAATGGCATGAACCCTGGAGGCAGAGCTTGTAGTGAGCCAAGATCACGCCACTGCACTCTAGGCTGGGCTATACAGCGAGACTCCATCTCAAAAAAAAAAAAAAAAAACTCAAAATCAGGGTGAGCTAAGTGATAAGAGCAATCACTTCTGATTTGGTGAAGATACTAAAAGAGGGTTAAAGGGTATGTACAGATATGTGTATATTACAAACTGAGGCAAGCATGAGTAGAAAAGCAAAACAGAACCCTAAGTGAGGTTAACATAGAAAGTAAATGTCCTCAAGTCATAAACAGAGTCAAAACCTCACTGAAAGTTTTCACCTCTAATATTTTTAAACAGATTTGACATTTCTTTCCATTTATTTTCTACAGGTATATAATATTTTATAACTGACATATTTATAATGGGACTACCACCAAATACCCATTTTGAAAATGCTCTCTCCACAGCATGAATATCTTATAAAATCTAGTCTCTTTCTTAGTACTATTAATACAGAATCTTCTCCTTGAAAGAGTCAAGGTTTTCTGCTTTTGGAAATAATTTGAGAAATAATATAGTACTCACAGCCACTTGCCAACCTGAAAACGTTCGGCATTTATCTAACACTTGATTTTTTCAAAAAGAAAGTATGTAACTCAATCTTTTCAACTACTTTGCCATGAGATGTCCAGAACATTTGTATGTAGTAAAATAGATTTCCTAGGTTACTCTGATATTACTGAAAAAGACTAAGTAGTCTACTACTTAAGATAACATAATCTATAAACACACTTCAGTGTTCATATGCATAGCAGCGCATCAAGAACACCAGAAACGCGAATAAATCAGAAAGAGGGCTGACATTACGCATCCTATTAAGGATCTCTGATTTTTCCAGGTAGATATCAAGTACCATACATCAAATTATCTGAAAACCTGTATATTAAAAATTGGTAAATTTCTTTCTTAATTCTTAAATAAGGCTATGATGAGACATTATAATATGTCCTTCTAGAACCCCAGTTCATCTCGTGTATCTAAGTGGGTGCTATCCACTGTGTAGACTGTGCTTTAACCTATAATGCTTTCTTCATCGTCTAAATTCTTTTAGAATTTACCACCAGAAGTATAGTGAATTAAGTGTTTACCATTTGTGAGGGATGGTGTAAGCACTCCACTAAATCATCTAATTTAACTTCACAACATAAGGGATGATTATTGTCTACATTTTACTATAAGGAGACCTGATTCATAAAGGTTAGAAACTTGCCCAAGGTTGAAGAGTTAATAAAAAGCAGAGATGAGAAATGAATTTAATATCTGTCTCACAAAATCCTGAATATTAACTTGTTGCCAGACTTTTTTTCTAATAACTCAAGGGGAAGAAACATTTCCCAGAGACAGCTAGATTTATAAAATTTCATTTAAAAATCAAAATACAATAATGTGTCATATTTTATGTGAATGTGATTGTAAGTCTCTCACACACTCACAGAACTATTGATAGAATTCTTTGATTCATCCAGTCTTTTTCACCCTTAGAACTTTCTGTGACCAATCTTATGTTTATAATATGACTGGATATGGTATATAATTTTTGTGTTCTAAACAGATAACTTGTCCGTATAAAAATAAAAAATGAACTACCATGAGCTTCACTAGTACAATGCCTTAAAATTTACTCACATTTTAAATTTTAAATCAGCACATAAAATATAGATACAATGAAATAAATACGCAGCAAATATTACTGGAATTTTATTGGTATATCATCATACCCAAAACATATGTCAAAATTTAAAACACACCTATGGGTACATTTCAACTTATTTGTTCTACTTTGGAAAGCAGAAATGGAAAGAAACAGAATAAATAAAAACGTCTTTTTGTCACATAGTGAGATAATCAATACTATGTTTAAAAACAAAGTTTCCTTATATTTTCAAAATAGTCTCTAGTGGAATCAGCTACCATATTCTTGATTTGTGTAATACTTACAAATTTCCTACAAAATCACTACATATTCTATTTGAAAGTTTTCATATATAGGCTTTATATTATACTAAAAAGGTCATCAAATTATTGCCACCCCCATAAATTATGTTAAACTCCAAATATGAAAGTACGGCAGCTATTCAAAACCTTAACATAAAGTTAAATTAAAATCAAGCAAAATGAGTAGAAAAGGAAAGCCAGATACGTGTTGGGTCTGCAAAAACTATCAATCGGGAAAAGGGAAGCCATTTAAGGTGGAAGAGAAATCGTCACAAGTATGCTTAGAATTTCCTGATTTAGAAACATTAGGACAAAATACAATCCTACCTATTAAACTTTTCAGATAACACTGTGCCTAGGCCTGAAAGTACATGCATGACATTTGTTTGAAAGGATGGTGATTGCCTTGTAACCTTCTTTTACGATATTATTAACACGGGTTGTTCCAAAGAGTTGGCCAGCATTGCTTATTTCTCCCACTGCCCTAGAACAACTATAAATTTCCAATTATTCTGGGAGTAGTTTATGAGAGTACAGATTATCTGGAGGTCTTATTTCTCTTTCATTTGGCCTTTTCACAGCTCATTAGTACCTCAACAAGAAAGTTAAAGCAAAGGATGGCAAGGCTGCAGAATTTCTAAACAAACAAATTTGCTCCTTGTCAGCAGCATATACAGAAAAGCATTTAGAGATGTCAGAAAAACTAAAATGGTATAAACAAAGATATTTAATGTATACTGTGGCAATTTTCCTTGAGTGATTCTTCCCTCTGTATTGTCTAAAATATTGACTGAATTGACTGTAGGTTTTGGCATCCAACAGAGCTCAAAGTCCTTTGTTTTTAGCATGTAATTGAACATCTTTAGCGGTATCACCTGCCACTGAGCAATGTATAACATTAGTTGCCAATATACTAACTATTTTTCAATGTGAAGACAAAAACTGGCAAGCAAATTTTCAAAGGAAGCTTTATGATGACCTTGAGTGGAGTCTACTAGAAAGCTTGTTTGATTTTAGGCTTGCCAATGCATTTGATGCCATCAGCACAGGGATATCTATCCTTCCCTTGGGGAGAAATAAGAAAATCAAAAAGTTGAGGCTCTTTTAGTATCTACTCATTAGAGCTGATATATCCTCAAACATGAAAATCATAATGTGTTACATCCATTATTTTGCTTTTTAATAAGCATGTAAGGTATTCATAATCAATTGGTAAGCTTATCTTTGTCTAGCCTGTCTAGTGGCAATTGAACAAACAAGATAAAAACTTCAAATAGATAATTTTTTATAAAATTATTTTAATTACAGATTTGCCAGGTAGAAGAGCAACTAGCAAAAGAGACTTTATACATTCAAGGCATCATAACTTTATTTTGTAGAGAAGAGCTTGGAAATCATATGGAATTCTGGCTCTGTTACTTATTACAAATAGCGTTGCTTTAACAAATGTTTATTAAGCAACTACAAAACTATTTCAGGCAATGATGGTATAGCCATATACAACAGACAAAAATCTAAGCTCTCATTCAGTGAATCATGTCAGCGAAGGCATGCTAATCAAGAGAAGTAAGTAAAATAGAAGGATATAAGTGTTATGGAGAAAATGAAGCAAGGAAGGGGAACTGAAAGTGCTAGGGAAGGGGACATTGCAGATTTAACTAGGATGATCAGGGAAAATATCATTGAGTGGGTATCCTTTCAGAAAAAGATTTAAAGATATGAGAGAGAAAACCATGTGAGTATGTGGAGGAAATGTGCTCCAGGTAGAAGCATCTACGACTGCAGTGGAATATGAGAGGGTAACAATGGTGGAAAAGGAAGCCAGAGAAGAAACATAGAGAAAGAAGGAGGTGATTGTGCATGGGCTTATAAAACAGCGGACTGCATTTTACTGAATGACTGGCAAGGCATGGGAAGGTTTTCAGCAGAAGAGTGATGTGATCTGCCTTACATTTTAACAGGACCATCTGACAGACAAAATGGATTCCAGTTAAGGCAAGGCCAAAGCAGGCAGGCCTGTTTAACAGGCTATTTCACTAATTCAGACCAGAGATGATGGTGGTGGCAATGTAAGTAGTCAGAAGTGATCAGATTTTGGATATACACTTAGTCAAGGTGGACCTGGCCTAGTTTTCTAATCTTCTAACAACATCAGGTGCGAGAAAGAATAAGACTAAGTTTGACTCCAAGGTGTTAAGTTGGGGCAACTGGACGGATACAGTGAAACCTTACTGAAACAGGAAAAACTACTGATGAAGCAGATTTGACTGTTAGTAAATTTAGTTTTACATAGGGTAAATTTGAATTGACTAGGAATGTATAGAAAGTTGAGTATCTAAGTTTGGAGTTTGGCAGAAAGCTCTGAGCTTGGGGTAAACATTTGGGAGGCATCAACTTACAGACAATATTTGATGCCAGGAGGCTAGATAAGATCATCAAGAACATGAATGTGATCTAAGAACCAATCCCTGGTTACTGTGATATCAGGAATTTGTGTTGATGGGAAGAACCAGCAAATTAAAATGAAAGCAGATGCCAGAAAAACAAAGAAAACCTGGAATGTGTGGTGCCTTAGAAATCAAAGAGGAGGAAGTAAATGCATGTCTCAAATCCTCCTACATTTACTTAGGTTACTTAACTTAGGTAGTACATATAAGGAATATCAAATTGTGGCTAGCAGATTGTAAAAACTTAATAAATGTTCGTTGAGCAAATTATGTGTCATTTCATAACCCAACCAACATATATCAGGATACTGGTTGTGATATATGCAAATACATTTGGCAACTGAGTGTTACCAATATGTTATCAAACATGCTACAGAAGTGTAGCGTACACAGAATTAAGAGTATGGGCTCTGAAACCAAAATATCTAAACTCAAATTCTTTTCTGTACCACTGAACCTTAGTGTTCTCACCTGAAAATGGACATAACAAGAATATAAACTCCTAACGTAAGATAGGTTAAACGTGTTAACAATATACACACAGCATGGAAGAACCTGGTCTACAGTAAATTCTCAATAAATTTTGTTATTAGGCTGATTAAAGTAAAATTAAGAAGCAATGTCTTATGTATTCAATTAATACTAAAATGAGTACATATTGTGCATTCACGTATCAACTATGTATTAATCACTTACTTAGATCACAAATATGAAGAGGATAGTTGTTGAGAATGATGCTTGGGTGTCTTTTTTTATTATTATACTTTAAGTTCTGGGATACATGTGCTGAACGTGAAGGTTTGTTACATAGGTATACATGTGCCATAGTGGTTTGCTGCATCCATCAACCCGTCATCTAGGTTTTAAGCCCCGCATGCATTAGGTATTTGTCCTAATGCTCTCCCTCTCCTTGCCTCCCACCCCCTAACAGGCCATGGTATGTGATGTTCCCCTCCCTGTGTCCATGTGTTCTAATTGTTCAACTCCCACTTATGAGTGAGAACATACAGTATTCGGTTTTCTGTTCCTGTGTTAGTTTGCTCAGAATGATGGTTTCCAGCTCCATGCATGTCCCTGCAAAGGACATGAGCTCATTCTTTTTTATGGTTGCATAGTATTCCATGTATATGTGCCACATTTTCTTTATCCAGTCTATCACTGATGGGCATTTGGACTGGTTACAAGGCACAGACAATGGGTAAAAGGAGGTAGAAAAAAAGCAAAGGTGGCTGGGCATGGTGGCCCATGCCTGTAATACCAGCACTGTGGCATGCCAAGGCGGGTGGATAATTTGCAGTCAGGAGTTTGAGACCAGCCTAGCCAACATGGTGAAACCCTGTCTCTTCTAAAATTACGAAAATTAGCCAGGCATGGTGGTGGGTACCTGTAGTCCCACCTACTTGGGAGGCTGAGGCAGTAGAATCGTCGAACCCAGGAGGCAGGGGTGCAGTGAGCTGAAATTGGATCACTGAACTCTAACCTGGGCAACAGAGCGATACGCTGTCTCCAAAAAAAAAAAAAAAAAGCAAAGACAAATCCAAGTTTTGTGAGGCAAGGAATTCAAAACTACCTTATGACCCAAGAAACTCTCTTCTGGACATATACTCAAAGAAAGTAATAATACAACCTTGTAAAGATATCTGTGCTTCTACGCTCATTGAAGCATTGTTCACAGTAGCCAAGATATAGAAACAACCTAAGTGTCAATGGATAAATGGTTAAATTATGGCACATATATATACAATTGAGTATTATTCAGTCCTAAAAAAAAAAAGAATGAAATCTTGCCATTTGCTACAACATGGATGAGCCTGGAATACATTACATTAAGAACCTAAGCTTTGGATGACATCAATGAGCTCTAGAACTCCTCATGCTTAGAAATCACCCTACATTTGACTTCATTTATTTAACGAGTAACAACTTCCGGGCATTATTGGCCCTGAAGATATTGTAGTAAACAAAACAGACAACTGTCTCTGTCCTCATGGAACTCACACTTTTGTGTGACTATACAAGCAATAAATAATTAAATTATATTGAACAAAAAAAAAGTTTGTTCCAAATTATATGTGCAGCCACTTTATTACTCAATTGTTGTGCTTAGTGCTGTGTGATACAATAATAAATTGGAGGATTAAGAAATGCATTAAGCAACACCAACAAGCAAGTACAAATACTGCATTTAACCAGCATATTTCATTGGACCTTAAGTGCCATTCTTCTAGTTTTATGGAGGAAATGTAAGTGTTAGGACATGATCATCATCTAATCTTGTACTAAATACTGTAGTTTACTGTTACTGAAAAACACAAGATGGAAATCCTGGAAGTAAACATTATTTATGTGATAGAAAAGATCAAATGTATAATATTTGTCTTTTCTACACTTTGTCTATTTGACACTGGGTCGGCTACACCTTCGCTTAAAAGTTCTCACCATTTCCTGCCGTTGTGCTTTCTTTTTGTCGTTTTCTACTCAAGCCAGAAAACAGTAAATCTAATTGCATCTTGATGAGTTACTTAAAAGTATCTTTAAGGCTGGGCACGGTGGCTCACACCTGTAATTCCAGCACTTTGGGGGGCCAAGGCGGACAAATCACCTGGGGTTAGGAGTTCAAGACCAGCCTGGCCAACATAGTGAAACCATGTCACTACTAAAAAAAATACAAAAATAATCAGGCATGGTAGCAGGCAGCTGTAATTCCCAGCTACTAGGGAGGCTAAGGTAGAAGAACAGTGAGCAGAGAGTATGCCACTGCACTCCAGCCTGGTGACAGAGGGAGACTCCATCTCAAAAAAAAAAAAAAAGTACACTTGAATGACATACATTTCATCTCAGAGTCTAAGTATAATTTGAAGCACTTCAAATTGCTGGCCCATTTGCTTATCAAATCTTGTTATATTTTTTAATCACATTTCATTGTTAAACACCCTCAGTGTATACACTCATATGTTCCTATGCATATCAACTTGGTGGACTGAGTCAAGAATATTTTCCTTTACCTCAGGTTTAAGAATGTAATCACTATCAAAACTCAGACTATTTACTGATGTTTTCCTACATGGAACAGTCTGTTGCATTATTAAGTCATGAGAAATCATGTTTTTGACAGGGCTTATTTCTCAAGTTGCCTTCAAGGGTTCCATCACATCTCTGCATTATTCACACAGAGCTGTAGAAGGTGCTAAAAACTTGGCATCAGGAGACAGAGTCCTGCTGATCAGCAGGTTTTTGTATGAATAATGGAATTCCAGAAGCAAGTGTTTTAAAATAAAGTGCTGCCTGATACTTATTTTATCGTGTTTTATAAAATCAAATCATGTTAAAATGTTCCAGTGATGTCATGGTTTGTGCTCTCTTCCCTAAGGCCCCTGCTCTCTTACAAAACTTGAAAGATTATTTTTTAATGAAGGGAGGAAAATACACTGAGACCAAGGCCTTGAAGAGAATTAAGTAGGAATCAATTCTGATAATAATCACTTACTAAAAATGGGATTATATTAGTTAAATATTAATGAGATAAAAACTTGTTATCGAAGCTGTATCCTGAACGTTCATTACATTTTTGTGGACATTTTTGTCCTGAAAAATCAACATTCGTAGGTTGATACCACATATTTTATATAGCACACTGTATGTTATACACAGGAATTGCGGTGTACTGTAGATTCCTACCACAGAGTGTACCATCACAGAGTTTATGAGAACTCTTAATTCTCTCCCAATCTGAAATTTTTTTTTCCTTTTTTTTTTTTTTTGAGACGGAGTCTCACTCTGTCGCCCAGGTTGGAGTGCAGTGGCGCGATCTTGGCTCACTGCAAGCTCTGCCTCCCAAGTTCACGCCATTCTCCTGCCTCAGCCTCCCGACTAGCTGGGACTACAGGCGCCCACCACTACGCCCGGCCAATATTTGTGTTTTTAGTAGAGACGGGATTTCACTGTTATCCAGGATGGTCTCAATCTCCTGACCTCGTGATCCACCCACCTCGGTCTCCCCAAGTGCTGGGATTACAGCCAATCTGAAATATTAATATCATTCTTCTATGTACTATCTCATCTCCTCCTTACTTTCATCACTGAACCTCAGAATTGATTAAACTTTCCTGCTTCCGATTTCCCATAATCAGCCATAATTCTATGTATTATTTCTTGTTTTCCACTCTTATACTTAAAAATCCCTCTCAAAGAACACAAGTACACTTCTAAAACAGTGGATCCAGTTGCTCCTCCCCTACCTGCATCCTCCTCAATTCATTTGCAGCACTGTTTAACATAACCACCTTCTTTAAAGTATTTTTAAATATCTCTTATGTGATGGTACTTTCCTAAGAAAACTCTTAAATCATACCTAACTATGTCTCCCTCACCTCTGGTTCCCTGCAGACAGATCGATCGATCGATCAACAGATCAAATATTCTGTCCTTGAACCTCTTCAAATTTGATAGTACTTTTTTTTCTCTGTGAAATCTCATGTACTTTTTGGGATTGCTCTGTTATCTCTTTCCACCCTAGCCCCTACAATGGGATTATATCACTGGTCTTAACTGATCTGTTGATAATAAACCCTGATTTCCAAATACAGTTAGCTTCTTCTGGAGGCACCATTGACACTTTCAACTCAGCATGGCCCCTTTTTTCTTTTCTTTTTTTTTTTTTTTTCTTTTTGGTCAATGCTTCCTAAAGGCAAAGTGCCTCTTGATTCAGCTTTATAAATCCCAGGGTTGAAACACATGACTTGTTATTCAAAATCTGTCAATGCCTTTCTCTTGCCTACTGAATAAAATATATCTCCTTGAGCATGATACACAAAATCCTCCACAATGTGTCCTTCAACCTCATTTTCCAGCTGCTTCTCCTACTCCTCCTCCCCTAACCATATGCCCTACACACAAAACAGTCACAAAATGAAGATTCGTGCTTCTAAGTCTTTCCCATTTAGTTCCACAAAGTGAAGTAATACTTCTAAGGGATGATACCCTTATGAAAATCATACCTGACTATCAAGGCTCATTATTCAGTTATACCTTCTGCCATCTGGTCAGTCAAGATTTATAAAGCTATAGTTTATGGTCCCGGAGGATTTGTATGAAAAGTCATCATACTTCCTATTTCTACTGTCTTAAAGCAGCTGTAAGAGTGTCTGTCTCCTCTTCTAGTGCATAAAGAACCTGAGGTCAAGTAACACCCAGTAATTAACACAAATTAGATGATCAGTAAGTACTTGACAGATTAAACTACTAGTGTTTGACCTTCACATATGACACTGTTATATTTATTTTAAAAGTATCACTGTTGATTAGAAATAAATTTTAACAGAAAGGCCAGAAGGTGTAACTTAGAAATCGTAGATTTAGGAATTCAAGATGCCTAGATCTATTTTACTCTGCCTCTTACTAGCACGAGGGCCTTCAGTAAGTCTTTAATCTTAATCTGTAAAGTGGGAAGATTGATTGGTGGTAAATCTCATAAATATTGCCTTTCAAGTAACTGCCACATGCTCCTGCCATATTGTAAGTGTACAATGAATGCTACGTAAATTATTATAAAATATTCAACAGTGATAACATGTATATATGACGATTTTTGCCAACCTTGTTCTATCTGGAATTTTAAGAAAGTAAGCAACGTGAAACCTCTGGTTGAGAAGATATAATTACTTGTAAACAAAGACCTTTATTTTTAGTAAAGATTCATCAGTGCAACTTGTCAGAATTTTCTGCTTCAAATGATTTAAAAATAAATGTTTCAAAAGTACAGTTTTTTGTTTTTTCCTGTTATGGCAGTAGTGAACATTGTATTAATTTGAACAGATTCTGTGAAGGCCAAAGGCACTGTAATGTTGACAAATGTGTACTTCTACACAGTGAGGATATGTGTGAGCGGGAGAATAATATACATATAAAGTACATTCCCCAGGGTTTACTTAGGTTTTATTGACCTAACCTAAAGAATCACAAAGATCCACCAGTATGGATGACAGTTTATGTCGGAAAACAATTTAAGAATATACACTCAGCTACAAGTGGGTCGGTACAAATTGTTAATATCTCAATGTCAATACTACTCATGAGTAAATTACCACCAAGATAATTATACATATTTCTCTCTCCTTGGATCTTTCAGAAATGTGGCTTAGGTGCTTATACAATGTTCCGAATAATGTATCTCTCTCCATTATTTAGTAAATTATGTCAGGTTCATAAACATTTCTCAATTACCAGACATCAAACTGTTTTCAACAAACTTCTTATTCCAATTAACTACAACTTCGATTTTTAAATTTTTTAAATTTTTTTTTTTTTATACATTAAGTTCTAGGGTACATGTGCATAACGTGCAGGTTTGTTACACATGTATACTTGTGCCATGTTGGTGTGCTGCACCCATCAACTCGTCAGCACCCATCAATTCATCATTTATATCAGGTATAACTCCCAATGCAATCCCTCCCCTCTCCCCCCTCCCCATGATAGGCCCCGGTGTGTGATGTTCCCCTTCCCGAGTCCAAGTGATCTCATTGTTCAGTTCCCACCTATGAGTGAGAACATGCGGTGTTTGGTTTTCTGTTCTTACACACACACACACACACACACACACTGAGAAAAAGAGAGTTCACTAGATTCTTATTTATCTTCAAAATCAACCCTATATAAACATTATTTTAAAAGAGAGAAAACCATAATCATTTTAGGATACTATTATTATTAACAAATCAGATTATTTGGCAATTTCTGCATATATTTTACACTCTGATAAAAATACTATAATCATTTTTTGCCAAATATAAATATTATCTGCACCTCTGCTAATTACTCATTTTCCATTAAAATGTAAAAGTCAATAAAGCTTATTCAGAAAAATGGAAAATCACACATTAGGTTGACCTGGGAGGCTCCCCTATTCTTGTCCTTTACAAAGTAATCTAACCAAATAAAGAGCTTCATTTTATTCAGTTTATTAAACCCTCTCGTTTGTTTCTGTAAATTCTATGGTGCACATTTAAGGCCAGTCATCTGTGAGAAGAAAATATAATACCAGGAAATGTAATAATAATCCAAACTATGAAAGTAGATGCATATACTTTTTATATGCTTATGCTTCATATAAGCTGTATAGTATGTAACTAACTCAAGTGAGCTCATCCATCATTGTTTTATTGTTTCTCTAAAAAAACACCCCTCAAGGTCTTTATATCATAAAATGAAAAATGACAGAAAAGAAAAATATGATATTGGAAATAAGCACATTCTGTAAGCCAATTTGTCATTGTTTTATGACATGTATTTATCTTCATGTATATAAGAGCACCTAGCATAGCCCTTTGCTTCTAACAGGTACTCAATAAACGTTTACTAAATTTTGAATATATTAGTTGTGGGACAGGTCCTAAAGTATTGCTCTACAAATATTTGACTCATCAGTAATAGCCCAACCTATGCTAAAGATGACTTCGATTGATAAGGGCAGCCCCTTTGAAAACAATCCAACCGAAACGTACAGAACATATGAAATGTAGTAGATATAAAATACAGCATTTTCCAAGAAAAAATAAAGCGTATTTTCTGGATCCAATAAAATTAGACACACACACACTTTCAAATACACATGCAATTCATGATATATTTCATTCTATTAAAGATTTATGTTATTAAATCACAGGAAAACATTGAAATCTTTCAAATATTGCCATAAAATAATTTTCAAAATACATTCCATCCTTATGAAGGAATCTTGTGGCTTGGAAGCAATTAATCTCTTCCCCAATCCCACACATAAGTCCTGATTGCTTTAAACAAATCCTTTTTGCCAGGGACATGTAACACAAACCCTACTACATCATTTTACACTTTACCACAGTATATTAACTGTGGAAACATGACTTAACATGTTCCAACCAGAAGGTGTCCAGAGTTCTGCTTGATTGAGAAAAAAGTACTATTTTTTCTTTGATATAAGGAAAGGAAAAAATGTTACAATTCTGGTAGCCATCTATCATAACAAAACTATATTGGGAAAGAAAGAACTACCTGGCATAGATAGTGAAAGAGTGAAGAGCCACTGAGATATGGAGCTACAGCGTGATGACAATGTGAAAATTTGGATTAAAGGCTTACCAGAATCCCACCATTCCTCTGGAATTTTCTGTTATATAAGCCAATAATTCCCAAGGTTTAATTACAAGAAATCTTTAATGGAAGAAAAGATGTCACATGCGACTGCTCCAATGTGGATGTTTTCTGTGTGTGTGTGTGTATATGTGTGTGCATGTGTATGTGTGTGTGTGTGTGTGCATATTTGAAGTTTTCTTGAGAAGAATTTTCCATTACTGTACCAAAAGTCATTCTAGTTTACATGGACTTTGGTATCAGGAAGTGGGTTGTTGAAAGTTAATAGATCCTATAATGTGGAACAGGCTGAATTATGTAGAAGACAAGGATAATAAAACCCCAACTCAGGATGATACTTGCTACATAGTTTAAAAATAGTTGATTAAACAATGGCCTATTTTATCCTGAGACATGTGCCTTACGACTACCAACACTACTAGGAGATTTGATAGAAACAAAAATGTTGGCCCTACTGGCCTGTTTAAACCAAGAAAGAAAAAAGCTCATGCTAATGGTTACTTGTTTTTGAAGTACAGGGAAAAAAAAACAAAAAACAAAAAACACATAGCTTTGTCTGAAGAAGCCCTCTGCCTGTGGCTTATAACATTAACACCTTGAGAGGCTAATAATTTGGAGCCTGATATGAGTGGAAAAGCCAATTTTTTACTCCAAATCGAATGTTTGTATGAACAGAGACAGGAGAGTCAGAATGTAAGACTTAAGTACTAAAAAAATCAACTGTAGTGCTTCCCTAAAGCACTTCTGTGACAAAGTAGACGATCACTCCTATTATGAAGAAGCAGCTTCTATGTAATCTATACTTGAAAGATACACACACAGATTGGCTATGCCCTCTACCACAACCCCGTGCTGCAAATTGTCTCGGTGAGGGGGATGTGCAAGCACAGAGGCCTATTAAAGATGTCAAAAGAGGTTAACATTTGAAACCTAAAACCAAATCATAGAATTTGGGTTACTGGGTCATGGAACTGATAAGAACAAATACTGAAAGCCTATACATTGTAAACAAATCTGATTGCCGAAGAAATCCCAAGTCTAACTAAAAATACCTTATCACTCAACCCTAGGGCAAGCATCAGGACTTTTAAACAACACAGTAAGTAGAATACTAAAGTAACACAATACCCCAAAATATGCCAACTTCAGATATCATGATGAAGACAAGTATTTAGCAAAATGTATAATGAACAGAAGGAAAAATCACCAGGAAGGTTCTGAAAGTGAGGATATAATATGTTACCATTTTTTTCTTTCATGCATTTAGTTTAGTTTTAGTTATAATCAAGATGTGCCCTTCTAACTTTTTACTTAGCAGTACTAGACATCAATTTTTTTCACTTAATCATAGTCCACTAGATGGATCATAAAGCACTAATTGAAAGCGACTGCTAATCACCCAGATACCCCACCTTGGAGCTGAATGCAATCACTGGATAATGTTTTACACTTGCTCTTTTTGAGGAGTTTGAGCATCTTTGAAAGTGAATATATCCTATGAAGGGTATATGGCAATGTGGGATATTCAAAGAAGAGGGTTGTAGTAAGCACCACAATCATACAGTCAATATCCTTCATACCACTCTCCCATGGCATAGGAGCCTGGAGATTTGGATAGCATTGTTATTACTCTCAGTTCTAGATGTGCGCTTGGTTTTTGTGCAAGCCAATTGGTCTAATGCTATGCACTTTGCTACAGGGAGGTGTGCAGGCCAGGCATATGATCTAAGAGTTTCCAATCAGGGAGAAACTCGGACCTTTTGTTTGCTATCTGGGTAAAGATATATTCTTTACAGTTAGTTGTAAACAAAGTAAAAGAGTTTCCAAGATCTGCTAAGGGAAGCCAGCCTGTATCAGTCTGAAAAGTTATGGAGGGTAGGCTTAGAGAGATTAACAGAAAAACAAAGACTTTTACTTGAATCCATAATAAAACTCTGTATTAAATCCTAGAGCAAACCTTGAACTCTTTACTTAGCCAATAAATTCTCTTTGTGTCTTGCGTACATCTGAAAGCAAGCATCCTAAATAATACAGGATATAATAGACTTAAATGTTCTTCACCAACTTAATAAATCCTTAAATAATCAACAATCATTTTAATATGTACTCATAGCATCTCCAGTGCCAAATGTTCTGATTTCAAATTCAATGTTCAATTGCTCAGATCACCAAATCTAGTTAATTGCTGTTAGTCAAAAAGCATTATCATTAATGACACTGATGCTATTATCAATAAAATGAAGACATTTTGAATTGGTTTGCTTATTCATCAAATGGAATTTTCAGAAAGGATGTATTATCTTATTACAATTAGGATGCCAAATGGGAATTTAATGCACCATTTTCTCACAGGCTGGCTATAAATTAGAATCTTTAAAACATTTCTCTCCAATTCTCTCTCTTCCACTCCTGAAAGAAATGGTAATTTCATCTGAATCTCCTTCAAGGAGAAAAGATTATTGAAGGCCTGTGTTGATAGATTTCACAGCAATTATTCTTCCTCATTATCAGTTCCCAAACTTCACCTTTCATTTATAAAGTAACCTTTATTTTAAACCTGTCCATATTTTACCTTCTTATTTTCTGGTTGCCTGATTTATAATTTGTCATTATATTGCTTATATATTCATCCACTTTTAGTAAATCATGAAGTGTGTGCATAAGTGTGTTTAAGAAAACACAACCTTTCCTCTAATGATAGCTACATAAAGCACTATGCTGTGTCAGTTTAGCATACAGATTAATAGAATCAATTCTGGAATCAGATTGTGCGTGTTCAAATCCTGGCACAGCTGCTTTTCATGTGCATGACTGTGCACAGATCTCTTAACCAGCTTATCAATTTCCTCAAGTGTAAAATTGACATAATAACAGAATCTTTTTAATAGGGTTATGAACATTGAATTAATGCACAAAAAAGGGTTTACAGCAATGTTTGCTATATAATCATTATTCAATAATAGTTAGCAATTTTTATGTTATTATTCACCATCACAGACATTATCCAAGAGTAACTGGTTCATTATCTAAGATCAACACTCAGAAAGTAGCTTAGGCTAATAAAATGATTCAGAGCCCAGAAATTAGATAACTTGAGTTGAGTCATACACTGATCAGTTCCTAACCATGCTACTTTGGTCAAATCATTCAAGATAGATAAGTGTGTTTTCAGTTGACAGAATTAAAATTTCATCTTTTATCTCAAAAGTAAGTTCACTGGGGCATAAAATAATACAAAGCATGTAAAAGGGATATAAATATTTTATAAAGCATGAAGAATCCCTCTTATACATAGGAGCATTACACATTCTTCAGCTGGAGCAATAGAATCCTTTCACTACCTGTTCTGGGAAGGGCTCAACTTATGCAGCACTTGCTCTTCTCTTGCCACGAATACAAAATTTGTAGTTGAAACATGAATCTTCTTTCCTGCTTCCCAATATACCAGATTTTCAACATGGATAATATAACATAAACTCGGGAAGGGGAACATCACACACTGGGGCCTATCATGGGGGGGGGGGGGATTGCATTGGGGAGTTATACATGATATAAATGATGAATTGATGGGTGCTGACGAGTTGATGGGTGCAGCACACCAACATGGCACAAATATACAGATGTAACAAACCTGCACGTTATGCACATATACCCTAGAACTTAAAGTATAATAAAAAAATGAAAAAAAAAAAGGAATTATCTGTCTCTACAGAAATAAGAAGTATTTTGCCTGGCTTTCCAAGTCCTCAGAATCTCACCATACCCTAATTTTGTCAGAATTTCATTGCCATTTTGAGGGCAATGAATTCTTTTGAGAGTATGATTGAAATTCTGGATCCTTTGCCACCAAGAATACAATATGTGTACACAAAAATGTTTGGAAATTATGTTAGTGGGATTATGGATGCTATTATGCACATTAACAATTTCTTAGGGTTTTATAAACTGTAATGATTGTTATACCGTTTTATCTGCCTTATCATTACAAGCTCAGTTAACATTCTACATCCTTCAGTAATTAGTAATGTTAACCAGTGTCTTTTAAAAACTAACAAAACAATCACATATGTATTGAGGTATGATGTCCTCTGATTATATTTTTTAATGTAGTATTTTATTTTAGAGTGTACTATTTACCAGTTCTGCCAGCGTTAATCATTATCCGTAACTAGAATATTATTTCCTGTCTTCAGTTTTCTCTATTAAATTGTGACTCTGGAAGATCATGTCACCATTTTCCTGATTTTCATTTACTGAAATTTTAAAATATATGTACGAGTTTTTAAAAACTTTTAAATTACATGATTTTTGCATGTTTTAAAATATGTAATTTTACTGAGAAAACAAATGAAAATTCAAAGAAATTCAACTGCTATAAAATTGAAAAGTCTAGCGTAAAATATTCTGAATATAACCTTTGTTGTAAGTACATATATAGATGTATAACCACACAAATAGTTTATTTTTTCAAAACCAGGCACAACGTTATCTTAGCTACGTTTTTAGTCATTTAATGTATTTGTCTATATGGTATTATATAATTTGGAGATATAATTTATTTAAAGAAACTAAGAGTATATTTACATGTGCAGATTTCTACTGAATGCAAATTAATTTCATAACAAAAATAAATACAAGACCTAAGAAGATGACCTGTAAACTATCTTCCTATATTTCTAATTTGAACACTAGTCAATGATCTCATAATTTAAATTGAAATGAAATAAACTACACAGGCACTGGAATTTTGTTTCTACCTCTCAATTTGGAATGCTCCCTTAAAATTAATAGATTCCAATAACTTACAAGAAAAGACCCACCTTTACACAAAGTTACTATAAAAATCCTTCACGTGTGATTAAAATATAATGTCTACATGTTTACTTTGTGATCAGATTTGTACTTAGCAACTCAGTGAATTTTTAGAATAATGATATGAGCAGGTAACTATTATTACACCATTTTATAAAAAAAGAGCAAAATATCAGGATCTCAAAGAGATATTAGCACTCCAGGGTTCATTACAGCACTATTAAAAATAGTCACAACGTGGGAACAACGTAAATGCCCGATAGACGAATGAATAAAGAAAATGTGGTAAATACATACAATGGAATTTTATTGAGTCTTTAAAAAGAAGGAAAACTTGAAATATGTGACAAGTTGGATGAACCTTGAAGGTGTATTCTAAATGAGAAAAGCTAGACACAGAAATACAAATACTTCATAATTCTACTCACACCAGGTATCTAAAATTGCCAAACTCAGAGAATCAGAGATTAGAGTGGTGGCTTTTAGAGGCTGAAAGGAGGAGAAAATGGGGAAATGCTAACTAATGGGCATAAAATTTTCATCATGCAAAATGAATAAATTCTAAAGATCTGCTATACAACGTTGTCTCTAACAATACTGTATTGTACACTTAAAATGGTTATTTGATAAATCTTTTGAGTGCCCTTACAGAAGAAAAGAACAGAGTTTTAACAAATGTTTTTTATATCGCAAAGCAGATGATGATGATGCCCTATGGTGTTTCTTGCTAATAATTTTCAACACATTTTTTATGTAAGGTGAAATGTCAACTAAAATATCCAAATAGACAAAAGTGATCTAAATGTGCAGTAATATACCCTAAGTCACACATTTAGTAAGTAGCTGAACCAGAATTACAGATAAAAGTCAGACTGATTAGCAACGCTCTGTGTGTGGGGGGGGGGGCGGGGGGGGTGCCTACATGCTTAGTATATTTTAATCTCTTAAAATCAAAGGGCAACTGTCTAGGCCAATATGAGTACCTTATACCCAACAGGAATAAACACAAATATGTAATCTTGACTCTTTCTCTATTCCTCCCTCATTCTCTCACAGAGTTACATTATCTTTCCCTGCCCTATGACCAAAAAACAATCTGTGCTTTTCATATTCTGTCCTTTGTGAAGAGAAAATGGGACTGGTCAACATAAACTTACACACTTTGTCACTCCTGTGAATAATTCTAGTAAGTAAATGACTAGGAACTTTGACCCCCTCCTAACAACTTTGGAAATAAAATAGATTTTTAAACATATAATTTGGAGACATTAACAATGTAAATATAAAAATTGAAACATAAAACAAATGTACTGAAAGAAAAAACAAGTATCATGAGGTCATGTATAACAATAAAATCACCACTGAAAACCTAACACACTAAAAAGTGTAAGTCTCAAAGTCACTGGAAAAAAAAACAATGAAAAATTAAGTAGTTATAAATTGTACAAAAATACAGGACAGTGCCTAATTATCTTAATGAGTAATATTGCTAGGTATGCTAGGGGAGATCAGCCAGTGTTTAGTCTGGTGTTATAGCTGAGCCTTTTGTATTTCTACAGTTGTATGTTTTGCTTCATTATATGGTATGGTTGGAGTTACTCCACAGGGGAAGTTAATAGAAGGAAAGAATAAAGACCAGAACAGAATAAAATAGAAACTAGAAAAACAACAGAAAATACTAACGAAGAGGTTTTTTTGTTTTTTGTTTTTTTTAAAGATAGACTGGCTTGTTGCTGACATTGACTGATTCCACAATATGCAATTCAGATTTAGTAAAGAACATTTAGTGAATGGAAATTGTCTCCCAGCTCTGTTTTTTTGTCCTTGTTAAGTGAATGAACAAAATTGGCGAAAAATTCTATGTCCAAATGTTCTTAACATCTAGGGGAAACATTCTTATGAACTAAAATGTAATTCAAAAACATGTAACAAAAGGCATCTTAATGTCAGGCAGTGAGAGAAAGCAGAAAGTCAAAGATTTCTAAAGATGGGGGTGATGAAAAGGAAGAGGAGCTACCTTTTATGAAAATATAAATACTATTTTCTTTACTGGGGGCAGGATTGAGGAAAATAATAAAATGTAACTTATAATAAGCAAGGCGAAAAACATTTAAAACATGTTGAAAAAGACCAGTTTAATCACTTTAAACATGTTTTTTTCATGCCCTTCTCACAGTATACTGAGACTGAAATTGACACAAGAAACGTTCACTGAATTGTTGATGTTCGTTTCACTCTAAATTTTTTTTTTTCTTTTTTTTTTTTGAGACGGAGTCTCACTCTGCCACCCAGGCTGGAGTGCAGTGGCACGATCTCGGTTCACTGCAACCTCAGTCTCCTGGGTTCAAGCGATTCTCCTGTCTCAATCTCCTGAGTAGCTGGGATTACAGGCACATGCCACCACACCTGGCTAATTTTTGCATTTTTACTTGAAACGGGGTTTCACCATGTTGATCAGGCTGGTCTCGAACTCCTGAACTCGTGATCCTCCTGCTTCAGCCTCCCAGAGTGCTGGGATTACAGGCATGAGCCACCGTGACGGGCCTAAATTTTTGTACTGTTAAAAAAGTAAGCTATCATATTGATTGTGACCATAACACATAACCATGAAAATATTTTTCTAGTATTTAATGTAACATTTAGAAACATCACTAAGAACTTCAAAGAATCAAAATACTGACTTTGAATATTGTTTTTCTCAAAGGCCTAACGTTTTTCTCCAACAGAAACAAGACTGTCTTCACAACTGGTCCTCAGGCAGTGAGTAGAGTAAGTTTCTCCAAGCCAAAGGCGGTCTAAAAATCTTAATCTACTTTTGTACACTATTAAAATTTCCTCTCATGGAATGGTGAAAAATCTGCAATAATTCTTATACTTTATTTTATTGAGAAGAACAATTATTTCGTTTAAACTTAGGTATTACATCTCAGATGATAAATGCCCAATATTTGTTAAAAGACTCATATTTAATATTACTTCAAAAACTTGTGAAAACTTTATATAAGCCAGTATTTTCCAAAAGTATTTAAAAATAGAAATTTCATTTTAAGCCTCAACATTGTTTGCTCTCTCCCCCCACCTCCTCTCCTTCCACACCCCCAACCTTTCTCCCCAGCACACACACACACTCAAAGTTGTTTTGAACAGAAAACCCTAAGGCTACGCCCCTTATATTTGAGGTGGGAGCAGGGGTAAGAGTCCACAGCTGCTCATCTATTTCTGGTTCCTTCTCTAGGCCTATTTATTTCCTATTTATATTTTACATCACTTTTCACCAATTTCTTCTCCATATACTTTTTTTTTTTTTTAATTATACTTTAAGTTCTAGGGTACATGTGCATAACGTGCAGGTTTGTTACATATGTATATTTGTGCCATGTTGGTGTGCTGCACCCATCAACTCATCATTTATATCATGTATAACTCCCCAATGCAATCCCTCCCCCCTCCCCATGATAGGCCCCAGTGCCTGATGTTCCCCTTCCCGAGTCCAAGTGATCTCATTGTTCAGTTCCCACCTATGAGTGAGAACATGCGGTGTTTGGTTTTCTCTTCTTGTGATAGTTTGCTAAGAATGATGGTTTCCAGCTGCATTCATGTCCCTACAAAGGACGCAAACTCATCCTTTTTTATGGCTGCATAGTATTCCATGGTGTATATGTGCCACATTTTCTTAATCCAGTCTGTCACAGATGGACATTTGGGTTGATTCCAAGTCTTTGCTATTGTGAATAGGGCCGCAATAAACATACGTGTGCATGTGTCTTTGTAGTAGAATAATTTATAATCCTTTGGGTATATACCCAGTAGTGGGATGGCTGGGTCATATGGTACATCTAGTTCTAGATCCTTGAGGAATTGCCATACTGTTTTCCATAATGGTTGAACTAGTTTACAATCCCACCAACAGTGTAAAAGTGTTCCTATTTCTCCACATCCTCTCCAACACCTGTTGTTTCTTGATTTTTTAATGATTGCCATTCTAACTGGTGTGAGATGGTATCTCATTGTGGTTTTGATTTGCATTTCTCTGATGGCGAGTGATGATGAGCATTTTTTCATGTGTCTGTTGGCTGTATGAATGTCTTCTTTTGAGAAATCTGTTCATATCCTTTGCCCACTTTTTGATGGGGTTGTTTTTTTCTTGTATATTTGTTTGAGTTCTTTGTAGATTCTGGATATTAGCCCTTTGTCAGATGAGTAGATTGCAAAAATTTTCTCCCATTCTGTAGGTTGCCTGTTCACTCTGATGGTAGTTTCTTTTGCTGGGCAGAAGCTCTTTAGTTTAATTAGATCCCATTTGTCAATTTTGGCTTTTGCTGCTGTTGCTTTTGGTGTTTTAGACATGAAGTCCTTGCCCATGCCTATGTCCTGAATGGTACTACCTAGATTTTCTTCTAGGGTTTTTATGGTATTAGGTCTAACATTTAAGTCTCTAATCCATCTTGAATTAATCTTCATATAAGGGGTAAGGAAAGGATCCAGTTTCAGCTTTCTACTTATGGCTAGCCAATTTTCCCAGCACCATTTATTAAATAGGGAATCCTTTCCCCATTTCTTGTTTCTCTCAGGTTTGTCAAAGATCAGATGGCTGTAGATGTGTGGTATTATTTCTGAGGACTCTGTTCTGTTCCATTGGTCTATAGCTCTGTTTTGGTACCAGTACCATGCTGTTTTGGTTACTGTAGCCCTGTAGTATAGTTCGAAGTCAGGTAGCGTGACGCCTCCAGCTTTGTCCTTTTGACTTAGGATTGTCTTGGCAATGCGGGCTCTTTTTTGGTTCCATATGAACTTTAAAGCAGTTTTTTCCAATTCTGTGAAGAAACTCATTGGTAGCTTGATGGGGATGGCATTGAATCTATAAATAACCTTGGGCAGTATGGCCATTTTCACGATATTGATTCTTCCTATCCATGAGCATGGTATGTTCTTCCATTTGTTTGTGTCCTCTTTGATTTCACTGAGCAGTGGTTTGTAGTTCTCCTTGAAGAGGTCCTTCACATCCCTTGTAAGTTGGATTCCTAGGTATTTGATTCTCTTTGAAGCAATTGTGAATGGAAGTTCATTCCTGATTTGGCTCTCTGCTTGTCTGTTACTGGTGTATAAGAATGCTTGTGATTTTTGCACATTAATTTTGTATCCTGAGACTTTGCTGAAGTTGCTTATCAGCTTAAGGAGATTTTGGGCTGAGACGACGCGGTTTTCTAAATATACAATCATGTCATCTGCAAACAGGGACAATTTGACTTCTTCTAGTCTCCATATATTTTCTACTCTTAACCAGTAAGTGATAGTTTTCCTCTTTACCTAATCTTTTTACTATTAGACGATAAAGATTCTTAGAGCAGCTAAGATTTCCCAAAATCTGCTTCATCCATCTCTTAAGCATAGGCTTATTTCCATGACTGTAGTAATACCATTTATTAAAATCATGTCCCACTTGAAGTATTTTCATTCTTTTCTTAAGCCTCCTAAAAAGCTCTGTTCAAGACGAACTTACTCTACGGAAACCTTCCTGAGTACCTGTCGATGGACCATTGTAGGATGCATAAATGGCTTATTCTTGGATCCCATTCATCATGTTTGTAATGACCCTTATATATTTATATTTGTACCATCTCCCCAATCACTGAAATTAGTTTGGAAAAAAAAACGTGTTTGAAATACAAGGTAGCATATCCCACCTTGTATTACTCATTCTTTTATACATAGATCTTCTATTACAGTAAGGTTGATGGGATAAATAATTCCCAGTAAGAGAAGGAAGATGATGTACAACTGTGCTGCAGCAGGGTTTATATTGCAGGACCTTCTTCAAAACCCTGAACAATGTGTTAGAGTCACGGGTAGCTGCTCCCCTAAGTATTGCTGTTCACTCAACTCTTAGAACATACAATACAATTGCAAACTTGGGCGTATAAAAGAAATATGCGATGCTTGTATTCATTTAATCAATATGCTTTACATACCTGGTATATATTCTAGTCCTTTTCCCCTTGGAGTTTTTACTCATTAGGGAAAAACAACCTGCAAACATCATAATGTTGGTAGTGACAAATACAGTGAGGAAAAAAATTAAAGCTTTGAAAGAAGATAGAACAATAGTAGTGGCATATTAAATAGGGGAGTCAGAAAAGATCTCTTTGAGGTCTAAGTTAAGGAAGTGAGCCATATGAATATCTGAGAAAAAAAAAAACCTTCCAGGAAGAGGGAAATACATATGTAAAGCCACTGAACTTGAAGTATGCTTGACCTATTTGATACCAAGCTAGTAGGCCAGTGTATCTGGAGCTAAGTAATGGGGTTAAGGGTAGTAAAGAAGGTAGGATACCTACAGGGAACAAATCACGATGGTGTTTTGGATTTTCTTCCGAGTGTAAAGTGAAATTATTTCAGAATTTAGAGCTACTCCCAACACCTTCTCTACTTATTCAGTTTGTAAATTCCTTAAGGGCAATAATATGGTCATATATGTTCCCCATGCTTGGTTCATTATCTCTCATTCCATAATAGTTACCACTATTCCACAAGACCCATGGACTAGAATTATGGATTTAAGGCTTGCAAAGGAGACAAAAGGTCATCTTAGACAACTATATGGTTCCGGCACATAGTAAGTGAACATATTAATAAGCCATGTGTCCAGTGACCGACTGTCTTTTACAACCAGTCTCATTAAGTAGTCTATACTTAAACACTTCTTCTGACAGAGGGCTCATTAGCCCCCAAAGCCTTTTATTGCATTTTGGGACATTTCTATTAGTGAGTAAAGTATTCAAATATCATGTCTTTGACCCCATGAATTTTAGCAAGCTAACTTAGTTTAAGATTTCAATTTTGTGATTTAATTTTTTACGCTTGAAGAGTTCTTATCAAAAAATCAAATTTTGAGAGCATGGCTGTGTTTTAATCTATAGTTCATTTTGTCCTTAGAGGTTTCTGAAAACATAAATGTAGCAGTGTAGCAGTTATTAACACCATCCGTACTTATTTCCAGCTTTCTACCTTTGAGACATGTAATACGAATATATTTCTTAGTTCTAAGTAGGGTGAGACCATCCAACTAGTCGTGCCCGTGAGTTGTGAACTGAAGTAGATATGTCACTTCCAGTTCAAGCAATTAATTGCCAGCAGAAGACCTTCCAAAATTTTATTTCCCTCTGCAGAATGACTGGGAGTATCCTAGTGGCTGTTTCATCAGGCTGGGTTTCCAAATGACCACAATGAATAGCATCCCCTTGCTGATTCACAGTATACCGTGGAATGAAAAAGTTATTATAAGGTAGTAAAATTTAATGACCAGATCTAGAATGACTGGTTTAGACAGCACTTAATAAACATCAAGTGACTAGTAACACATTCTAACAACAGTCTTTAACCTGCATATTGTGATACATCAGTAAATCTCCAAACCACAATTGGGTTATCCTGGCAAACAGCTTTATGGTAGTTTCTAGGATTTAATAATAATTCAACAATTTTCTATTGAAAGAAGGAATGAATGTAACTATTCATCTAACGAGAGGTTATTTAGACATATTGCCTCAATATTTCAAGGGCCATTGAGTAATAATGACTTATTTCTTTAAAAATTAAGAAGGTAAAAATAGTAAGCTGTTAAATTTCCAAAGAAAAAAATTGCAACATAGAAGCAAAAGTGAAACACACACACATACACACAGTGTGTATACATAATGGATTTAGAGTTCTAGTTATGAGGATGAGTCTAAGGAAATATGCAGAGGGAAAGTGCTGATAAAACCCGACAGCATCAATTTCTTCTGTCATAAGCCCTCTTATAACTTTTGATGTTTCCTGTTCATGTTCTGCAAAGTTATCAGTATTATCACTGTTTCAATCTGCCTATCCGGTAGTTAAAAATAATTTTATTGTTTTATACTGTTTTTTTCCTATTAAGTAGATGGTAAGTCTTTTTATATGCTTAATGATTTATTAGCTTTTCCACTTTTGTCATTTTCTGGCTCATGTTCTTTATGAATTTTCCTATTGGGGTGTTCCAGTTTTACTTATTGATTTACCAGCATTATTTATGAGGGCTATCAATCCTTCACATATTATAAATGTTACAAATTATTTTCTTAACTTTGTATTTGACTTGTTTCTTTAGAGCCTTTCTTAAAAGCATCACAACCAATACATGATGCAAGAATTGCCTTACTAAATTCCTTTAACTCAATAAATACTTCACTATAATCATGGTCTATAAAGTAATAGAAATGTTAAGATTTTTAAGAGCTTATAGAAACTTTAATTCACATTTATTCCTGGCTTCTAGGATCAAGTGGGCAATAAGCAATTATTAAATTAATGGTAATACTACAGTGCTTCCGGCACACTTGTTCCTGAACTATTTGAGGTACCAAATAGTTAAAATGACTTTAATCACCTGGCTCACATGAAATTTAAATGATAAAACAGAAGTAGAAGAATCCATGGGCACATCTTATTTCTCATTCCATTAATGATCTAAATTTCTTCTTTAAATGACTTTTTGCGGTATTATAAAGTAAATTTGAATGTTTCAGAAAGAGAACTACGTATCTCAGGAAGCAGATAATTGCCACTGGATTTAGCAATCGGACCCACAATATAGAAATTTCTAATTAAAGTTCTCTTTTTATAATGCTAATCTTTCAGCCAAAAATTTCCTTGGGACATGTTATAATGAAGGTAAAATGTTCTAAGATTTTAAATTAACCAGAGATCCCAGAGAAACCTAATAAATATTTTCATAAATGTTCACTGTAAGTCAATTTTATTGTGAAGTAATCCCATTGTTATACATAGCTCTCATCATTGGCATCATTATGCTGTAAATAACTGAACTAATAGAAATAAATATTTAAAGTGCTAAGCTTGAAAATCTGGATTTGCTATATATAAAAGAGGAACATGACTTTATGTAGCTGAATTGGTATGCAGATGATCTGGAAATAAGGAGTCTCATAACAATACCATCAACTCATCATTAATCCTTCCAAAGATAGTTTATTTCCCCAAAGATTTAATTAATAGCATTCTCATAATTTAAAAAACGACTGTATTTCTATTAAACTTTATAATGAACAAAATAGGTGAGCACTAATTATGTGTTGATTTTAAAGTCACTCTAAATTAATTACTATTAAATAAGATATCTCTTCAAAAGAATTGATAGTTTTCTTTACATTTATATGCTTAAGGGGGTAAACTCTTAGTGAAAATAAAAAAGTTTGCTAGTACATTTGAGACCCACGTGGATTTACCGCATGTATTACATAATAGGACGCTCTGTGTTGATCTACAAGTTTGGTAACAAGTTTATTTTGATTAATCAAGCATTATTACATTTTTTCGCTGATATCATTTGTAGATAAAGACCACAATATGCCAGGATACGTGCTGCCAGAAATCTATAGCAGGGATTAAAATTAGGCATGGGTATCCACTAGTTAAACATTTTAAGAAATATATCTGTATGGCCGGGCACAGTGACTCACACCTGTAATCATAGAACTTCGGATAGCTAAGGCGGGTGGATCACCTGAGGTCAAGAGTTCAAGACCAGCCTGGCTAACATGGTGAAACCTCGTCTCTACTAAATAATACAAAAATTAGCTGGATGTAGTGGCAGGCAACTGTAATACCAGCTACTCAGGAGGCTGAGGCAGGAGAACTGCTTGAACCCAGGAGGCGAAGGTTGCACTGAGCCAAGATCGTGCCACTGCACTTCAGCTGGGGCAATAGAGCAAAAACTCCATCTCAAAAAAAAAAAAAAAAAAAAAGAAATATATCTCTTTAAGTTTTCATTTTCAATCATGATTGTCACGTATCTTAATTTTGTTATTACCACACTTTGAATATAGTTTCATTAAAATATAAGGTTAATAATTTAAAGAGAAAAGATTAAAAATACTATATTCTGAAAACAAAATAGATTATAATAAATGCGAAAAAAGAAAATCAAATTACTTAATGAATGTAGAAACTAGAGATGGTCCTACAGAAAATGTGATAGTGTGATGAATTAGCTTAAAATAATTATAATCCTTAAGAAGACATCATATTTAACAAAATTCAGGACATCAGGATCCTAGACCCAGTATTTCTGCTCTGTAATCTTAGGTACATGACTTAGCATATCTGAGCTTGAGGGTCTTCACCTGTAAAATGAAGGGTGTATAGGTTGCTCTGTCTACTTAATATTCTTGGTATTAAATTACACATACAAATTATTTCCAAATGAATTTGAAATTTCATTTGTGCTAGAAAGCCATTAGGTGGCCATTTCGTCTCCTATTCTGTGACACTTATGTGCAAGGACATTCACAAACTGCTTAATCAGGAGCCTGGATATTTGAAGATATGTACAAGCTTACATAAAACAAGTACAGTCATCAGTGAGTAGAGTGCACTTTATTGAATACCTGTTAGGCACCATGCTAGCCACGTTTCACAACTGACCTGGATTCTTTAGAAGAATCTTGTAAGTTCTGACAGATTGTATTTTTTAGGATGAATACAATATGTTTCATCTTACATGTTCTTCTTATGATGTAACATCGACATTTCTTCATCAAGAGTTGGGTTTATGTTTCCTCCCCTTGACTAGGATGGACCCCGACCATGACAGAAGTTATACTATGTGACTTCCAAGACTAAGTCACAAAAGGCAGTAAGGTTTCTGCTTGGTACTCTTTGGGTCACTTACTCTTAGAATCCAGCCAGCATTTAGTGAGGGGCTGCAGATTAAATGAGGCCACATATATATGTTCCAGTCAACTGCCCTGGCTGAAGTTCCAGCAGTCGCCAACAGGCATGTGAGTGAAGAAGCCTTCAAAATGACTTCAGTTTATTACACCTGAACCCAGCTGAGCCCCAGAATCAAGAGACATAAGAAGAAAACTGAATGTTGTTTTTGTAAGCTCCCAAGTTTTGAGGTGATTTGCTACATGGCAATAGTTACGGTGAACAAGGTAAGCACACCTGTATTACACAGGTGAGCTAAGCAGTACACAGGCATGCCAAGAGATAACCGAATCACACAACACCTAAGAAGGTGAATCAATTTTAACACAAATTCTTACTTCCGTAAAGACTTGATTTGTAAAAGAAAAATAATAATAAAAAAAGTATTAAAATGAATGTTTGACAAAGATATTCCTTAAGAGGCCCTTCCCAAAGAAGGCATACTGTATCTAGACTACATGTGGAGATCCAAGCGATCTATTAATGATTACAAATAAACCACCCTAACCTGCTTAAACATTGTAACACAGATTAGCTCAATTCCATCCAATAATTCATTCAAATTCTAGGAACCTACAAATCCCATAAAATGTAATAAACATGACTTAAATGAGAGCATTCAAATATCCTTGGTTTGAAAAAATTGACTCTATTTTTGTAACATCCACAGCAATACCTCTGGACCTATCTCTGGTATCAAGAGACAGAAAAGTCATTTTCCAGAATGGTTGGTAAAATCATGTATCATCTCTTCCAGAAACTCCAAATATCTTGACCAAGTGTAAAAATGGACTTTCATTCTACATTTTTTGATTTATATTTTTAAGATTACATAATCATTTATAAATATAATGCAAAATGGAAGAGTGTTGATCTATGTTGTTGTAAATATTTCTTTACCCTTAAATACTTAAATATTATCAAATGCCTATTGTGTAAGAAGGTGAATGGAGTCTTTTCTCTCTCACATACTATGTTATAGTGAAGGCTTTTCTCACAAACACTATGCATTATGAAAGTTGAAAGTATCTCCATTATAGAGATGAGAAAACTGAGTAATAGAGGGAAAATAGCATATGCAGGTCCCACAGACCAGATTCCTATTATACTCCTGTTTTCATCTTAATATCTTAGCTATGGAATGTTCTTTAATCTTCTTTGAAAAGTTTAACACCATTAAAATTCTTATTTACATCAACATAAACAGGAATAGAATAATTCAGAGGACAAAACAGGAAATATATTTGTGACATGGATGACAGAAAATTTCCTATTCTTATTTAGAATTATCACTTATATACCAAGAAGAAAAATAACATTCCCACACTATTCAACCTTTTTTTAAGCATCCATTTCCTTATTTTGATAGATAACTCCATTTGTGGAGTTACATTTTTATAAGGTTGTTTTGAAAATCAGAAATAATAAATGTAAATTACATGCTAGGCATTTAACCGATTTCCTAAATGCAGACACACCTAGTGGAATAAATGATGTATTTTGGTTATACTATCCTTATAAAATTTCCATAGTTAATGAGGGCTTTGCCTTAAATAACTTTTTATTTTTAAGTTGCTTATGCTAAATCATTTTTTTAAAAAAACCTCTAGGTTTTTGGACTGTAACACAATAACGCTCCTTTAATCTTAATAAAGATACCACTATTAACAATTTTACACCAAGAAACTGTGTAATCTTAAAAAATGGTTAAATTCCTAGAAACATAAAACCTACCAAATCTGAACTGTGTAAAAATAGAAAGTCTGAATAGATCAATAAAAGTAAGGAGACTGAATCAGTAATTTTTCATCTCCCAAAAAAGAAAAGCACAAGACCAGGTGACTTCATAGGTGATTTCTATCAAACATTTAAAAAAAGAACGCCAATGTTTCTCAAACTCTTCCAAAAAAAAAAAAAAAAAGAAAAGAAAGAAAAAACTGAAGTGGAAGGAGCACTTCCAAATTCACTTTATAAGGTCGACATTACCAAATCCAGAAAAAGACATCCTGAGAAAACTGCAGGTCAATATCCTTGATGGATAGAGAGGCAAAACTCTCAAAAAAATTCCAGCAAACTTTAACAACACATTAAAAGGATCATACATCATGACCAAGTGAGATTTATCCTTGGGATATAAGGATGGTTCAACATGAAAATCAATTAGTTTGATACACAACATTAACAGAATAAATAAGAAGTCACATGTTCATTCCATTAGATGCTGAAAACTTGTTCAGCAAAATTCAACACAATTTCGTTATTTAAAAAAAAAAAAAACCCATTAAACTCTCAACAAACTAGGAATAGAAGGAAATTGCTTCATTATAGAAGTCATCTATAAAAAGATCGCAGCTCAAATCATAACAACTGCGAACTGACAGGATTTTTCTATGAAATCAGGAACAGGAGAAACAAGGTAATTATGCCCATTCTTGCCACTTCTACTGATGGCAATACTGGAACTCCTTGCTAGAATAATTAGGAAAAAAAATTTAAAGGTATATAAATCAGAAATGAAGAATATTATTCCTATTTACAGATGACAATCTTATGAATAGAAAACCCTACAATCCATTAAAAACACAAGAACCAATTAGAAAATCAGTAAAGTTGTAGGATACAAAATCATACAAAAATTAGTTGAGTTTCTTTGCACTAATAATGAAAAGGAAATTAGGAGACAAATTCCATGTACAATAGCACCAAAAAGAAAACAGTGATAAACTAAAGAGGTCAAAGAGAATGCACTGAAAACTATAAAACATCGATGAAAGAAATTAAAGATGACAAAATCAAATGGAAAGATATCCTACATTCATGGATAGAAGGACTTAAAACTGTCATTATATATTCAAAGCAATTTACAGAATATAATCTTTATCATTCCAATGGCATTTTTCACACAGAGAAAAACTCTGAAATGCATATGGAATCACAAAGAATCCCAAATGGCTAAATCAACCTTGAGAAAGAAGTAGAAAATTGGAGGTATCACACTTCCTGATTTCAAAATATATTATAAAACTACAGTAATTGAAAATAAATGGTATTGTCATGAAGACAGACATACAGACCAATGGAACAGAATAGAGGGCCCAGAAATAAATCTACACATATAGGGTTAACTGATATTCCACAATAGAGCCAAGCATACATAAGGAGGAAAGGATAATCTCTTCTACAAATGGTGTTGGATAAAACTGGATATCCACATGCAAAAGAATGAAATTGGATGCTTATCTTATGCCATATGCAAATATCAACTCCGAATGGATAAAATATGTAAATGTAAAATCTCAATCCATAAAACTCCTAGAAGAAAACATTGGAAAAATCTTGTGACATTCATCCCGGCAATTATTTCATGGATATGACACTAAAAGCACAAGCAACAAAAACAAAAAATACTATTGATACTACATAAAACTAAAATTCTGTTCAGAAAAGAAAACAACACTGTGAAAAGGCAATCTATGGAATGGGAAAAATACAAACCATATGTATACATTATGAGAATTATTTCTAATTCAGAGCTATTAGGAGAGTTAAATATAATGAATTATATAAAGACTATTTCATGGTATAGCTACATTCTAAGTTATCAAAAAATAGCAACCAATATCATGACTACTATTTTAAATACATCAGGACTTAGATAAGATTTTGTGGTCAGACCTGAAGACCTTATATTAACAGCTGGTTATTTTCTAAAATATATAAAGAACTCCTACAACTCATTGGCAAAAAAAAACCCTAAAAACCTAATTAAAAACGGACTAAAGGCTTGAATAGACATTTCTCCAAAGATGACACCCAAATGGCCAACAGGTGCATGAAAATATGTTCAACATTATGAATTATCAGGGAAATGTGAAATGAAAAGCAGAATGAGTTATCACATTTATACCTGTTAGATGCCTACTATTAAAAATTGCATTAGTGAGGATGTGGAAAAATTGCAACTACTGTACATTGTTAGTGAAGTAAAAAATGGCATGGCTATTATGGAAAATAATATGGTGGTTCCTCAAAAAATTAAAAACAGAACTACCACTTGATCTAGCAATCTCACTTCTGGATATTTATCCAAAAGAATTGAAATCAGGATCTTGAAGGGATACCTGCAATCCCATATTCATTGCAACACTATTCACAAAAGCCAAGATGTGGAAACATCCTCAGTGTCCGCTGATGGATGAGTGGATAAAGAAAACGTGGTATACACATATAAGAGATTATTATTAATATTCTAAAAGAATGAGATCCTGCCACGTTAACAACATGGATGAACCCTAAGGACATTATGGGAAGTGAAATAAGACAGTCACAGAAGGACAAATACTGCATGATACTACTTATAAGAGGTATGTAAAATAAGCTGATCAAATCAGAGAATGAAATAATAGTTGCCAGAGGCTTTGAAGAGGAGGAAATGGGAAGCTGTTAATTAACAAAGGTTCAGTTATCAAAGAGAAAATTCTCAAGTTCTATTGTACAACTTATGCCTATAGTGAATAATGTTGTATTTTACACTTAAAAATCAGTTAAGAGGGCAAATCCCATGTTAAGTGTTCTTACCACAATAAAGTAAGATTTCAAAAGAAGTTAAAGGATAAGAGTGTATCTGTTGAAAATAACATCACATATATTCACTTTAAGGTTCTTTCCCGTTTTAAAATTCTACTCAGAAGTCTTCAGTGTACCAATTTACAGAGTTGACTAAAACCTAACAATTCTGTTTCTGGGTCACTTGTTCAGTCACATCAGAAAGTATAAAGGCTTCCTCAAAGTAAATCAATAATAATTTTAATCTAAGGAGTGGTCCCCACTAGCTGACTTTGCATCCTCTGTTTGCCAATTACTTTCTACAATCTGCATACAGTCTGAGGGACAAGCTGTGTCAGGAGGGGCAATGGCAGAGATAGAGTGAAATATCTCCTCTCCCTCATCCCCTCCCAACACAGGATTGCTGGATGTGGAATCACCTAGAAGTGCTTTTTCTGCTTTTTAAAAGGCATTACTATGTTCCACTCTGCATGGTTCCAAGATTGTTCCTCAGCAACCTCATAACTAAAAAGGATATCCTTTTCCCTTGGAATCTTTTACTTGGTATATTAACTTGCCAAACTCTATACAGGTTGTGAGTTTGTTTATAAATCAGAATCCAGGCTATCTCTTCTCATAGAAGTGCTAATAAAAATATAAAAATTTTCTCAGATCAGACCACAAAATCTTATCCTCTGAAGTATCTAAAGTAGTAATCATTTTGGTAATTGGTTTTTTTTTTTTTTTTTTTTTTTTTTTTTTTTTTTTTTGGAGAACTTACAATGTGCTTATGTCATGGAATGTTTTTTATATAATTCATCTCATTTAACTCTCCTAATAGCTCTATGAGTTAGAAATAGTTTCAATAATACACATGAGGAAACTGAGGCTCAAAGTTCAAGAAATTCTCTCAAGGTCACATAACAAGTAAGCAATAACGAAGGCTCTTAAAAGTAGAAGTTGGGGGGCAGAAGAGTGTAGGTCAGAATGATGTCATGTGAGAAAGACTCAATTTGCCCTTGTCTGCTTTGAAGTTGAAAGGCGGCCATGAGCCAATGAATGTGGTCAGCCTCGAGAAGCTAGAAAAGCCATAGATTCTCCTCTTCAGCCTCCAAAACGAAGGCAGCCCTACTGATATGTTAATGTTAGTGCAATGAGATCTGTTTTAAACATCTGAACTACAGAACTATAAAATAATGAATATGCGCTGTTCAGGGCCACTAGGTTTGTAGTTGTTGCATCAAAAATTGAAAGCTAATACACAGACACATGATTAGTTATCAGGATGGGATAATTTAAAAGAAGTATGTTTTTGTTTCTGTGGCCATCAACTATTCACAGTAGTGTTTTGAGACAGAGTCTTGCGCTGTCACCCAGACTGGAGTGCAGCGGCCAATCTCAGCTCACTGCAACCTCTGCCTCCTGACTGCAAGTGATTCTCATGTCTCAGCTTCACAAGTAGCTGGGATTTCAGGTGTGCGCCACCACACCCAAATACTTTTTGTGTTTTCAGTAGAGACAGGGTTTCGCCATGTTGGCCAGGCTGGTCTCAAACTCCTAGCCTCCAGTGATCTGCCTGCCTCCGCCTCCCAAAGTGCCGGGATTACAGGCATGACCCACTGCACCCAGCTCTCTGTATTTTTTTTTTTTTAAGTGTTACAATGCAGGTAGCCTTACACTTTTACTGTCGTTTGAACCTACTGTAATCAGCAACACCTCCAAACACACACACATGCACGCACCACTGAAATTGTTCTTATTAAAGTGGATATAAACTAGAGTGAGCACGTAACTTATTGGTCTAAATGGGCAAGTTTTAAGAGTGAATAGTAATTCCATTGTAGTAACTGCTATATATTAGGATTTCCCAGATATCTTACACTACTGATGTTTTGCTAAATTCACCGAATAATTTTCAATCATCAAGTTATTTGAACTAACCAGCAATATTGAATGTAGTTAGACATCTTCCTTTCCCCGAAAACACTTTCTTCTGAATTCCAGAATACCACATCCATCTTTTCCTTTCTTTTCAGCTTTTTCTCTCCCCTTTCTAGCCACCCTTTTCAGCCCCTTTGCTGATGCCTCATCATATATATATCTAGAGACCTCTTATCTGTCTATACATTTTTCCTTGGTAATCTTATCCTGGCCAATGGATTTAAATACTATCAATGTATTGACTTCTAAATTATTATCCTCAACTCTGATCTTAGATCTCCTTTCTTTACATCCATTCATAGCCTCATAGGCACTTCAAGATTAATATGTTTAAAACTGAAATCCTAATGTTCAACTCCCAAACCTGTTCCTTCTACAGTCTCACCCATCTTGGTTTGTGGCAACTCTATTTGGCCAGTTGCTTAAGAAAGAAACCTCACAATAATCCTCGGTTTCTCTAATTATTTCCTAAGTCACATCTACTGCATCAGGAGGCAAACGACTTTGATGAAATATTGGCCTCCAATTCTGCTACCAGATATGCTGTGCTAGAGATTATGAAACAGAAAAGCTCACATGTAAAATTAAAATGCTCATATCATACATTTATTTTTATTATTTATTTTTGAGACAGAGTTTCACTCTTGTTGCCCAGGATATAATGCAATGGCACGATATCAACTCACTGCAACCTCCACCTTCCGGGTTCAAGTGATTCTCCTGCCTCAGCCTCCCAAATAGGTGGGATTACAGGCATGCACCACCACACCCAGCTAATTTTGTATTTTTAGTAGAGATGGGGTTTTACCATGTTGGTTCAATTGGTCTCGAACTCTGACCTCAGGTGATCCACCCACCTTGGTTTCCCAAAGTGCTGGGAGTATAGGCGTCCGCCACCACACACGGCCCTACCATTTATTAAATGAGTTAAAAACATATGGCAAGAGGAAAGAGATCCGGAGGATAATAAAATTAGAATAAATTCAGACACAGATTGTTTTGTATGTTTATGTGTCACTTGGTCCAATAACAGTACCTGGCACATAGTAGGTGATTAAAAAACAAGTGCTAAATAATCAAATGTATGAATACTGCTCTATGTGTGAGTAACCCAATATACAAGAATCACAGCAGAGAAAGTGCAGTGTCACCCTAGTATAATGAGGATGGGCATGGAGTTGGATAAATGTAAATTTGAATTCAGGTTCTGTCACTTACTAATTAGGCCTAGAAATATAAATTAAGTTGGCCTATTTAAAACAGAGACAAAAGCACTCCGAGCTAAGGGAAGCATAAAAGCTAATATGGAAAATTTTGGGGCACCTGCGTAGGATAACAAGTGACTTAATTTGGTTGAAGAAAACATGAAATACATGTGTAATGAGCATAAAAGCATAAATTATTAATATATCATAAATCTTTTTGAGGCAGTTTAGCAGAGTAGCCCTGTTATATGGGCAAAATTAAGTGGGAAAAAATTGTGAATATTATTAGGACTGTGAATAACATAAAAAAATGGACAAGAAACTAATAAATTTCACTTGGAGACATAGTAGGTTTGAGATATTAGTGGATATCAAGGTATAGATACACAACACAGAGTTGAAAATGAATTGGAAATGTGACTATAACTCAAGAAAGATTGGGAGTGGTGAAGACAGAGATACAATGATCATATGCATACAGATTGAATACAGATTGCATACAGATTGAGGCCAGGAGATTAAATCATTAATTATTAAATTACGTTAAGAGAACAAGTACACAGATAAGAAGGCCAATTGCACAAATATACATATGTAACAAACCTGCACATTATGCACACATACCCTAGAACTTAAAGTATAATAAAATAAAAGAAAAAAAAAAAAAAGAAGGCCAAGACATCTCCTATGAGATTCATAAGCTAAGGAAGTTGGAAGAGCAGAAAAGGCCAGATAATCAAAGACACAGAATAGTCAGAGAGGAAGAACCTGCTGAGTGTAGAGGCTGAGAAAAATGTTTCTTCAGTGGTAGAAAGTTAGGAGAGCTGAATAAAAGCCATTTGGCTCTGTGACTAAGAATACTTATTTGTTGAATAAATAAATGAACAGTTAAAGCAGAGTGATGTGTTTGGGGAGTGGGGGCATGCACATTTTTCCCATAGGGCACAGTCACCCGCATGGCTCTCTCTTATAGAGGACTTTATTTTTCTCTGTAGACCACACTTTAATAAAACTTTCTGATGGCATCAGATCCAGCCTGTCTTTACTTCATTCGAAGTAGAGCAGGTACAACCTATAGCGGCAGTGTAAGCTCAGTCCTTTTGACACTTTTGAAATTAACGTTCTTAGTGTGAATAAAGGCATACACTTATCAAAGCTAACTACATGTAACATCATCTTCTGATATGCTTCTTTAGTAACAGTCAGAATATATCATTCCTCCTCTCTTGTGATTTGTGCTGTGTCTTTTCCAAAGGATAAACATTATACTGATTTGAATGCCTTATTTTAAATAAAACAGGTAAGTGAATTTGTTGATTTATCTGTAATTTATGACATATAATGTATTCGGTAATATTTACACAAAGGTAGAATGAGCAGAGTCTAGCAAGATGTAAGTCCATTTGTAATTACTTCATTAAGGAGTCATACCTGAGCAATGCCTTAATGAGGTGGTGATGAGGTGAAAATGTGCTACCAGAATAGGCATTGCAGAAAACCTAGAAAAGGCAGCTCAGTAAAGTGATGAGAGGGGGGGAAAAAAAACCCTCTATCTTTGCTTGGTGTATGCTCCTTAATTTTAGGAGGTGGCACTTATTCCTTAAGTCTTGGTGATTTCAATGGGGGCAATGGTATAAATAGAGTCTAGAGAGTCGATGGAGATTCAAGAGGTCCAGAATGAGAGGGAGTGAGAAGAGAGCTTTCCAAGTAAGCTAGCCAAGGATGGAGGTCGTAACTATTTCAGAGTTTAGAATTTTTAGTTAATGCATCAATTAACTGCCAAATAAATTACTAATTAAATGCATACCACTATCTTAAAAAATCGAATCTCCAAAAATGTACACATTTTTTACCAATACGATCAGGTCTATCATTTTTAAACTCTCATTCATAGCGTAGTTTTGATAAAAATCACATCTTCTAGCACGTTTCAAATTGGCTCTGCTGAGCAAAATCAATCGTTTTTGTTAAAAAGTAATTCTTGCAAATCTAGCAATCTTAGCGCATCTCATTCCCACACTGTAATCTCTACAAGGCTATTTCTTGTATGTTGGATTCCATACAATATTGCAAGAGTGGAAAACTCCACTGAGAGGCTTCATCATATAGAAAGGACGAAACATTGCCTGGAATATGACCTGCTTTGAGTGTGATTTTTTCTTATAAATACTACAGAGCCTGCTATACACAAGTTTAAATTAGCAAAATCAAAGGAGAGCATATGAAGAAGCATGCAGTTGCATTTTTCTTACACAGTATATTTTAGAATGAATATAAAAAATAATTCACTTGCAGTATATGTATTTTCTTTATGTATATCTAGAAAAATCTCCCCAAATAGTGTAATTAGCAATTTTCACAGATTTGCCCACACTTTCTGAAGTTACATATATAAACCTTTTAATGAGCCTCATGTTTTTTATAACTATTAGTAGCCTTTGTCAAAGAGAACCTTAGAAGTTATTACACAATGAAAGTAGAAATCATTATTATGGGAATTCATATTTATGAAGAATCATCATATAGTAAACCTAGAGAAGTCTCAATAACAAAGTAGAATCATATGAGGGAATCAGTAAAACTGGGAAAAATCAAAACAGCTCTTCACGGGGAGATAAAAAGCACTGAAAAATTCAAGCAAGTAAAAGCAGTGTTAGATTATCTTGGAAGCAGATCTCTGGTTTGTACAACAGACAGTAAATGTTGACAGACCTGTGAAGGAAATGGACTCCGTGTAGGGTCAGCGGTGGTGACATAAGCAGCCTGTGTGTAGGCATAGCTCTTGAATCGAGGCTTAGGGGAAGAAGTTTTCTCATAGCCCTGTGCTAGACTGACTGTGATCTGCAGAGAAGGGTTTGGGGGAGTGGATAGAGAGGAGGAGGAAAAACCATAAGTAACCCGAAAGGACTACTTTCCAACATGGTAGAAAACAGAACATTAAATGGAAACGGTGAGATTCAATGTTTAATACTAAACATATATAAATGATATTAGAAACTGGTATACTCCCAGAATTATGGCACTTAATGTCATGTTGGAGAGTAAATGATCTGGGAAGATATGAGCACGCTATTTAACCATGGGGATTCCATAGTAACACAACTCCAACATTGATATGGGATGGTACTCTTCAACCTGGCAAAAACAGGCATCCAAGAGCAATTTTCTCTAAATCCAAAGTAACTAAAACCAGAATTCATCAGGTCCATACCCTGGAAAGGACTAAAGATTTCATAAGCTAATATAGAGCTAGCTCAGTAAAGTGAGAGAGTTTGGCCTAAAAGCTTTCCACACATTCCAACAGAAATGTTGCTAAAGGTTTCTTCACTATTGCTTGTGCCTGAGAAAGCACAGGAAAACATCCAAACTACCCACGGTTCAGAGAAAGAACAAGCCAATGTCAAGGAAGAACCCCAGTGAATTCTATACAGTTATATAATGAAGAATTTCATCATGTTTTTCTTTAATGTTTATTTGAAATATTTTAAACCACTTTTCTATTTTCAAAGTTGTTATCCTGAATAATGAAAATCTGATTTTGCACATCATATTGCCATAAAGCATTTTTAATGATTAAAACAGTATTTCCCTTTAATCTTTCTCTAGCTCTTTGTTCTAGTTGATGAAGATTTTAGAGTTTAATATGTACATAAGTTTGCCTTTCATTTCATTGTGTGTTATACAATGGAAATGTAATATATTATGTTCTATATTCCTATGATATGGTACATATCAATAGCATTTTTTAAATATGTTTGAGTCCAAGTGATCTCATTGTTCAGTTCCCACCTATGAGTGAGAACATGCGGTGTTTGGTTTTCTCTTCTTGTGATAGTTTGTTAAGAATGATGGTTTCCAGCTGCATCCATGTCCCTACAAAGGATGCAAACTCATCCTTTTATATGGCTGCATAGTATTCCATGGTGTATATGTGCCACATTTTCTTAATCCAGTCTGTCACAGATGGACATTTGGGTTGATTCCAAGTCTTTGCTATTGTGAATAGTGCCGCAATAAACATACGTGTGCATGTGTCTTTGTAGTAGAATAATTTATAATCCTTTGGGTATATACCCAGTAGTGGGATGGCTGGGTCATATGGTACATCTAGTTCTAGATGCTTGAGGAATGGCCATACTGTTTTCCATAATGGTTGAACTAGTTTACAATCCCACCAACAGTGTAAAAGTGTTCCTATTTCTCCACATCCTCTCCAACAACTGTTGTTTCCTGACTTCTTAATGATTGCCATTCTAACTGGTGTGAGATGGTATCTCATTGTGGTTTTGATTTGCATTTCTCTGATGGCGAGGGAACATCACACACTGGGGCCTATCATGGGGATGGGGGAGGAGGGAGGGATTGCACTGGGGAGTTATACATGATATAAATGATGAATTGATGGGTGCTGACGAGTTGATGGGTGCAGCACACCAACATGGCATAAGTATACATATGTAACAAACCTACACGTTATGCACATGTACCCTAGAACTTAAAGTATAATAAATAAATAAATAAATAAATAAATAAATATCAATATTCACACACACACACACACACACAAAAATAAATATGTTTGAAAAGAATATTGTATTCAATGAAGCAAAACTGAAAAGGTTTACATAGTCTGTCTTCTGTATATATACATACATTAGGCTTTGTACATATACATGTATGTATACATATATATTCGTTTTATATATATATATGTGTGCACACAATACCTAAAAATGCGTATAAAATAGAAAACATCTTGAATATTACCTGTCCTTTGGACACTTTACCTGTTGGGAATAGTGCATTTGATGATGTAATTGAAAATGTTCTTCTTTAGTCACTTTAGGTGGCCTTGGCAACATTTCCACTTCCTGGATGGCTTCAATGCTCACTTGTTGAGGCAAAACTTGGAAGAGTGATGTGATGTACATTAAGATGGACTTCTTATCTGGATAGGTGGTAGCAACATCTGTAAGCACATAAACACTACACGTCAATTCTTGGTTTCTATATTTGAGACTCTGAAAGGATAATGAACAAATCAATGTTACAGGAAGATGATAGATTAATGAACACTTAGTTGGCCATGAATGTCCTCCAGAGACGAATTAGAACATGATAATCAGGCCTAAAATGTCTTTCCAATTTGGCAGACTAATGAGATGAGCAGTAAAGTTAATTTCTTTTCCTTGTTCATATGAAAACTTTATTCTATATTACTTTTTCCTAAGTCATATTGCCAGGCTAGCCCATCTAACAGAGTAGCTTTCATTAGGTAAGAAACAAAAATAAAAGATTACATTTTCCTTTCCATGGAAAGTTATATTAACATGTCAATTCAAATGGTGCAGTGGTAATTAAACAATTACACAAAATGGCTTAATGCTTTGGTTCTCAGTAAAGAAACCTTATACCTTTTAATTGAATGCTGCTGATATTAAAGTATGCAGAGAGCTAAATATGTCTCTGTGCTGAAATGAGTCATGTATCCACAATATAAACAGAAAAATACCATATAATGATTTTTAATATTCCTTGTATATTAAAAATATTTGCTTACATTATGGCCCATCTGATAAAGTAGAATGTCGTTTTCCTTCCCAGACATTAGAGATAAATGTAAAAGTCCTACACATTAAGTTGATCTGACTTCACGTCCTTTGCCACATCCAGAGGGTGAATGAAATCCAGCATTTAAAGTCAATAATAATTTGTAATAACACATATAAAGTGGCAGCTCCTTCAAAAGATTCATTTGCTACTTGGCATTACAATTTAGTTACTGCACTCATTCCAGTGAACCAAGATGTAAAGTAACCCTTTATGTGAAGTGTGTCATTAATACTAGAAAGTGTTAAAACGTAAGTTCATCCTTTAAAAAGAAGGAAATTTTGTCATTGAGGCAACATTTGTAAATCTGGAGGATATTAAGTGAAATAAGCCAGGCACAGAAAGACAAGTACCACATGATCTCACTTACACATGGAATCTAAAAAGTTGAATTCATAAAAGTAGACAGTAGAATGGTGTTTACCAGGGGCTGTGGGGTAGGGATTGGGAAGATGTTGGTCAAAGTCACAACATTTCAGTTAGATAGGAAAAATAAGTTCAAGAGATCTATTGTACAACCTAATTAATAATAATGTATTGTATTCCTAAAAATTGCTGTGAGGATATTAAGTGTACCCACCATGAAACATGATAAGCATATGAAGTAATGCATGTATTAATTAGTTCAATTTAGCCACTCCGGAATGTATACATATTTCAAAACATGTTATACATGATAAATGTATGCAATTTTAGTTTTTTAATAATTAATCAATATAAAAATCAAAGATAAAAGATAAACATAAATCCTGGCAGGAGGTCAAGGCAACGTGGTAATGCATTTTCCTTGCCATACATTTATCTTAACTACTAGTAAGAGATCTGTATTCAATTTGTATATTCTAATCAGGTGTTCTGACTATAAGTGAAAAAGCCAACAGTAAAGTCTCAAGTCCATTAGCACAAAGGGAGGTTGAACAAGTGACTTCAACAATTCTTTTGCAAGTATCAGAACCATGATCAATCAGAACAACTATTTTTAAAAAGAGTTACAGGAGAGGGAAAAATTAATGTTCCTTGGTCCACTTCTATCCATAGAATAATATAGTGCTTCTCAATTTTTAATGTACATATGAATCACCTGGGGATCTTTTAAAACTACAGAATCTGATTCAGCAGATCAGCGGTAGACCGTGTAGCTCTGCATTTGCAATAATCTCCCAAGTGATGCTGAAACTGCTAGCCTGCTACTTTGTGAATAAGGGCCAAAAACATTACTTATAAGCAGACTGTTACATCATCTCCCATTTTATTGTTTTATTCATTTATTCAAATGATATTTATTGGACATTTCAATGCACAAGCCTGAGAGGTACAAAGTTATACAACACATATGCTCAACTTATTATACTTTAATTAGCCAACAAATGGTCAAAGTAATTTTTACAAGTACTTTTTAAAGAAGAACTAATAATATTTTGTGCATGAACACTGCCTTCCTTAATCATCTTACTAACTTAGCTTTGGAATTCTGAAGCCTACAAATCTCCAATTCATTTGGTAATTGTTTTACAAAATATTTGACCAACTGTTTCTTATATGGTGAATACTATACTTCACCGTATCTTGAAATTCTAGAAAACTTTCTTCCTTCTCACTAGTAACTAGTCAGCTTTACCTGTGATTAACATAACTTAGAGCTCTTTCATTTTTAGTATATTAAATAAAACCATGATGTGAGAAAACAAATTAAAAAGGGTTGACCTTGTGCCTATTCACTGCTGTGTTATAGGCATATGCATGTATGTTTGGCCTCAAATATATGCCATGAGAAAAAGTGAAAAATGGCGAAAAAATGGCCAAGCATTTTTATTGCCCCCAGAAATCTCGAACATTGTAATAAATCTTATTTACATAAAACATGTGGACTGAAAGCAACTATTCATGGCACTCATTACAAAAAATATGTACTTATTTAACCAAACTATTGACATTTTGCCCCAAACTATTACTATCACACTTCTGAGATTATGTGGAATTCAAAACTGCCAGGAGGTAGAAATCCGTATTTTTTAAGAAAGGAATTTAGGTCTTCTAAAATATTTTGAATTTCGTCAACATACATTTTCAAGAAATCTATTATATTCAAAATATTTTAATGGATTATCCAGGAGATTTAAAAGAGAGAAAATTCATGAATTCTGCTTCCAATTTGGAATAAGAAAATAAATAATAAAAGTACAAAGTAATTGCATTGCTGAACAGAATTTAAAATGTGTTCCTCTAATTGGCACAACCAGTTCTTTAACATGTTCAGATTTTTAAAATCATATAATATTGGAGGATCAAGCAATTCTCTTTGAATAGGAAACTGAATTAATTATGCATAGGATTTCAATAGCCGGAAATGAGGGAATGGGGAAGAGTATTCCGGGCAGTGGGAGTATCTTGAGTAAAGACGCAGAGGTAGGGACACATTAGCCATGTCTTGGGAACAGTGGCTTTGTGTATCGTAGCCAGTGAGAGGAGAGTAGAGAAAACTAAGATGAAACTGGTAGATGGTACGTAGAAAACTGAGGGAATATCAATAGCAAACTAGAAAATTCAGCCTTCATTCAATAGGTTGGAGAGTAAACACTTTTCGACAAGAGGGTGACATCAAAATTTTATTAAAGTAAATTCTTTAAGTACAGAATGGATTGCTGGAGAAAAACTTGAGAGAAATAAGAGGCTAGGACCATAATCCAGATAAAAAGTGCTCGAGATCTAAGGTAGAACTGTGTATGGGGGAAATGAAAACAAGGCAATGTATGACAAAAATTCTAAGATCCAAAATGACTTCATTCAGTTTTCAAATCATTTACTCCACAGTTTTTGGAAATGCCTATATACAAAGTTATGTGCTACAGCCTGAGGATATAAAGATTAATAAACTAAGAATAAAACAAAGAAGGAAGAGGATGAAGGAGGAAGCTGATCGTTCTGCAGTCATGGTAACAAGTAGACACCAACAAGTTTCAATCTACCCTATTTATTCATTTAACAATTAGTTGCCTCCGTGATTGTTACCATGCTTCCCCCAGTCAACCAGCAGCAAATGTTCCCTTCTGAAAGTCTGCCAGAGTGGATTCACTTCAATGAACATAATTCTGAATTCAAACTAATTAAATATCGTCTCACCTGAAATACCATGCTTCTAAAGCTATCATCATCCTATTCCCAATTTGAAATTTTCTTAGATTGCTGGCCCTCTGATTCCCTCCAAAAGCTAAGAATACGCTGCTTTCCGAGACTGTGGTTGACCAGCAGCGTTCCCTCTAAGTAAGATGTTACGAAGCTCAAATCCAATGTTTAGAAAACCTGTAAAGTTTGTTAAACCTTAATACTATTGCTGTATTGCATTTTTGTCATTTTTGTCATATTTTTGATGTTTCTATTATTAACACAAAAACAAACCTAGTTGTAGACCATTTGTATACTATTAACAGGAAGTCAGAAGACTTAGAAGGAAAAAGCAATCATCACTTAATCCATATTTGCTAAGTGATTGTTATGCACTATACAATATGCTTAGACTATGCTAGATTATGAGTATACAGCAGATGAGTCACCCCGTAATTATAAGCATTACTTTTTATGGGAAATCAAAATGAATTTTATGACTTGGGGGTAATCCTCATTTATGATGACTGCACTAAGGCCAATTCCTGGCACTCTGCAATCACCTAAGTATTTGTTAAGAAACTGAATACAGATAACAGTTAAAGTCATAGAAATTGGTAAGAATTATGTAAGACAGTGACTAAAAGAAATGGTATGATAATGAGTACTATGAAGAATTTGAGGAGTATGAAAATGATAGAATGTAATTTATACTTTTTATTACAAGACATTAAGATTGTATGAAATGAGAGAAATGGCTGAATCCCCAAAATAAGAACTACAATTATATGAAAGTAATTTTGCACTAAGACTCTACTATATAAAATGTTCATTGACACTGGATTTTAATAATTGCTTGTCCAATCTTTGAAGCCGTCTCAGAATGGAAATGGTGAGAACTCATAATACTGCTAGAGATTTTACTTTCTGAACAGTAACACCGTTTCTGATGAGTGTTTCATATTTGAAGCTACTATGGAACAAATAAATCATTTAGTGAAATTTGATCATTTTTCAAATAAAGAAGTTGAACCTCATGGTGGTTAGAAGGCAAGTTCAAAAACTAGTCAAAATCGGATGAGAACCCAGTCACTGCACTACACTGCCATGGTACCTTTAACCTCATTCTCTCACATTCTGTCTCAGTGTATTTGAAGACCAAGTATCTGAAAGTCATTATTCAAATAGTTACCTTGTAAGTAATGTGGTTCAATTACCAAACATGATCTCTATTTAGTAGTAGTGATTTACATTTCTAATAAGTGATGTATAACAAGACTAAATATACATAAAAATGAACCATCGAAATGCAAATTAGAGATGTGGGGTTTTAACTACGTTCCCTTGCCTAAAAAATTTGCAAAGAATTACAAAAGAATGATAATCTATGCTGCAGAGCTTTCAATGATTTGGCCAAACATCTACTTAGCTTGAAGAGTATCAGTTGTTTCTAACCTTATGAAAAATATTTTGGGAGTGTCTATCAAAACCTTAAAAAAAATCATATACTATGACCCATTAATTTTCCCTTAGGGTCCTGCCACAAGGAAATTATCAGAAATTTAAATAAAGATATATGTAAATATAATATAAAATTTAAACAGTATTTATAACACAAAAAGAAATATTTATCATACAAAAGAGGAAAAAGACCAATCCAAATAGCTTAATAGGTAGGGACTTAGGGAATAATTGAATATATAACTGTGTAAGAATATTACAAAGCCAGTCAAAATGTTCCTTTTGAAGGCTATTTGACAATATGTTAAAGTCAATACCTTACAGTGTAACATCAAAAGAGCAGGATTTACAATTTATGTAGAACAATTTTAGGAAAATACCTGGGAAAAAATACTTCAAGGTATCAGTAAAGTGGATGTGCTTGAGGGATTGAAAATAATTCCCTTTTAAAATTTTATTCTCTCTATATTTTCCAAACTCTTTATTCAACACATACTAATTTTGTAATAAATATATTCTATGTTATAATAAAAGTATCTGCAAAGATCAAAAAATAAACAATAAAAGCAAAGTTGCACAAAGTTTGCTTTCAACATGCCCTCACCCCAAAAAAGTCAATGTGAGTAAGTTTGATGAAAGCAGTGCCTTCAACAAAACTAATCTCGGGCAGTCAATCTCAGGAAAGTCCGATTAGCTAGGTGCCGAGTGTAACCTTGAAACACTGCTGGGAAATCTAAAGAAGAGGCTCCACTGTCTAAATTTCAGGCCAAGTTTCTGCCAAGGGACAGGCAGGAATTGAAATACTCAATCATAATGCACAGCATGTGTAATTGAAAGCAAGCAAGATTTTCAAAGATAGCAGGAATAAATGTGCACTCACAAAGCTTTAGTTGGTCGGTGTTTTAAGAGTTTTATTAAACAACAACAAATGTGTGAGGATGTCATTTAGAAATCATGATGAGCCTAACTGGATACCCTTGATTTCTTTCTCTTGCCTGATTGCCCTAGCCAGAACTTCCAACACTATGTTGAATAGGAGTGGTGAGAGAGGGCATCCCTGTCTTGTGCCAGTTTTCAAAGGGAATTTTTCCAGTTTTTGCCCATTCAGTATGATATTAGCTGTGGGTTTGTCATAAATGGCTCTTATTATTTTGAGATACGTTCCATCAATACCGAATTTATTGAGCGTTTTTAGCATGAAGGGCTGTTGAATTTTGTCAAAAGCCTTTTCTGCATCTATTGAGACAATCATGTGGTTCTTGTCTTTGGTTCTGTTTATATGCTGGATTACGTTTATTGATTTGCGAATGTTGAACCAGCCTTGCATCCCAGGGATGAAGCCCACTTGATCATGGTGGATAAGCTTTTTGACGTGCTGCTGAATCCGGTTTGCCAGTATTTTATTGAGAATTTTTGCATCAATGTTCATCAGGGATATTGGTCTAAAATTCTCTTTTTTTGTTGTGTCTCTGCCAGGCTTTGGTATCAGGATGATGTTGGCCTCATAAAATGAGTTCGGGAGGATTCCCTCTTTTTCTATTGATTGGAATAGTTTCAGAAGGAATGGTACCAGCTCCTCCTTGTACCTCTGGTAGAATTCAGCTGTGAATCCATCTGGTCCTGGACTTTTTTTGGTGGGTAGGCTATTAATTGTTGCCTCAATTTCAGAGCCTGCTATTGGTCTATTCAGGGATTCAACTTCTTCCTGGTTTAGCCTTGGGAGAGTGTAAGTGTCCAGGAAATTATCCATTTCTTCTAGATTTTCTAGTTGATTTGCGTAGAGGCGTTTATAGTATTCTCTGATGGTAGTTTGTATTTCCTTGGGGTCAGTGGTGATATCCCCTTTATCATTTTTTATTGCATCTATTTGATTCCTCTCTCTTTTCTTCCAGAATCTACAAAGAACTCAAACAAATATACGAGAAAAAAACAAACAACCCCATCAAAAAGTGGGGAAAGGATATGAACAGACATTTCTCAAAAGAAGATATTCATACAGCCAACAGACACATGAAAAAATGCTCATCGTCACTCGCCATCAGAGAAATGCAAATCAAAACCACAATGAGATACCATCTCACACCAGTTAGAATGGCAATCATTAAGAAGTCAGGAAACAACAGGTGTTGGAGAGGATGTGGAGAAATAGGAACACTTTTACACTGTTGGTGGGATTGTAAACTAGTTCAACCATTATGGAAAACAGTATGGCAATTCCTCAAGGATCTAGAACTAGATGTACCATATGACCCAGCCATCCCACTACTGGGTATATACCCAAAGGATTATAAATTATTCTACTACAAAGACACATGCACACGTATGTTTATTGCGGCACTATTCACAATAGCAAAGACTTGGAATCAACCCAAATGTCCATCTGTGACAGACTGGATTAAGAAAATGTGGCACATATACACCATGGAATATTATGCAGCCATAAAAAAGGATGAATTTGCGTCCTTTGTAGGGACATGGATGCAGCTGGAAACCATCATTCTTAGCAAACTATCACAAGAACAGAAAACCAAACACCGCATGTTCTCACTCATAGGTGGGAACTGAACAATGAGATCACTTGGACTCGGGAAGGGGAACATCACGCACTGGGGCCTATCATGGGGAGGGGGGAGGGGGGAGGAGGGAGGGATTGCATTGGGGAGTTATACATGATATAAATGATGAATTGATGGGTGCTGACGAGTTGATGGGTGCAGCACACCAACATGGCATAAGTATACATATGTAACAAACCTGCACGTTATGCATATGTACCCTAGAACTTAAAGTATAATAAAAAAAAAAAAAAAAAAAAAGAAATCATGATGAGCATAAATCTCCCCACAGAGCTTGTATTAGGAAACAGAAACAAATAAATACATTCACTGAGAAAAGGAAAGGCGAAACTGGAAAGACGACACTTATGGTCATAAACTAGGCATAGTCAGAATGCCCAAAATATGAAAATAGAATGGCATATATGTTGGCACAAGCAAAACCTATGGTTGTAAACAATAACCTAATTCATGGATGTGATATTCTAAAAGGACATAGTGCTGGAAGTAAAGTGGATTATTTTTTGACGTTTGCAAATGAAGAGATTTATGTTATAATGTCATCTGATACCTAAATGCTGGAGCTTATAAGTTGTAGACCATATCGTAGCAATGGACTAATTCATTAAAGCATGATACTGTTATTTTCAGTATTTTGTATTTTACATTCAGCACTGTATTGTACATAATTTTCTTCTTACAAGTCACTATATACAATGGATATACATTTTAATTAAAATTTGCACAACTCCTCCCATGTTAAATTTTTTAACATTCTGCAAAATATGTTTTGCCTTAGCTAAATTAAGTACTCCTTAACTAATCCATTTTTAGCACTTCATTCACTGATACAAGCAGTTGCTTTTATCATTTAGTAACAATGCTTCTCATTAAGACTGTAAAATATCATAATGAAAATAATTTGCATTGATGAAGATGATTGAATTTCATAAGATTAATAATGATAAAAAGTAATGGCCTATATTTATCCATGAGAAACACAAAACAATTTTATCTTTTGAATATTCAATTATGCTTTTCAACATGCTTATGGTGTTAACTAGCAGAAAACTATCACCATCTTGTCACAAGTGGAAAACAGTGGCTCAGGCTGGGCACTTTGGCTCATGCTTGTAATCCCAGCAATTTGGGAGGTCGAGGCAAGTGGATCGCCTGAGGTTAGGAATTCTACACCAGCCTAGCCAACAGGGTGAAACGCCCTCTCTACTAAAAATGTAAAAGTTAGCCTGGCGTGCTGACACATGCCTGTAATCCCAGCTAATTCCAGCTATTCAGGAGAGAATCGCTTGAACCCGGGAGGAGGAGGTTACAGCGAGTTGAGATCAGGCCACTGCCCTCCACCCTGGGCGAGAGAGGGAGATTCCATTTCAAAAAAAAAAAAAATTATAAAAAGAAAGAAAAAACAAAACAGTGACTCAAAATGCATAATACTTACCTAGAGCATAACAGAGAAAAAAGAAAAATCAGATGCTTTCAGAAGACTGATGCAGTGAAAACTATTTGAGCTTTCTGTTAAGCAATAAATCCTAAACCTACCAATACAAACAGAACTTATGTAGCCAATCCAGTAAGTAATGGTACCTGGAAGTATTCATAGTGATTGTAAAATCTACAGCTGGGCACAGTGGCTCGCGCCTGTAATCCCAGCACTTTCGGAGGCTGAGGTGGGCGGACCACCTGAGGTCAGGAGTTCAGATACAACCCTGGCCAAGATGGTGAAACCCCGTCTCTATTAAAAACACAAAAATCAGCTGGGTATGGTGGTGGATGCCTGTAATCCCAGCTACTCGGGAGGCTGAGGCAGGAGAATTGCTTGAACCAGGAAAGCAGAGAAGATGGTGGACCGAGATAGTGCCACTGCACTCCAGCCTGGGCAACAGAGCAAGACTTGGTCTCGGAGGTGGGGAGAATAAAATACTCCATCAACATTTATTGAGTTACTACTTTGTGCCAGGCTGTATTTTAGTCTTTAATAATACAATGGTAAATAAATTAGCCCAGAGATACATTCTCATGAAAAAATGACTCTAATGGGAAAGGAAGTTATGAATAAATAATTTCAAAATTCTCAGTTTCCCATTTGCCACTGTAGCCCTGCTTCATTGAATTGCCTTCTGTAAAAGCCCTCTTCGCTAAGATAGTTTTGGGAATTAAATCAGAATGGAAGCTCTGCAGTGTTAATATCAAATATCCTGAGAGTGCCTCAGAACAAATGCACAGAAGCTGGTGGGGAAAAGTCAGTTAAATGAAAATCCATAACCAATCCTGACTTTAGAAATTTTAAATAAGACGTCTGTTAAGTTGAAAAGGTTTTCAAATACCAAATTTCTATGCCCCTAATCAACAGGAAAAGTTCTGTCTTTAAATTTTCAATTTCCAAATACAGGAAATTTTCACAATTGTGTCTTTTGTCAAAACTGTCCTAAGTTTATATATGTTGAAATATATTTTACTTAAAAAAATACATCCTTGACTATTTAAATCCTTAGAACAGGGCCGGGTGCAGTGGCTCAAGCCTGTAATCCCAGCACTTTGGGAGGCCGAGACGGGCGGATCACGAGGTCAGGAGATCCAGACCATCCTGGCTAACGCGGTGAAACCCCTTCTCTACTAAAAAATACAAAAAACTAGCCGGGCGAGGTGGCAAGCTCCTGTAGTCCCAGCTACTGGGGAGGCTGAGGCAGGAGAATGGCGTAAATCCAGGAGGTGGAGCTTGCAGGGAGTTGAGATCCGGCCAATGCACTCCAGTCTGGGCGACTGAGCAAGGCTCCGTCTCAAAAAATAAAAAAATTTTCAAAAATAAAATAAAATAAATAAATAAATAAATAAATAAATCCTTAGAACCAATTTTTGGTATGTATCTTCTAAAACCAGGAGAGAAGACACTAACTTGACCTAACAAATGGAAGCTACTCAGTCAGCATGGGAGACTACAGATAGAAAAACATTTGTACTTTCTTACAATTCTCTCGACATGCCTGTTGTGGGAAGAACTACTAGGGTTTGCATTTGAGATGAAAGTATTTTGACTCAGTGACATTTAACTCTGCTTCCCTGATTGTCACCTGCGGTTTTCATGCTTTGCTTTTCACCTAACCAAATTGACTTTTTCTTTCCTCTGGGGCTAGAAAAAGTATAGTCAGTTTCAGAAGTAGCTCCACCCCTTATCTTCCTCGCTAACATAGTCTGTTTGTGAACCTTAATTGTCTACAGTGTTAGAAACTATACTTGATACACAGTGAGATGGGAATAAAGATGTTTATTTCATGTGACACAAATTTAATTGGTTATTATTCTTTCTGGTATGTTTTGGGATTTGAAAATATGCCTGATGATATAAGGGCAGTCTTTGAGCAAATTACTCAGCGATGACTAATTTAATGCAGACACTGTACAAAATGATCAGTTTTTTTTTTTAAACAAATATGATAAAAATGGACCCACTACATATAAAAGAGCTTAGCCTGTTGAAGCAAAAATACCTTGATCAAATCATGATCCTACCACTAATAGGTAAGGGATTGTGATAAAATTCACTAATTTCCCTTTGTCCCAGTTTTTATCTATAAAATCAGTCATATTACTATCTTGCAAATAATTAGGGATGATGCTAACAGAGAAAATGAATGCAAAGTAAATGCTCAATATCTATGATCTATTATTTGTCATGATTTGTTTCCAACTGGCACGCAATTGTAATTTATGGGTTTGCTTGCATTCATGCCTTCATCAAATATTTGTGGAATACCTACCATGTGTCAGACATGACACCAGTTCACCAGGGAATTAATCACTTTTTATAATTAGAAAAGCTCCATTTCCTAATTCCTAAGGAAGAAACCAGTGGACCACTGGACAAACCAGATGGCATACAACACTGATGTGACTCTCTCAGCACAAAACATTTATGTGGGATGGTGTCATGGTGGCACCATATGTCATATGCAACATCAGAATAAGGGATTCAGTGTTTAGCTGAACACCATCACACACAAACTTCACCAATTGACAAGATAATTGATGGCAAATTAAGTTTTAACTGATCCAAAGTTTTCAGTAGTATTCTAAGTGAAAACCGAAACAGTGGCCAAACATCATGCATTTGTGTATCTTTTAAGTGCTAATGGAGGCATGGTGATGAAACACACACAATAAAGAAGTAGCAAACTATAACGCATTTTCAAATTACAGAGATACATTCTGCTTTTGACAGTACTTACGAAATTTTATTTGAGTTTGGAGTTTCTGGCTTCCACCATTAAATACAATAATATGCATGGATGACAAACAGCTTCCAATGTGAAAAAAATGCAATTTAGAAATTTGCAGAAGATAATTGTTTGGACGAACGGAGGCAAGATGGCGCAGTTCCGGGTTCTTCACCGTCAGCTTTCCTGCCCCGGGAAAGACACAGGTCGACTGCGCAGGTGCAACCCGACCTCCGACGGAGAAAAACCGGAACCCGCCTAGCCACGCCTACCGCCCGGCCCCGACCCGCCTATGTCCCGCCCACTGCCCGCCCACTCCCAGGCCCAGGACATAAAAGCCGCTCCCAGCGGGCGCGCTGCACGCACTTCCTCAGCCCTCACTCCGGTCGGGACTGTAGGAACTCCGCCGGAGAGCTCCACCGGGTGACTCCCCCGGCCTCCCCTGCCAGAGACCTACGGACCTCACCCCTCCCCCACACCTTCTTTCCTGAAGCTGGGGGACCAAAAAATAAATGTGCAGTTTTGCTCCTAGCCTTGCCTACTCGCTGGTCATTTAATACTCGCCCTGGTTTCCTAGAAAGCAAATCAGCTTCCTGGAAAGCAAATCAATAATCACATGTGAAGCAATGATGGAGAAAGCACAAGTCAAAAAGAGAATAAGCATCAAAAAGCATATAACACAAATCTGATGATGATAAGGGATAACTTTTATAAAAGAGAAGGTAATCAACGATGGTAAGAATGCATAAGACATAGCTGAGACTGATTTTCATTAAAATGTGTATACTATATTTTTTGAATATTGAATAGAATTTGATGTATGTGTTAAAAGATACCACCTTCCATGTCCTATAAAGTACATCATCACCCAATCCTTCACACTTTGCTAAAAGCACTCTAATGTCATCCCTCTTTCTCTTTCACACATTGTTCTTGTTTTGTTTGTGCATCTCAAATACCAAAGGCCATTTTACACCTCTTGATCTTAACACTTGCTGCTCTTTTACCTAAAATACTGTCTCGTTTTGCATTTTTGATTCATTCTCACCCATTAGGTCTTAACTCATATGGCACCTCTTCAGAGATGCATTTGCTATCCCATTTTAAGAAGCCCACCCCCTTTCCCTTTATTTTACATTGATTTCCTTTACATTGCTTGTCACAAACTGTCATTATGTTTATTATTTATATTACTATAAGAATATAAAAACCACAAGGGCAGGAACTTCCTTTAGCTTGTTTTACCAATGACTGAGAAGTAGTAAGTACTCAATATTTGTTAAATCAGTAAATGAATGAAGAGATAACCTTCTGGGAATAAAGGTTCATTTTCATGGTCTGCACCCCATGAATGTAGAGTACGACACATGTTGAAAATTGAGCACTGGCTGAAGGGACAGAAAGCACGTAGCAAGGAACAGGAGCAGGCTGCATTTTTCTCCCTACAAAATTATGCAAAGGAGATTCAGTTTGGTATAGAATTAGTTTTCATCAAGCATCAATTATATACAAGAACTTTTATTATGTTTTTTCCATTTAAACTTCACCACTCTCTTGTGAGTTAAGAATACAGCCCAAGGTCATACAACCAATAAGTGACAGTCTGATTAAAGTGGAAAAAAAATAGACTCCTTGGTTTGCATCCCAGTTCTTTCATTTTGTGACCTTGGATAAGGTTAAGCATAATGTACCTCAGCTTCCTATTGTATTGCAAAAGTTTCTTATTGATCACATTCCCAAAAATAAGACTTGATTTGAAGAACATCTCATGCTTTAGAAACTGTATCAGATTACTTTTTAAGTGATAGGGAAAGAAGCATTAATTTCTAAATTAGAGAGCATTAGCAGGTTAATCAAGAAGCCTATGAGGGATGATGACAACGTTGGTACATTTTAAATTCAGATTGAAAATACTCAAGCTAATACTCAAGACACAGGAAAACGAATGTTTTATTCATTGTTCCAAACTTTGGCATATACACTATAAAAATCACACCGTGCTTTACAAAAATATATTTTCAAAAATAATATTGACTGATATCTACAGAAAAAAATAAAATGTATTCAAGTGCTCTCAGACTCAGGATAGGAAAAGCAGACTCCTTAAAACTTTGGAAGCATAGCTTCCAAAAATTTTGTGCTAAGTGTCTGCATACCTGGAGATTTGAAAGATTCAAGTGTGTGAATTCCTTGTCATCTCACTAAAACTATGAGTCAGTGGTGGGTAGGATTCTACTAAATACTTTTAGCTGTAAAAAATGCTTTTTAAGCTCAGATATATGAGAAAGGGATTCAAGAAAGAAACAAAAACCTAGGATGGTACACACACATTTAAAAACAATATGATCACTAATATATAACTATAGTATGCATGCAAACATTACATATTTGGAAAGCAACTCCCTTTGACTAGATATTGGTAACATCAAAGACTAAACAGAGAAAAGGAAAGGCTTTGCATAGAACCTTACTTCTATTTTATTTACTGAATGTTCCTTTTATCTATTTGCAATTTTAAAATTTCTTCTTTCCTTTTCTCAGTGGCTGGATGAAGGTTAAAACTGATATGCTAAATACTACATAACTCAGTTTCTGGACATAACTTCCAGTTCTTCTTGACTCTGATATTTCAGCTTCTCTCAAATACCTCTCCCTCAGGTAGAGGTCTACTAGCAGGGGCCTGTCTTTCCTAACGACTGGAAACCCCGGGGATTGGTATAACTATCTCAATTACTAAATCCTATGAAGCCAGACTCATTATCATAGCTCCTGTCCCTATATGGGCTCTGATCTTGGATTGACCAGATGGGTCATTTCCAGTCTTATCTTAATGGGAACGTGCCCCTTGATGAGGAAAACTTTCCCTCAGAGAAAACACATCACACATTGACGGTTTTGGCCCCAAGAGTTCATCCGTTACTTGTCTTTGAGGTTTTAATTTTATAAGTCTGGATTTAATCTCTCACTTTTGAACATTTTATTACAAAAGCCACATATACTTATTGTAGTGGAAAATTAAAATAGTACAGACGCATAGAAAGTTAACAGTGCAAGTACCTCATGTCTCCACAACACCACAGTCCCATTAACTACAACTAATATTTGTCACCAGATGCTATGACATCCATACATCCATGCATCTATCCATTCAGCCATTCTACTAGCCATCCATTTATCACACTCATCTACCTATCGAATGAGTTTAAACAACATATACACCGTCTATGCATCTACTTTCTTATATACTTTCATAAGATGTGCTCAATTAGTAAAGATTCAAAATTTAGCTCTACCACTCACTGGTTTTATAATTTGGATGAGAAACTTAATTTCTTCATTTTTTCATATCCTCATTGGTAAAATGAGGCAAAGGCTTTTCAAAGAAGATAAATGCAAGTAAGGTATTTAGAGCAACGCCTGGCAAAAAGTACGTTTTCAGCAAATTCGGAGTTTAAAATGTGTATACACACGTATACATACAATTTGAACTTCAAAATTGATTTCAGTAATACACACATTCATTTATCCATTTATTTATTCTGTAACTATTTGTTGGAATAAGTCAAGGATTATGCCAGACACTGCAGTTATAATAGTGGGCAAAAATAAAAACAAACACAGACAAACTTGGACCCTGATTTTATGGTGCCTATAATCCAATAGTAGAGATATATCTGCCTCACACTCCATAGCACGAAAAATACTGGAGCGACTGTATACAACACTGCAATGAACATCTTTATACATGTGTCATAGATACGGGTATTACTATATATCTAATACTTAAATGTGAAACCTCAGGATCAAATATATGTAAAATTCCATACTTTGAAAGATAATGCCAAACTGTCTGATTAAAATATTACAAGTTGTGTTTCCACCAAAAGAAACACAGGGCCTATTTACATGAACCCTCATAATAAGAGGATATTTTTACTGTGCATTAGTTCAGCTTAATTTTATTTTGATGGGCTATTTCTCACTTTCCCAAGTGAATGTCCTGACCATAATATGTAGCCACTTCAAAAATATACGTTGTATATTCATTGTAGGAGTGTGATCATACTGAGGTTATTAATTTTTTATTAGTAGTATCATTCTGCAGTCCATCATAAGTTTTATTACTGTTTAATGGTGTCGTTCACCATGGAAAATATTTTAAGTTTGTGTTGGTAAATTTGTCGGTATTTTACAAACTCTAGGTTTTATATCACCTTAATATTATTGCGATATCCTTCTACATTTTAATAAAGTATTTAAAATGTTCATTCACATTAAATCATTATCTGAACGTTATCTTAGTATTTGTTGTACCTTGGGTTTCCACAGTTGAAGGTTTTATTAGCTAACCTATTCTGTCTCTAGAGACATGAAATGTCACCCTAATTGTGTACTAAATTTACCTAAATAAAAAGGAATGTTGTCAAAATATCTATTCCACACCATTAAACTATTTCTCTACGTCATACTATGTTAACTACGTTATAAAATCTACTAGAGCAGACCACCTATTTAAAAAATAATTTCTTGACTGTACTCATACAACTACATTTAAACAAATTTTATAATTATCTAGAAAACTGAATCTCTCTTCCCATTCATGTGATTTATGTTCAGTGTGCTCACCCTCATTCATTTCCACCCTTTCTTCTCTGCTTATTCTCTAAGTGGCTGACCCTTTCACACTGCACCTCCTGTGATCATTTCCTGGCTACATTCCAGTTGCATTAAGCCAGTAGGAAGTACCAGCTGGAGATTTAATGACAAGGAAAAGAGAAAGCTGGGGAAATTTCTCTATTATTTCCCTGCTTCAAAGCTACATAATGTAGTATCTGAGTCCTACCAACAACTACATTCCCTCCATTGGTGCAGCTTTCACTGGACTCTGTTCCCCCTTTCCTTTCAGCCCTGGGGATAGTAACTACTTCCTACTCGATTACTCCTCTCTAGATTATTTATTTATTTATTTATTTATTTATTTATTTATTTATTTATTTATTTTCTTATACTTTAAGTTCTAGGGTACATGTGCATAACGTGCAGGTTTGTTACAGATGTATACTTGTGCCATGTAGGTGTGCTGCACCCATCAACTCGTCAACACCCATCAATTCGTCCTTTATATCATGTATAACTCCCCAGTGCAATCCCTCCCCCCTCCCCCCTTCCCATGATAGGCCCCAGTGTGTGATGTTCCCCTTCCCGAGTCCAAGTGATCTCATTGTTCAGTTCCCACCTATGAGTGAGAACATGCGGTGTTTGGTTTTCTCTTCTTGTGATAGTTTGCTAAGAATGATGGTTTCCAGCTGCATCCATGTCCCTACAAAGGACGCAAACTCATCCTTTTTTATGGCTGCATAGTATTCCACGGTATATATGTGCCACATTTTCTTAATCCAGTCTGTCACAGATGGACATTTGGGTTGATTCCAAGTCTTTGCTATTGTGAATAGTGCCACAATAAACATGCGTGTGCATGTGTCTTTAGAGCAGCATGATTTATAATCTTTTGGGTATATACCCAGTAGTGGGATGGCTGGGTCATATGGTACATCTAGTTCTAGATCCTTGAGGAATCGCCATACTGTTTTCCATAACGGTTGAACTAGTTTACAATCCCACCAACAGTGTAAAAGTGTTCCTATTTCTCCACATCCTCTCCAGCACCTGTTGTTTCCTGACTTTTTAATGATTGCCATTCTAACTGGTGTGAGATGGTATCTCATTGTGGTTTTGATTTGCATTTCTCTGATGGCGAGTGATGATGAGCATTTTTTCATGTGTCTGTTGGCTGTATGAATGTCTTCTTTTGAGAAAGGTCTGTTCATATCCTTTGCCCACTTTTTGATGGGGTTGTTTTTTTCTTGTAAATTTGTTTGAGTTCTTTGTAGATTCTGGATATTAGCCCTTTGTCAGATGAGTAGATTGCAAAAATTTTCTCCCATTCTGTAGGTTGCCTGTTCACTCTGATAGTAGTTTATTTTGCTGTGCAGAAGCTCTTTAGTTTAATGAGATCCCATTTGTCAATTTTGGCTTTTGCTGCTGTTGCTTTTGGTGTTTTAGACATGAAGTCCTTGCCCATGCCTATGTCCTGAATGGTACTACCTAGATTTTCTTCTAGGGTTTTTATGGTATTAGGTCTAACATTTAAGTCTCTAATCCATCTTGAATTAATCTTCGTATAAGGAGTAAAGAAAGGATCCAGTTTCAGCTTTCTACTTATGGCTAGCCAATTTTCCCAGCACCATTTATTAAATAGGGAATCCTTTCCCCATTTCTTGTTTCTCTCACGTTTGTCAAAGATCAGATGGCTGTAGATGTGTGGTATTATTTCTGAGGACTCTGTTCTGTTCCATTGGTCTATAGCTCTGTTTTGGTACCAGTACCATGCTGTTTTGGTTACTGTAGCCTTGTAGTATAGTTTGAAGTCAGGTAGCGTGATGCCTCCAGCTTTGTTCTTATGACTTAGGATTGTCTTGGCAATGGGGGATCTTTTTTGGTTCCATATGAACTTTAAAGCAGTTTTTTCCAATTCTGTGAAGAAACTCATTGGTAGCTTGATGGGGATGGCATTGAATCTATAAATAACCTTGGGCAGTATGGCCATTTTCACAATATTGATTCTTCCTATCCATGGGCATGGTATGTTCTTCCATTTGTTTGTGTCCTCTTTGATTTCACTGAGCAGTGGTTTGTAGTTCTCCTTGAAGAGGTCCTTTACATCCCTTGTAAGCTGGATTCCTAGGTATTTTATTCTCTTTGAAACAATTGTGAATGGAAGTTCATTCATGATTTGGCTCTCTGTCTGTTACTGGTGTATAAGAATGCTTGTGAATTTTTGCACATTAATTTTGTTTCCTGAGACTTTGCTGAAGTTGCTTATCAGCTTAAGGAGATTTTGGGCTGAGACCATGGGGTTTTCTAAATATACAATCATGTCATCTGCAAACAGGGACAATTTGAATTCTTTTCCTAACTGGATACCCTTGATTTCTTTCTCTTGCCTGATTGCCCTAGCCAGAACTTCCAACACTATGTTGAATAGGAGTGGTGAGAGAGGGCATCCCTGTCTTGTGCCAGTTTTCAAAGGGAATTTTTCCAGTTTTTGCCCATTCAGTATGATATTGGCTGTGGGTTTCTCATAAATAGCTCTTATTATTTTGAGGTACATTCCATCAATACCGAATTTATTGAGCGTTTTTAGCATGAAGGGCTGTTGAATTTTGTCAAAAGCCTTTTCTGCATCTATTGAGATAATCATGTGGTTCTTGTCTTGGGTTCTGTTTATATGCTGGATTATGTCTATTAATTTGCGAATGTTGAACCAGCCTTGCATCCCAGGGATGAAGCCCACTTGATCATGGTGGATAAGCTTTTTGACGTGCTGCTGAATCCGGTTTGCCAGTATGTTATTGAGGATTTTTGCATCAATGTTCATCAGGGATATTGGTCTAAAATTCTCTTTTTTTGTTGTGTCTCTGCCAGGCTTTGGTATCAGGATGATGTTGGCCTCATAAAATGAGTTAGGGAGGATTCCCTCTTTTTCTATTGATTGGAATAGTTTCAGAAGGAATGGTACCAGCTCCTCCTTGTACCTCTGGTAGAATTCAGCTGTGAATCCATCTGGTCCTGGACTTTGTTTGGTTGGTAGGCTATTAATTATTGCCTCAATTTCAGAGCCTGCTATTGGTCTATTCAGGGATTCAACTTCTTCCTGGTTTAGTCTTGGAAGAGTGTAAGTGTCCAGGAAATTATCCATTTCTTCTAGATTTTCTAGTTGATTTGCGTAGAGGTGTTTATAGTATTCTCTGATGGTAGTTTGTATTTCTGTGGGATCCGTGGTGATATCCCCTTTATCATTTTTTATTGCATCTATTTGATTCCTCTCTCTTTTCTTCTTTATTTGTCTTGCTAGTGGTCTGTCAATTTTGTTGATTTTTTCAAAAAACCAACTCCTGGATTCATTGTTTTTGGAGGGTTTTTTGTATCTCTATCTCCTTCAGTTCGGCTCTGATCTTAGTTATTTCTTGCCTTCTGCTAGCTTTTGAATGTGTTTGCTCTTGCTTCTCCAGTTCTTTTAATTGTGATGTTAGAGTGTCAATTTTAGATCTTTCCAGCTTTCTCTTGTGGGCATTTAGTGCTATAAATTTCCCTCTACACACTGCTTTAAATGTGTCCCAGAGATTCTGGTATGTTGTATCTTTGTTCTCATTGGTTTCAAAGAACATCTTTATTTCTGCCTTCATTTCGTTATGTACCCAGCAGGCATTCAGGAGCAGGTTGTTCAGTTTCCATGTAGTTGAGCGGTTTTGATTGAGTTTCCTAGTCCTGAGTTCTAGTTTGATTGCACTGTGGTCTGAGAGACAGTTTGTTATAATTTCTGTTCTTTTACATTTGCTAAGGAGTGCTTTACTTCCAATTATGTGGTCAATTTTGGAATAAGTGCGATGTGGTGCTGAGAAGAATGTATATTCTGTTGATTTGGGGTGGAGAGTTCTATAGATGTCTATTAGGTCCGCTTGGTGCAGAGATGAGTTCAATTCCTGGATATCCTTGTTAACTTTCTGTCTCGTTGATCTGTCTAATGTTGACAGGGGAGTGTTGAAGTCTCCCATTATTATTGTATGGGAGTCTAAGTCTCTTTGTAAGTCTCTAAGGACTTGCTTGATGAATCTGGGTGCTCCTGTATTGGGTGCATATATATTTAGGAGAGTTAGCTCTTCCTGTTGAATTGATCCCTTTACCATTATGTAATGGCCTTCTTTGTCTCTTTTGATCTTTGATGGTTTAAAGTCTGTTTTATCAGAGACTAGGATTGCAACCCCTGCTTTTTTTTGTTCTCCGTTTGCTTGGTAGATCTTCCTCCATCCCTTTATTTTGAGCCTATGTATGTCTCTGCATGTGAGATGGGTCTCCTGAATACAGCAGACTGATGGGTCTTGACTCTTTATCCAGTTTGCCAGTCTGTGTCTTTTAATTGGAGCATTTAGTCCATTAACATTTAGGGTTAATATTGTTATGTGTGAACTTGATCCTGCCATTATGATATTAACTGGTTATTTTGCTCGTTAGTTGATGCAGTTTCTTCCTAGCCTCGATGGTCTTTACATTTTGGCATGTGTTTGCAAAGGCTGGTACCGGTTGTTCCTTTCCATGTTTAGGGCTTCCTTCAGGGTCTCTTGTAAGGCAGGCCTGGTGGTGACAAAATCTCTAAGCATTTGCTTATCTGTAAAGGATTTTATTTCTCCTTCACTTATGAAACTTTGTTTGGCTGGATATGAAATTCTGGGTTTAAAATTCTTTTCTTTAAGAACGTTGAGTATTGGCCCCCACTCTCTTCTGGCTTGTAGAGTCTCTGCTGAGAGGTCTGCTGTTAGTCTGATGGGCTTCCCTTTGTGGGTAACCCGACCTTTCTCTCTGGCTGCCCTTAAGATTTTTTTCCTTCATTTCAACTTTGGTGAATCTGGCAATTATGTGTCTTGGAGTTGCTCTTCTGGAGGAGTATCTTTGTGGTGTTCTCTGTATTTCCTGAATTTGAATGTTGGCCTGCCCTACTAGATTGGGGAAGTTCTCCTGGATGATATCCTGAAGAGTGTTTTCCAACTTGGTTCCATTTTCCCCCTCACTTTCAGGCACCCCAATCAGACATAGATTTGGTCTTTTTACATAATCCCATACTTCTTGCAGGCTTTGTTCATTTTTTTTTCTTTTTTCTTTTGGTTTCTCTTCTCGCTTCATTTCATTCATTTGATCCTCAATTGCTGATACTCTTTCTTCCAGTTGATCAAGTCAGTTACTGAAGCTTGTGGATTTGTCACGTATTTCTCATATCATGGTTTTCATCTCTGTCATTTCATTTATGACCTTCTCTGCATTAATTATTCTAGCTATCAATTCTTCCACTCTTTTTTCAAGATTTTTAGTTTCTTTGCACTGGGTACGTAATTCCTCCTTTAGCTCTGAGAAGTTTGATGGACTGAAGCCTTCTTTTCTCATCTCGTCAAAGTCATTCTCGGACCAGCTTTGATCCGTTCCTGGCGATGAGCTGCGCTCCTTTGTAGGGGGAGATGCGCTCTTATTTCTTGAATTTCCAGCTTTTGTGCCCTGCTTCCTCCCCATCTTTGTGGTTTTATCTGTCTCTGGTCTTTGATGTTGGTGATGTACTGATGGGGTTTTGGTATAGGTGTTCTTCCTGTTTGATAGTTTTCCTTCTAATAGTCAGGACCCTCAGCTGTAGGTCTGTTGGAGATTGCCTGAGTTCCACTCCAGACCCTGTTTGCCTGGGTATCAGCAGCAGAGGTTGCAGAAGTTAGAGTATTGCTGAACAGCAAGTGTACATGTCTGATTCTTACTTTGGAAGCTTCCTCTCAGGGGTGTACTCCACCCTGTGAGGTGTGGGGTGTCAGACTGCCCCTAGTGGGGGATGTCTCCCAGTTAGGCTACTCAGGGGTCAGGGACCCTCTTGAGCAGGCAGTCTGTCCGTTCTCAGATCTCAACCTCAGTGTTGGGAGATCCACTGCTCTCTTCAAAGCTGTCAGACAGAGTTGTTCGGGTCTGCACAGGCCTCTGCTGCTTCCCCTGTTGTTTATTAGCTGTGCCCTGTCCCCAGAGGTGGAGTCTACAGAGACAGGCAGGTTTCCTTGAGCTGCTGTGAGCTCCACCCAGTTCGAGCTTCCCAGTGGCTTTGTTTACCTACTTAAGCCTCAGCAATGGCTGGCGCCCCTCCCCCAGCCTCGCTGCTGCCTTGTGGTTAGATCACAGACTGCTGTGCTAGCAATGAGGGAGGCTCCGTGGCCGTGGGACCCTCCCGGCCAGGGGTGGGTATAATCTCCTGGTGTGCCCATTTGTTTAAAGCGCAGTATTGGGGTGGGAGTTACCCGATTTTCCAGGTTGTGTGTCTCAGTTCGCCTGGCTAGGAAAAAGGATTCCCTTCCCCCTTGCGCTTCCCAGGTGAGGCAATATGTCGCCCTGCTTCAGCTCTCACTGGTCGGGCTGCAGCAGCTGACCAGCACCAATTATCCGGCACTCCCCAGTGAGATGACCCCAGTACCTCAGTTGAAAATGCAGAAATCACCGGTCTTCTGTGTCACTCGCGCTGGGAGTTGGAGACTGGAGCTGTTCCTATTTGGCCATCTTGCTCCGCCCCCCCCTCAGATTATTTCTTGTCATCTGTTTGTTAATATATACCTCTGTAACTTTTAAAATACAATTATCTTCATGTTACCATCTGAGGTAAATTCTATTTATTGCTAGGGTTCTGTTATATCCTCTAAAATAATACAGATACAGAGTCACATATATCCATGTGTTTGTGGGCATGTGAGTGTTTGAGTATACAGATGCTCCTCGACTTATCACAGGGTTACTTTCCAATAAATCCATTGTCCCTTGAAATTATAGTGAGTCAAAATTGCATTTAATACACTGAACCTGTCAAATATTATAGCTTAGCCTAGCCTTCCTCAAACATGCTCAGAAACTTACGTTACCCTATAATTTGGCAAAGCCATCTAACACAAAGCCTAGTCTATGAAAACTAAAGTACTGAGTATGTCATGTAATGCACTGAGCACAGTAGTGACGGTGAAAAATGGCATGATTAAATAGTTACTCAAAGTACGGTTTCTACTAAACACACACTGCTTTCACACCATCATCAAGTTGAAAAATCATTAGTCAAACCATCTGAAGTCAGGGACCATCTAGATCTTGACTGGAATAACTTCAAGAACTTTAGAGTTAAGAGGTACAAGTGCAATTTTGTTACATGGATATATTGTGTAGTGATGAAGTCTCGGCTTTTAGTGTACCCATCACACAAATAGTCTACATTGAGCCTAACAGCTAATTTTTCATCTCTTACCCGCTTCCCACCCTCCCATCTTTTGGAGTCTCCAATGTTGAGTATTCAATTCTGTATGTCCATATGTACCCACTGTTTAGTTACCACTTACAGGAAAATACAGTATTTGATTTTCTGAGTTATTTCACTTAGGATCATAGCCTCCAATTTCATCCACGTTGCTGCAAAAGAGACAATTCTATTCTCTTCTGTGGCTCAGTAGTATTCCATGGTATATACATACCACCTTATCTTTATCTACTCATGGATACAACTTGATTCCACGACTTTGCTATTATGTATGGTGCTCCAGTGAACATGCGAGTGTGCCTGAAATTACTTTTAATGTACAAAGTAACTTAGGGAGAACTAGCATTTTCATCATATGTGATCTCCTTTCCTCATGTCTTTATGTACTTATATACAACTTTAAACTTCCTATTAAAAAAAAAAAAGCTTATACTTTCTTCTGTGGTTTACTTCTAAGAAAACTATATGGATTTTGGAACTTTAAAAAAAAAGTTTATTGTATGTTTTAAGGTACAGACATAATGCTGTAAGATACATAGGTAAATAGTTACCATAATGAAACAAATTAACATATCCATCATCTCACATATAATCATTCCCCCTCCATCTGGCCAAAAGAAGTTATAATCTACTCACTTAGTAAAAATTCTAAATACAACACATTATTAACTATAATCCCCATGTTTTTTATTAGATCTTTCAACTTGTTTATCCCACAAATTTGCTACTTTATAGACTTTGACCTACATCTCCCCATTTCCTCCTTCCACCCCAAACCTGGTAACCACTGTTTTATTCCCTTTCTCTAGATATACACAATGGAATATTACTTGGCCTTTAAAAAGGAGATCTTGGGCCAGGCACAGTAGCTCATGCCTGTAATCCCAGCACTTTGGGAGGCTGAGGCAGGAGGATCACAAGGTCAAGAGATTGAGACCATCCTGGCCAACATGGTGAAAGCCTGCCACTACTAAAAGTACAAAAATTAGTTTGACTTGGTGGCACGCACCTGTAGTCCCATCTATTCAGGAGGCTAAGGCAGGAGGATCTCTTAAACCCGGGAGGTAGAGGTTGCAGTGAGCCGAAATTGTGCCACTGCACACCAGCCTAGCGACAGAGATTCCATCAAAAAAAAAGAAAAAAAGGAGATCTTGGCCAGGCACAGTGGCTCACGCCTGTAATCCTAGCACTTAGGGACTTAGGGAGGCCATGGCAGGCAGATCAACTGAGGTCAGGAGTTTGAGATGCTGGCCAACATGGTGAAACCCCATCTCTACTAAAAATGCAAAAATTAGCTGTGTGTGGAGGTGAGTGCCTGTAAATCCCAGCTACTTGCGAGGCTGAGGCAGGAGAATCACTTGAACAGGGGAGGTGGAAGTGGAAGTTGCAGTGAGCCACTGCACTCCAGCTTGGGTGGCAGAATTAGAGTGAGACTTCATCTCAAAACAAAAACACAAAAAAGGAGATCTCGTTATTTGCCACAGGACAGACGGAACCAAAGAACATTAGGCTAAGCGAAATAAGACACAGAAAGAAAAATATTGCATGAGCTCACTTCTATGTGGAAACTAAAAAAAAATAAAAAATAAAAAAAAATAACTCTCCTGAACATTTTATTACCACTGTACATTTTCTAATTTTGAGGTCATTTTACATAACGAGAAAATCATATTTTTTCGAATAATTTATTTTGTGCTTTCCAATATGTATCTCATATAACTTTCTCTCATCATATAGTATTGGCTAGGTTCTCCAGAAAAATACTGAACAGTGACAACACAGAGGAGGAATATTGTTGTCAAATTTATTGTCTAAGTAAGAGTCATTCTAGCATACTGATATGGTTTGGATTTGTTTCCTTGCCCAAATGTCGTGTTGAACGGTGTTTCCCAATGTTGGAGGAGGGGCCTGGTGGGAGACCAGGATCATGAGGATCATGAGGGTGAAGTTCCCACTTCCTGTTCTCATGATAGTGAGTTCTCACAAGATCTGGTTGTCTACAAGTGTGTAGTACTGCCCCCTGCTTTCTCCTCCTTCTCTGGCCATGTAAGGTGTGCCTGCTTCCCCTTTGCCTTCTGCCAGAAGGTGGAAATTTCCTGAGGTATCCCCAGCCATACTTCCTGTACAGCCTGAACAACTTTGAGCTAATTAAACCTCTTACCTTTATAAATTACTCAACCTCAGGTAGTTTATAGCAATGCGAGAATGGACTAATACAGAAAATTGGTACCAAGAGGTGGGGCACTGCTACAAAGATACATGAAAATTTGGAACTAACTTTGGAACTGAGTAAGAGGCAGAGGTTGGAACAGTGTGGAGGGCTCAGAAGACAAGAAGTTGAGGGAAAGTCTGGAACTTCCCAGAGACTTGAACTGCTTTGACCAAAATGCTGATATTGATATGGGCAATGAGGTCCAAGCTGAGATGGTCTCAGATGAAGATGAAGAACTTATTGGGAATAGGAATAAAGGTCACTCTCACAATGCTTTAACAAAAAGAGATTGGCAGCATTGTGCCCCTGCTCTAAGAATCTGTGGAACATTGAACTTGAGAGTGATGATTTAGGGTATATGGTAGAAGAAATTTCTAACTAGCAAAACATTTAAGATGTGACCTGGCTTCTTCTACCAGTATATGGTCATATGCATGAGTGAAGAAATTATCTGAAACTGGAACTTATATTTAAAAGGGAAGCAGAGCATAAAAATTTAGAAAAATTTCAGCCTGACCATGTGATAGAAAATAAAAGCCCATTTTCTCAGGGTGGTGGGGGAAATTGATGCTGTCTGCAGAAATTTGCATAAGCAAAAAGGAACTGAATGTTAATAGCCAAGACAAAGGGAAAATTGCCCAAAGGCATTTCAGAACCCTTTGCAGCAGCCACTCCCATCTCAGGTCTGGAAGTCTAGAAAGGAAAAAACGACTTTGCAGGCTGTGCCTAGGGCCTCACTGCTCTGTGCAATCTCAAGACACTGCTCCCTATGTTCCAGACACTCCAGCTCCAGCTGTGGCTAAAAAGGCCCCAGATGTGTCTTGGGCTGTTGCTTCAGAGGGTGCAAGCCATAAGCATTGGTGGCTTCCATGTGGTGTTAATCCTGCAGGTCTGCAGAGTGTGAGAGGTGAGGCTTGAGAGCATCCACCTAGATTTCAGAGAATGTATGGCAAGGCCTGCATGTCCAGGCAGAAGTCTGCTGCAGCAGGGGAGCCCTCATAGAGAACCTCTACTAGGGCAATGCAGAAGGGAAACGTGGGGTTAGAGCTCTCACAGAGTCCCCACTGAGGCACTGCCTACTTGAGCTTTGAGAAGAGGGCCACTGTCCTCCAGACCCTAGAATGCTCTACCCAGTGACAGTTTGCACCATACACCTGGAAAAGCCCCAGACACTCACTGCCAGCCCATGAAAACAACTAAGGGTGCTATACACCCTGCTGAGCCACAGGGATGGAGATGCCTAAGGCCTTGGGAGCCTGTCCCTTGCATCAGTGTGGCTTGGATGTGAGATGTGGAGTCAAAGGAAATTATTTTGGAGCTTTAACATTTAATGACTACCCTGCTGGGGTTTGAACTCGCATGAGGCCTGTAGCCCCTTTGTTCCGACTGATTTATCTCTTTTAGAACAAGAGTATTGAGCTAATGTGTGTACCCTCATTATATCTTGGAAGTAACTAACTCATTTTGATTTTACAGGCTCATAGCTTGAAGGGAATTGCCTTGTCTCAGATGAGACTTTGGACTGTGGACTTTTGAGCTAATGCTGGAATGAGTTAAGACTTCTGGGAACTGTTGGGAAAGCATGATTGTATTTTGAAATGTGAGAATTATATGGTTTGGCACTGTGTCCCCACACAAATCTCATGTTGAATTGTGATCCCCAATATTGAATGAGGGGACTGGTGGGAGGTGACTGAATCATGGGGGCAGATTTCCCTCTTACTATTCCAATGATAGTGAGTTCTCATGATATCTGGTTGTTTGAAAGTATGTAGCATCTCTGTCTGCTCTCTCTCTTGCTCCTTCTCTGGCCACGTAAGCCATGCCTGCTTCCCCTTCACCTTCCACAGTGATTTCCTGAGACCTCCCCAGCCATGCTTCCCATACAGCCTGTGAAACTGCAAGTCAATTAAACCTCTTTTCTCTATAAATTACCCAGTCTCAGGTAGTTGTTTATAGCAACGTGAGAACGGACTAACACACATATCAAGATAAGCACATTTTCTTTTATTCCCAGATTAGTTAGAACCTTTCTCAGGACTTGGTAATGTATTTAAGCAGATGTCACTAGATATATTATTTTTGTTTTTACTGATAGGACTGACTGGTTCTGGTTTCCTGACTTTAAGAAAAGGAATAACAAAGATTAAATATTACCTGTTCACTGTTTTACACATTTTCATTATTAATGTAAATATTTCACATAAAAACATTAAGTGAAAGCCCTGAATTTCATCACTTTAAAAGATTTTCCTTATTTCTCTTTAATACATATGGCAAATATGGATGGAAGTAGACATTTAGCAAGTAATTTTGCCAGCTAAAACTTTTTATTCCAATGTAGACTCAAGTGTAAATAGTTAATAACCTTCCATATTTAAAATGCTCCATTAAATAAATCATCTTTAATTGGTGCCTCTTTATATCAGGGAGGAGACTATATTCTTGGTAGCACATAATAGTTTGATTCAATTACCTACATATACAGTTACTCAACTAGAGAAGGTAGGCAAAAAGGTGATTCACAAACACTAAACATAACTGAACATAGTTGGAGATAGTATCAATCACCTATGCATCCTCTGTCATGATTATCATAGCAGTGTTCCTCAAAGTGTATCTTCACTCATTATTTCTCTTTGCAACTTACCAGCCATTGCATCCACATAATCTGATGAATTGAAAATAATAATCAAATTAAGAGGTTGGGGCACATGTAAACAAAGAAAATAGCTTGAAATAGAAAGTTTTGCAAAGGTTCAGATAATCTTAATAGAGCTAAGCTTCTAGAGATTTACATGAACCAAATAAAAATTAGCACTGAGCTTTCATATTCCTTTTCAATTTCTCATTATAAATTTGTTTCTCTGTGTGAGTGTAGGGTGATAAAGAATGAAGTAGATGAAATTTTCAGTAAAGTATACGTATTTTGCCAAGAAATCAGAGGCAAATAATTGTATAACTTTGGGTCATTGTACTAAAATAAAAGACAAACCTTATTATTGCAAAGTTTAAACTGATTATGTTAATATTCATTTGCCTCTAAATATTAAAGTAAAATGATGGAATAATGAAATTTTATTCTGGCAGAAATTAATATTTTGGATTTTGTGCAGATGCACATTGTGGTTTGAGAATAGTAAATGTAGACTTACTTTTGTGTTCTTATTTAAGTACTTTCACTGCTAGGAATGCCTGGCTCTTTTTTTTTTTTTTTTTTTTTTATTTAGCTGAAAAAATGAATATTTACTGTTATCAGTCAGTCAGTATCCAGATGCTTGGTGTGTAGTTGTTTCCCTGAGCGCCTCAAGAGTTCGGTACACAATGCCCTTTTCCAACCTCTGAACGTTTATCACCAGGTAGATTCCATCATATAATACGTTGTTATCCTAGCTGATATGTGCACACATGCACACACACACACACTATATGACCTTACCCATTAGAATTCATTTATTCATATATAAATATACACACATGTTTTAATATTAAAGTAAATTAAATATGTTAAGTAAATAAAATACACAAGATACTTAACAAGTAAAGCAAACAAGACGTTACTAACATTTGACTGTTTCTGACAGAGCCACTCAACAGTTGTAACACCTATTGTATGAATCAAATCATACCTTACAAAAGAGTTTTTGTCTACCAAAATTCTTTATAGTTGTTATGTTTTCTAATTTTTTTCAGAATGGGAGGGGAAACAATATGAACTCCTAGAAGACAATGCATTCTCATGGTCTAATACCAAGACTTGCTCAATTTGCACCCATTAAATGCCTGTGGAAAAAATGACCAAAACTGGTCACAGATGGAACACATCTCATTGCTCTTCTTAGATAATTTCTATTACAATCATATTTTACTTAGCTCACATCCAAATGAGCAAATTTCGTTTACGTGGAAATGTTATTCGATTCACATTGTTTGCTGCCATGGGGATTTTTTAATGCCTTTTTAGAAACTACTTAAACAGGTCCTAAATTTAGTATCTTGGTCCATGGATGTTGAGTAAGCAAATTGAGAACATCATTTTTACAACTGTCAATTCTACGTTAAAAATGATATTAAAATCTGGTCATAAATCTCTGGATCAGACATATTTTAGATTAAAAACTAGAAAGGGTTAAGTAGCTGAGGTGATAGACATGTTAACTAGCTAAATTAAATCTTTCTCATAATGTATACATAGATCAAAACATTACATTTTACCCCATGATTATCCGCTATTACTTATAACTTTTTTTGAAAAAAGGGTTAGCTGTGTATCAAATCTCTAAATTTATTAATCCCACGTAACTGCAAGTTTCCACGTACATGTTAACTTACTTCTCCTTATTTCCTCACCCTCACTACTCCTGTTAACCACCATTCTACTGCCTATGTAATCAACTTACATATTTTTTTTCAGATTTCAGATGTTAGATCACATAGCATATTTTTTTTTTCTGTGTCTTGCTTATTTCACTTAGTGTAATTTCCTTCAGGTTCACCTATATTGTTACAAATGGCACTAACTTTTTTGAGGCTGAATAGTATTTGTGTATGTGTATGTGTGTGTCACAATTTATCTGTCAGTGGACACTCAGATTATTTCCGTATCTTGGCTATTATGAATCATAACGCGATGAACATGAGAGTAAGGCTATCTCTACAAAGTTCTGATTTCATTTCCTGTGGGTATATACCCAGGAGTGGGATTGTTGGGTCATATGGCAGTTCTATTTCTAATTTTTTGAGGAAACGCTTCCATACTATTTTCCATAACGTCAGCACTAATTTACACCAGCACCAGCAGTATGCCAGGGTTCCCTTTTCTCCTTGCCTTTACCAGAACTTATCTCATTTTTTTGATGCTATTCATCCTAACAGGTATGAAGTAATACCTTATTACAGTTTTGATTTGCATTTCCCTAAGAGTTAGTGACGTTGAGCACGTTTTCATTTCCCTATTGGCTGTTTGCACATCTTCTTTGAAAAAAAAAAAAAAAAAGTATCTGTTCAAGTTCTTTGCCAATTTTTTAATTGGGTTACTTGGTTTGTTGCTATTGAATTGTGTAAGTTCCTTATATATTTTGGATATTAAACGCTTATCAGATATATGTTTTGCAAATATCTACTCCTAATCTGTAGGCTGTATTTTTCTTTTGCTTCGCAGAAGCCTTTTAGATTAATGCAGTTCCACTAGTTTATTTTTGTTTTCTTGCCTGAAATTTTGATGTGATAATGAAAAACCATTGCAAAGGCTAATGTCAAAGAGCTTTTTCACTCTGTTTTCTTCCAGGAATCTTATGATTTTAGGTCTTACATTTAAGTCTTTAGTCCATTTTTACTTCATTTTTGTATACAGTGTAAGGGTACAGTTTTTACAACACCATTTATTGAAGACACTCTCCTTTCCCCATGTATCTTTGTGGTGGTCCTGTCTGAAATTAGTTGATTATATAGGCTTAGGTTTATTTTTGGGATATCTATTCTGTTCCATCAATTTATGTGTCTGTTTTTATGTCAATATTCTTTTTAATACTGTAGCTTTATGATATAATTTCAAATCCGAAGAGCAGTATTTCCAACTATTTTTTTCTCAAGGTTGTTTTGTCTAGTTAGGATTATTTGTGATTTCATGTAAGTTGCATAATGCTTTTTTATTTCTGTGAAAAAATGCCATTTAGATTTTCACAGGGATTGCATTCAATTTGTACAGTCAAACTTCTATTTCCACAGATGAACTGTGGACCAGAAATAATCAAAAATAGAACAAAAAACTCAATACAACCATAAAAACATTAATACAAGTAAAATAATATACTGTAACAACTATTTCTATAGCATTTACATTGTGTTAGGTGTTATAATAAGTAATCTATAGATGTTTAAAAGTATAGGGGGATATGCATAGGTATATGCAAATACTATGGCATTTTGTATAACGGATTTAAGCATCTTTGGATTTTGGTATCCACTGGCATCCTGGAACCCATGTCCCATGGATACCAAGGGACAGCTGTATATCCCTTTGGGTAGCATGGAAATTTTAACAGTATTACTTCTTCCAGTCTACAAACATGGGATATTTTCACATTCATTTACCTTTTAATTTATTCAATGTTTTATAGTTTTGGTTGTACATATTTTTCACTTTCTTATTTGAGTCTCAAATATTTTATTCCTTTTTATGAATTGAATTTTTTAACTTTTTTGGTAAGACCTATTTTGCATAAAAAATGCAACTAATTTTATGTTGATTTTGTATTCCACTACTTACTGAACTCATTTATTAATTCTAACAGTTTTCTTGTGGAGTCTTTAGGGGTTTCTACATATATTATCACGCCATTTGGAAACAGGAATAACTTTACTTCTTCCTTTCAGATGTGGAAGCCTTTTATTTATTCATTTTGTCTGACTGCTCCTGCTAGTATTTTCAGCACTATGACGAATAGAAGTGGTAAGAGTGGGTATCCTTGCTTTGTACCAAACCTTAGGGGAAAAGCTTTCAGCACAACTGCCGTTGATCATATTAGCTATAGGCTTTTCGTAAATAGCTTTGATGTTGAGGCAATTTCCTTCCATACATATTTTGCAGAGAGTTATACTAATAAAAGGATGTTTAGCTTTGTCAAATGCTTTTTCTGCATCTATTGAGATAATCATGTGGTTTTTAAACTTTCTGTTAATGTAGTATGTCACATTGATTGATTTGCGTATGTTAAATCAATCTTGTGTCCTAGGACTAATCCTACTTGGTCATGGTTTATAATCCGATGTGTTGTTTAAGCTGTCTTGCTAATATTTTATTGAGGATTTTTACATGTATATTCCTCCTAGATACTGGCCTATATATATATTTTCTTCTCTTGTGGTGTCTATTTGACTTTGGTATTTAGGGTGATGCTGAACTCATAAAATGGCTTTGGACGTATTTCCTCTTCTATTATTTAGAAGATTTTAAGAAGAAATGGTATAAATTATTCTTTAATGTTTGGAGGAACTGAGAAGTAGGTCAAAGGACACAAGCTTGAAGTTACATTGGATAAATAAGTCTAGATAACTGCTTAGTATGATGACTACAGTTAATGATATTATATTATACACTGAACATTTGCTAAGAAAAGAGACTTTAGGTATTCTTACCATACCAAAAAGTTATTATGGAAGATAATGGATAGGATAATTTGGCTGAGTTCAGTAATCATTTCATTATGTGTATGTATATCACAATATCTTGTACCCCTTAAATCAGGGGTATGTAATCTTTTGGCTTCCTTAGACTCCATTTGAAGAATCATCATCTTGGGCCACACCTAAAATTCACTAACAGTAACAATAGCTAATCAGCTAAAAAAAAAATTGCAAAAAAATCTCATAATGTTTTAAGAAAGTTGGTGAATTACAGTTGGGCTACATTCAAAGCTGTCCTGGGCCACATATAGCCCATGGGCTATGGGTTGGACAAGCTTGCCTTAAGTACATCCAGTAAAAGAATAAAAACTAGGAACACTTGTACACTCTGCATGGGATTGTAAACTAGTTCAACCATTGTGGAAAACAGTATGGCGATTCCTCAAGGATCTAGAACTAGAAATACCATTTGATCCAGCCATCCCATTACTGGGGATATACACAAAGGATTGTAAGTCATGCTGCTATAAAGACACATGCACACGTATGTTTATTGCAGCACTATTCATAATAGCAAAGATTTGGAATCAACCCAAATGTCCATCAGTGACAGACTAGATTAAGAAAATGTGGCACATATACATCATGGAATACTATGCAGCCATAGAAAAAGATGAGTTCAGGTCCTTTGTAGGGACATGGATGCAGCTGCAAACCATCATTCTCAGCAAACTATCGCAAGAACAGAAAACCAAACACTGCATGTTCTCACTCATAGGTGGGAATTGAACAATGAGATCACTTGGACACAGGAAGGGGAACATCACACACCAGGTCCTATTGTGGGGAGGGTGGAGGGTGGAGGGATAGCATTAGGAGATATACCTAATGTAAATGACGAGTTAAAGGGTGCAGCACACCAACATGGCACATGTATACATATGTAACAAACCTGCACGTTGTGCACATGTACCCTAGAACTTAAAGTATAATAAAAAATAATTTTAAAAAAGGTAAAAGAAAAAAAATAAAACATTTTCATCACCCCAAAGGGAAACCTCATGCCCACTAACAGTCACTCCCTATCTCCCCGCAACCTCCCCAGCCCCAGGCAACTACTAAGATACTTCCTGTCTGTATAGATTTGCCTATTCTGGACATTTCATATAAATAGAATCATAAAAAAAGTAAATAAAAACTAGCACATATTACCGTATTTAAAATGACAATTAGATTTGACAGTTGACAAGTCAAATATAATGCATTTAAATGATGTAATTCTACTTCTTGAGGAAATCCTTTCAAAAAATTGGTCCAACTGGAATATATACATATACAATTAAGAATTGTGGATTTAAAAACAAAAGTAGTAATAAACTCTGAATTAAATCAGACTTTTTTGCTGAAACTAAACGAGGTTAATAAAATAGGTGAAGTGAACCTAATTTATGAGGCTGTTATGGCTCAAAAGCTTCAAATACATTTCTCTTCAGTTCTTATCATTTTCATAAAGTTGATTTATGAGGAACTATGCAAATCTAGAGTAGTCTACTAAAGTCTGCTTTTTATATGCTTATTTTACACAAAATGGTTATTGACCATATGTATTTTGTCTAGGCCCTTACCCAGAGGAGCTGTTAACATAATTGATTTACAATTCAGTTAGGAAGAAAACGTGTTAAAATTTAATTTTACTCTGAAACAATAAATCAACCCAATGTGAAGTATATCACATCCAATAAAATGAACAGTGATCCAATTGTACAGTTGAACTATGTAGCTCACATATCCCATGGCATTTAAAATCTTCATACAGTCATTAAATAAGTCTCAAGATCCAAAAGGTTCACATAAGCACAACTGAATAACCTTATTAGCTCTTCTCTTGTGGGTTTATAATGATGAACTAAAAGCACCAACCTGTTATAACCTACATCGATAATCTTTCAGCTCCTTTTCTAATCATATTATAAATTTACAATGTCATTGAGATTTAAAAATGTTTATCATATGTTAATTATTAGCATGATCTTTCGCATTTTTAAAACAATGGAAAAAGAGAGCTACCAAAGCCAGAGTTCTGTTCTTGGCATCAGAAAACTTTAGTAAACATCAAATAAACTTTAACATCTTAGTGTGTAAATAACACAGCATCAAGTACAACACACACCTTAGCCAGAGATAGTACTTAATAAATAGTGATTGTTTGGTTATATCTGTGTAACACAACATATCAAAGTATGGAATCCTAATCCTTGCTGTAGAATCTAGACATTTTTTTCTTAGCCATTTCTGCAATAACAGTTAAAATAAAGGTACCTCCATTTCTGGTAAAGACTCTAATATATAAGGTTGTTCCAGAAATTTCAATATACTAGATTTGACAGTATGGCTTGAGAGGGATCCCACTGTTGAGCATTCTCTCCCTCTCATATCATGTATCATAGTCACTTATGAACTTATAATATTGTAGTTCATAGGTCCTATATATGTATGCATCCATGTGTTTATACATGTGCTATGATTCTAAAAAATACTTGACATCTTTAATGACCACCTAATAAGGATACACATAGGCGGAAAATAAATGGATGAAAAAGGATATTCCACGCCAATGGAAACCAAGAAAGAGCAGGAGTAGCTGTACTTTTTTCAGACAAAACAGATTTCAAGACAAAAACAAGAGTCAAAAAAGGTCATTATATAACGACAAAGGGGTCAACTTAGCAAAAGGATATAACAATTGCAAATATTTAGGCACCCAACACTGGAGCACCCAGATAAATAAAGCAAATATTATTAGAGCTAAAGAGAGACAGAGATCTCAACTCATAGGCTGAGAAGGGTATAAGGGGGTGGAGATAAGTTGGGGTTGGTTAATGGGTACAAAAATTCCTAGGAATAAAACTTAGTATTTGAGATAACAAGGTGACTATACTCAATAATTTAACTGTACATTTTATAATAACTCAGAGTATCACTGGATTGTTTATAACATAAAGGATTAATGCTTGAGGGGATGGATATCCCATTCTCCATGATGTGATTATTACTTATTGCATGCTTGTATCAAAGTATCTCATGTACTCCATAAAAATATATATGCACACACACACAAATTATGTACCCACAAAAAATAAAAAATTCCCCTAGAATATATGCAATTTCTAATAGATATATTATCTCTTAATCTAAATGTTTTGAACATTCTCATATACTTTTGTCCAATATGTATGTTACAAATTTATTACAGCTAAAGAATCTCGCAATTTTACCTTTCTATGGAGCGAATGACACTACTATAAACTATTTACGACACTGTGGGGTTAGTAAATCAACCAATGAACAAATGTCCATTTTCTTTTTTGATCATACTATTAGCTCGATAGATAAGGCCATATTCACAAAGTAGCTTATCAGTGTCTCCCATAATAAATTCGCAGACAAAATTTTCAATCTGTACTAAAATATAGTAATTTTAAAAACACACACATGGCAGAACACCCTATCCAAAAAGTGATGCCAAATGGCCTTGTGGCAATGTAAAAGTTTTATCTAGTTGATGGTCATGTGACTCTCATTTGGACTGCTTCCACCAAATACACCTTGCCAATGATCTTGAGTCTTAAAGCATATAAAAGCAGTTATTATAATACAAGATTTTAGTCTCCTGGAAAGAGTAGCTTTTACTCTTCGTAATAAAACTCAGCTATGGATGTCTTAGCTATAATAATATTGAAACCAGTAAGAGAAAATTTAACAGATCAACTTTAAGTCTGAAATTAATATTGGAAAAAGCAGGTATAAGGACTGCATGGGTTTATAAATTATTTGTGTGAAACTTTTTTTTATTATTTATGTATGACTGACATGATAATTATACATATTTATGGGGTCCAACACAATGTTTCTACACACATAGACACTGGATGTGCTAATTATCCTAAATTATCACATATTCAAAGAAATGATAAATATATAAGGTGATAGATTCAGATATTATTTGAGAATCAAGGCAATTCAAATTCTAAGCCTAACGCTTACTAGATGTAGAAGCTATGATTACCATGATGGTAAAGGATACCAAAAGTTAGCCAAATAATAAAGGCTGTAGGTATTCATCTTGGAGATGGTAGATTCATAAAGACCTTTTCAAGTAGTTAAAGGCAGTCATGGTTCCTCTAGGTTAAAGTAAAATCAATGTGTGAATGACACAAAGATACTGATTCTTGTTTAATGTGACAAATTTTAAGTAATGATATCATTTTTAATAATTATAATAAGCTTGCAAAGAAAGGATCTGCCTCAGAAACACTTCCAACTGGTACAAAACTTCAGTTAGTGAATGCATGGATATCTCTAATCTGCACTAGAGAAGGTAATCTGCACTAGAGAAGGTAATCTGCCCTGCTTGATATATTAGCTTAGATTACACATTGTGTCTTATGTTTGCACACATTATTTCATTTGCTCCTCAAAAAAACTAAAGTAGGTGGAATAAGAACTATATAGAGATGAATTCATTGAGACCTGAATAAAAATGGTTTCCCAAGACCAATGAGTTTCTAACAGAGCAGAGCTCTAAATTCCGATTAATGTTCAAGCAATTGACTAGACCACCTTGCAAATGCATTTACTACAGTCCTGTTTACACCTCTATAATCACCTTAATTAATTTTTCTATATCAGGCCTCTGCTTGCATTGATATTATTGGCCCCTTCAGTGAATAATAAAATACTTGACTTTCCTATACTGCATTTTTAGAACCAGTATTTCCTTAGGACAGTATCTGGAAACATGACTTTCCTAATTTAGGATATATGTTATTGCCTCATAACAAAAAATGTATTATGTTTTCTCCTGAAGGTTTCTATGATATATATATATACACACATATATATGTATATACATACACATACACATATTAGCCTTTAAAGTATATTCCAATTTACCAAATTAGGCTGTTGTAAAACATGAATAGATTACTAGAAAATGTACTACACAGAACTCTTATCAGTCTGATCATACTTTTGTTTTTAATTTAAATAACTTTCTTTGTAATTTAATCTCCATAGTTATAAAGGGTATTACTGCTTGTCAGGAAAAAATAACGAGCTTGTATTTCTCAGCTGTATGTAAATTACATGCATTTTATATTTTTTAGGCAAGGCCTCTATCAATCAATATTTTCAGAAAATGACAGTCTTCAGTTAGGCAGGGATTGTTACAGAAGCTAATAAATGTTTACTCTTCATTGGAGACTGACAAATAGCATATGACATAGACTACTCTTATGATTTTATACTGCTTGTACTAAAACTTGTCTAGAAATATAAAACTCAAAAATGTGATTTTCATGTAAAACTGCTTTCAAATTTCTTGTTAGGAAACTTGCCAGACACACCAGAGGAACATTTTGCAAAGCAAGTCAATATTACACGTGTAAGTAGATGAAGTAGAGATTTAAAAAAAAAAAAAATACAACCCAACGTTGTAATATAGGCAAAATATAATACTCTTAAATGATCACTATGTGAGGTCTGTATTCAAATGTCTTTTCATAAATGGAGCCCAGGCAATCTTTGTAGTTTATCAAGAGCAGGTTTAACAGCAGTAGTTTCCCCAAAGCACGCTAAAGTCATTTAATCCATGGCTGCTTTTTATACAGAGCTGGTTTATTTGAGCTTAGAGAGCAGTAGACCATATAAATGTCATGTTAATATTCTAAAGTGAGTTAAATTATGTTAGCAACAAAGCTGTCTTATCAGACATTTCACCTTGGCCTATGAGAAAATGTGATAGTTATGGTACTAATTGATATTAATCAGTAAGGCAGATATCTTTGGAAATATAATGCATAGAAAATAGTATTTTCTTGCTCTTCTCTTTTTTTTTTTTTTTTTTTCTCTTGGCTTCAGTGAGAACTTCCTGTTGGATTCATTTATTCTTAACTTTCCTTAATTGCTTAATTTTCTTCTTTCTTCAGTTCTTAAACTGAAGAAGGCCTGACCTTAGCCATAGCCACTTAAACACTTTGTTAATCTTTCCATCTTGCCATACCAAACTGAAATACTTTTACCTACCCACTCATTCAACAAGTATTTATTGAGTGTCTACCATTTTCCAAGCGCTACAAAAGGTGCTAGGGCACAGCTATGAACAAAGAAGTCAGCAGATACTTTTTTTCACAGAGCTTAGAGCAGAGCAAACGGGCAACACACGTAAGCAAGTAAGTTCAACACAGGTTGAACATCCCTAACACGACAATTTGAAATCTGAAATGCTACAAAATCTGAAACTTTTTGAGTACCAACATGATCACTTTTAAAGGAAATCCTCATTGAATCATTGCAGATTTCAGACTTTCAGATTATGGATGCTCAACCCCTATGTATAACATAGATACTCCAAACTGAAAATATCCAAAATCCAAAATACTTCAGGCCTCAAGCATTTTGGGTAAGGGATATTCAATCTGTATTTTGTGGCAAGTTTTATTATAGGGAAAGCTAACATTGCCAAATATTTAGTCTTATGACACAAAGTTAACCATTAATGTAGCACTTCAGCTTTGGAAGCATTTTATGTTAATGAATATTTTGGCTGATTTTTCTATGTATGTATATTCTGCCTCTTTTCAAACACTGATTCCTGGTAGCTTGGCAAGCTGAGTGATTCTCCAAGAGGAGTGTTATATGCTTCAATGTCTTATCTTAACCACCCCCCAATCTATCTTTAACATTTCCACATGTCATAGATCATCTTAGCAGATTCCCCCAAGTTTCTGTTAAAAAGAAACATGCCAAATTTAATAGAGGATCATAAGATGAAGAAGTGTATATCTGTATACTTGTATCTCAAAAAGGAGTTTTTTATACTAAGAAATTCAGAATACTACATGTTCTGGTTATTTCTTTAATAATTAAATACGTGTGTTATTCTCTTCAATTTCCTATCAAAGTAAAATAAGTTGTCTCAGCACAGCATTCAACCTATCTTAACCATTCATCCTAGTATTGACTATGTAATAAACAATTTTCTAAGTATAATAGCAAAACCAAAGCATATATAGTACCTCAGCCTCGGCTCTATATGACCATGGTCCAGGGGGTATATTTAACAGTTGGTTAAATATTTATAGCTGAGTTAGTCTTATATTTTGGCTTTGGGAAACTGCAGTAATCAGATCCCCACTGTTAAAATGTAATGTGGGCCAGGCACAATGGTTCACATTTCTAATCTCAGCATTTTGGAAGCCTGAGGCAGGAGGATCGCTTGGGACCAGGAGTTTGAGACCAACCTGGGCAACATAGCAAGACCCTGTCTCTACAAAAATAACAATAAAAAATTGTTAAAATGTACCTGAGCATGGTGTTGTGCACCTGTAATTCTAGTTACTCAGGAGGCTGAGGTAGAAGGATCACTTGAGTCAGGGTTTGGAGGCCTGTGGTAAGCTATGATTGTGCTAGTGCACTCCAGCTTCGGCAACAGAGTAAGATCTTGTCTCTTAAAATAAATAAGTAAAATGTAATGTTGCTGTAAGTAAATGTGTAGATATGTGATCCAATCCATGAGATTTAAAATATGTCAGATAACACCAAAGTAGGACACAAAAACATTTTGAACGTTTATGAAAAAGAGTACTTCAACAGGAACTAGACTTAGCCGTAAGACAGAAGAGTGGCTTCCCAGGCAATAGGAATGACGTGGAATCACATTTTGGAAACAGGAAGATGCTTCCCCTAGGAGTAAGTTAACAAGTAGTAAGAGATAAGAGTAGAAGAAAGGGCAGGACCATAAAGTCTATGAAAAATATTGATAAGTACTGAGTTTGGAATTTTTAATATAGGTAGTGGGAGCCACTAAATATTTTGAATAGTGAAGTTATATGATGAAATTAGTATTTTATCAAGAGTTTGGAGGCTGTGGATTGAATAGATTCAAGTATGAAAGAGATGGGAGATACAGAATGTTTTCCAGCCATGAGCAGAAAAAGAGTAGGGATAGAGCCTATCAGTGGGAAAAATTCAAAGTTGAAATATTGGATCAGAAATCTGATTTAGTATAACTGGAATATTAGGAAAATTAAAGCATTACCAGGAGATTCAAAAAAGGCTTCATACAGAGTTGATACCATATAAATTGGCTCTATTGAAGCAAAAACCTAGAGACATACAGGAAGCTGTAATTAAGGTAATGTGACTAGAGCTCAAGTAAAATGTGGGCAAAACTGATAAATAAACCTGATTAAACCAAAATCACAGAGGGTTTCCAATGACTTGGTTAGAAGTTTGAACATTTTCTAGGCATCCACTAATGTGGTTGGATACGCACAGGAATCAAGTCGAGTTTGGTTTTGGATGACGGACTTCACCTAAGATGAGTCTTGTTGCTCTTAAAATCATCACTCCCTTATAAAGAAAAAAACATCTATGCAGATGTTCTAAAATAACATTAAGACATTGCACTCTGATGTCAGTCCTGGATTTATTCAAATTCAGTCTCTACTTCCTACTAGTTATCTGTATAATATGGGTAAATTCCTTTCTCTCCTCAACAGTTTGCTTCTACATTTTAATGTACGTGTGAAATTCCTAGCCCTTAATAAAGCAGTTGTAAGACTTAAATAAGAAACTGCAGGTAAAGTAGCTGGCACATAATAAACTCATATCAAATATTAGCTACTTTCACAAATTGATCAGTTTTCTTTTCTTGGACTGCCGGTGACACAGCAGAACTAGGAATGTAGATTTTAAAGTCAATTGAATGGAGGTAAAACTAGGAGACTGCAAACTTCTGCAGACAAGTGAACGTGTAAAAGATAAGAACAGAATTGGAAAACATCCATAATAGCACAAGAGCAAAGCAGATGAGATATATGATATAGATGATATCAATATACTTCTAGATGGAATATCATACTAGGAAGCTTCTCAAATTCATAGAAATGAATCTTTCAAAAGGAGGGGTGTGAAATTCACTCTGAAATTCAATTAGAATATAATTAGCAACTGTTGAGAATACAGTTTTGATAGAATAAATGAGGCAGAAGACAGCTTTTAAGGGATTAAAGAGAAAATGGATAATAAGCAAATGTAACTTTAGGCATAGAGAATAACTTCAGGATGTTTTGCAATTATAATGGTTATAATGGCTCAAAACTTGCCAAGTCCTGTACTAAATGTTTCCAAATCAACTAATTCATTTAATTCTCGTAATAACCATCACTACTCTTGTCTCAGAAGCCATGTGAACAGTAGGAAGTACAGCACAGGTTCTGGAGCTGGACTGCCTGGGTCAAAACTAACCTTGCCACTTTTTAGCGGTATAGCCTTGTGTCATTTTTTAAGATCCCTGAGCCTCTTCCTCATCTAGAAAATGAAAGTGAGAATGGTATTCATACCATAGGTATGACAAGAGTAGTGATTTAAATTTACAACACGTGGCCAAGTCTTCTACCCTAATGGGGCAAAATCAGGAATAAAAAATTAAGTGTTTTAACATTCATTTTGTGCAAACTTCTATAAGTGCCCTTAAAAACAGTTTATGAAACTGAGAAAAACACAAGTGTAAGATTACCATAATACAAAGTATGTGATCACTTTGGAAAGTTTGGTACTACTTTGGAAAAGGTATAGGCAATACTTCCAGTTAGAATGATCTGGAAAAGGTTTGTAGGAAAGGTATTTTAATCAAATTTGGCCAGAAGAAAAGCAATTTTGGGAAATTATTCACACACCAGGGGTTGGAGATTGAGATCCATTTGGAAACTTGAGAAGTATGTGGTTGAAATGCAACCATGGCCAGTCTTAAGTACCACTGTTGGAGTGTTTTCCATTGTGGAATAATAAGAGAAGAGCTTTTATAATTTAGGGCAGCAGTTCTCATACTGTAGTTCTCAGACATCAAAATCAACACCAGCTGGGAATGTTGTTAGAAGTGCAACTATTCTGGCTCTACTCTAGACCTACAGGATGAAAAACTCTAGGGGTGGATCCCAACACTCCATGTTTTAACAAACCTCTAGGCTATTCTGACGCAGGTTCAAGTTTGAGAACCTTTGTTTTAAGGGATGTGGTTGTCATTACATCTATTCACCAAAGTTCCATTTCTTTATTCCAGGCTCCTGATAGTATCTTTTACTCTGCCTGCTTGTACTTTGATAAGGCCATGTGACTTAGACTTAGACTTCATCAAATGAAATGTCAACAGAAGTGACATGTGCCATCTCCAAGCAGAAGCTTTATGGGTTATCATGTACTTTCACATGTTCTCTTGTGTTCTCAAAGTTTATGTTGAGATGACCCCTCTCTCAGCCTAGGTCCTTCAACTGAGTACAATGAGTTGAGACTCCTACCAATCTATAATGACACGAAGTTTGGCGGGAAGAAAATTCTATTGTTTTGAGTCACTACCAGGATTCTTCTTATAGATGCATAATGTAGTGTATCCTGATTTATAGGGGACATGGTGTAGAGAAGGGATCCATTTCATGGTAAGGAGAACGTGTTTATTAACAAATTCATTATATCAGTGGAAAAGGTAAACATGGGAATCAGTATTTCTTAAACCTCAGAAAAAGGAACATATATTGTTACATAAATAAGAGACAGGGGGACAAAGAACAGAGAGAAGGAGAAATTAATGACTACAAACATCTTAACAATATTTATCTTTGGGTGCAAGAATTTTACATGAATATTTACTATATTATGATTACACTTAAGCATTATGTAATCATAAAATAGAAAATTACAAAAGCACAAAGTTTATGGCACAAAATTTGCCTCGAATTTCATCTTTTGAAGGGAATAAAATCATGGAAGACTTTTTTAATTAGACTTTTGAGGGTGCATTTACTACCTCTTGATCTCTATCCATGTATAGGACACTGTTTTAAGTACTTCCCATGCATTATTTCTATGATCTTTCTCATAGACTTGCTGGGTAAAATTTGTTATCCCAAGGTTAGCATTGAATTCCCAAGTGTTTACATAACATGCCCTAGATCATAAAGTAAATATATACTCATGGATTCAAATCAAGTTGTTTATGACTTTAAAACTTAAGTTCTTTTCTTATAGCATGCTGTTGTATGAGGATTTATCTGAGCCTGTACATACCCACATATATAGGGGTGTGTGTGTGGAAACATTTTAGTATATTTGGTAACCTTTAACAAATAAGTCTCTCTTGTATACGTGCCAAGGAGGAGACTGGTGATTTATACTCAATATCCTAGCGTAATAGAATAATCATAATAATGCAAGAAAAATCTGATGACTGAACACAGCTAATCACATGGATAATGATATTAAATTTACTTCCCTTTTACAATAAAGTGATGTGATAAAGAATCATGACTCTTTGTGAGGGCAACAGCACTGACATTTCTAGGTCAAAAGTTTTCATAGATCATGGAGTACCTAAAAATGTATAATCGCCTCCAGATTTTCACACACCTGCAATGTATGTTTCTAAACTTTTGTCACTCACTCCTTGTCACAGTTAGGATTCTAAATATACTAAAGCTCTAAAGTTTTTTTCCCCCTTTTAAAACAGAATAATCCTAAAACTTTAGGAGCTAGACTTGGCACATATATTGTTTTCATTAAAGTGATATCATTGATTACCGTGAGTCCATAAGACAATGAACTTATCTGTCTGCTAGATTGTACAAACAGAACTAATAGCTGCTTTAAGATAGAGTTTGGCTGAATGAGTAGTACTTCTGGGCATATAAATGAACTTCAGAGAGGTCCATGAATTTTCTGGTATCATATAGCAAATTCTTTTGTGTTTGTACAAATGTGCATGAGAGGGTCCAGAGCTTTTGTCATAGCTCTAATTGGTATAATACCAACAAAATATTTGGTTGCCTAGTCCTGTGAATACACTAAAAACATTGAGTTGTATACTTTAAACAGATGATTGTATGGCATGTAAACTAGAACCTTTTAAATAAACTTGTTAAACAAAAGTTGAAACCGCTTCATGTTTATGTTACTATGAGGTTGGTGAAAAAGTAATCTTTTTTTTTTTTTTTTTTTTGCCATTGAAAGTAATGGCAAAAATCGTGATTACTTTTGCACCAACTTAATATGTTTTTAGAACGTATATTCTATGTCAAATGGCCCATCTGTTGGCTCAATCCCAACTAATGACCTGTTCAGTGCCCTTGACTATGGTGCCCTGCACTTGGCTATGGTCATGCCACTATGATGACCTGGTTACACAGCTACCACCCATTCCCTTTGGTAACAGATAAGACTCCATTCTGATATTGTCACTGCATCTTCTGGCTTGTATCACTCTACTATAATGACACAATCCAACTATCTACTGTGTATTTTTAGGAGCAAAGAATGATGTGTTTATTCAGTCCTAAAATAAAGCCAATGCTTTTATTAAATATTCTTCATGCCTACTGGGATGTGAATGCCAATAGGATAAAATACATCAGGGAAGCCTAAGGATTCCATGAGAACAAGAAATCAGACAAGTAACCATGTGCCACAGATAGACTCAACTGGTGGAAGTGAAAATATTATAGGTCAAGATGTCTCACAGAGAAGAGGAAAAATGCGAGGTAGACAAGACCAGGAGTTAATAGTGTAAGTTTAAGCTGCTGGGCAAGGCCAGAGCATGAAATATTCGGAAGGGATGGACAGACACCCAAGTGAAAGCTCATTAGGACAATCACAAGGGTTTAGGAAGAGAGTAAATGGGAATAAAGAATCAGGAATGAGACCTAAGCACTGAGAAAATAGGAAGTAAATTATGAAGATAAAAGGCAACACCGACATTGGGCACTAAGTGTAAGGAAAAAGTCTGGGGCCAAGAATCAAGGCTTTGAGTCTGCTTCCCATTTGCATGACATTTGACAAATAAGTAACCTTTTCTAAATTTTCATGTTCTCTTCTGTAAAATTGATACATGAATAATTTATTTAATCCTCACTACAATCCTACGATGTAGACACTATTATGATCCCCATTTTACAGATGAAGAAACTAAGGCCAAGAGAGGCTAAGTTGCCAGAGATCACACTGCTGGTAAATGGCAAAATGGACAATCAAACCCCATTAGGCTGGTGCTGATCATACCTTGTCTCTCCCTCTGAGTCCTTCGCATTTCAGGCACATTATTCCAACTTCCACCTGCCAGCTCCTGCATCTTTTTGCCTACTGGAGTCTGTTCTTCCCGAGCGCATGCAATAGATCAAAAATGCTAGGGACTGAATTCACAGCCACTCCCAGGATCTGTCAACTGATGACCAGCAGGAGTCAGTGTATAAATACCTTAGCATTCTCATCTCTTCAAAGGATAAGTCTGAGGTGTGTGTCCCACATAATTTTCTGCAAGTCTCCAGTCAGATTGAGCCACAGTTGTCCACCACAGTCGTAACTCTTGAAATGCAGTCTTTGTTGACGTTCCTTCCTTGTCTCACTTTCTCATTTCCCTACTCATATTCCCTAGCATCTCTCCCCAAATAAACTAGAAAGGGGAAGTATTCTGAAAATCATAAAGATGGGGTAAATTTAAACTATTATTTTATTATCATTATTAGTAACTTCGATATCTAAGCCAAAATCTAAAAAGAAAGAACCCTTATTTGTATTCTTTCTGGTTAGGATTCTAACCATGAGTGTTAGAATGTTGCTGGCATTGAACCCATAATTGCAGTCTCCAATCATTCCTGAATGCCAAGAGAAGTGTCTGTGGAAGGAAAGCCGAGTTTTTAAAACTCTGTTGAATGTGTTCAGTGGGTGAGGAATGGGAAGAAGTTCTATTTTGCTCTCAGTAGAACATTAAAAATTGCTTCCTCTATAAAGCCTTCTGTGGTTCCCCCAAGATAAGGACAGGTCTGTCCATGATAAACTGCCATAGCACCCAGTACTTACACAACTAAATAAAATAGTAGTGAGGGATGGGTGGTTAGTCTCTCCAACGTAGCTCTTGTTCAGTGAGAACAGATATTGTGATTCTTCCGGGGCCTCACACAGTTCCCTATATATTTTACGTAATAAAATATATACCTAGTATATTTGCTGCCTAATAAACATATAGGCACTATGCTAGGCACAGGGCAGGGTGTGGTGATTTAGCTAGACAATTTATCCTGTCCTCATAAACACACAAAATGGATTTAAGGAACTCATATTCATCTTTAAACCCTCTCTCACCAGCTTGTAAGCACGCTCAGGGCTATTCAGTTACCCTCTACTTAACAAGCTATTCCTGAATCATTTCTGCAACCATCTTCTAGGAAGGATAACCATTCTAACATTTTTTTTTTTTTTTGCCATTCCTCCAAAGTTGCTCTTTTGAATATTATCAAAACTTCCAATTTGCCAAATCTAATAAACTATTTTAACCCACATCTTAATGTTTTCAGTGGAATTTAGTACCTAATTCCTCCTCTCATGATCAGCCTCCCACCTCTCTGCCACATCCCTTTTGGTTTCCCTAGTGTTGTGTGATCTTGATGTCTTCTTCTCATAAGGCATATTTTCCCATGGTTTCAACTGTTAAATATGGTAATGATTACAAACTCTGCACCCATCTGCCCAAACCTCCTTTTTAAGGTTCAGACTAATACACATGGTGGCCTAGTAGGCATTTTACCATAAGCACATTAAATTAGACCTAAGAAAAATGAAATCCATCTTATTTGCTCCCCTTCAAACCTTTTTATTTAAACTGGACTTCTATTCACTTGTGTAAGACATTACCATACAGATCATCCTAGTATACTTCACCTCCCTATCCTTTCATATCTAGTCATTCCTTAAGTTCCATCAACGAATCTTCTCTATCCCAATCAACCCTCTTAATGTGCTTTGTCAATACTCTAGGTTCAGGATATAAACACTTTTTATCTGGCTCAAAAAGATACAACTTTTCTCAAATACGCATGATTTTAGAAGAGATTACCATCAGGATCACTGGCTCATTATTTTCAGGGCAGTGATGTGGGGTGGGAGGAGTTCTTAATGGACTGTGTTATACGTGTGATTATGAGTCAAGTTTTCCAGACAATTGTGGACACAATCTTACACTTTGCTGTTTCATGCAGCTATGATACCTACACAACAACTATAAGGATGTGAGTTTGAGATGTAGACTGTTATTGTAGACTAACAACCACTCCTTGCTAAGTTTGTTTCAAAATGGACTTAAGTGGGTGATCTCAGTTGTTTTTGACAAGAAAAAAGTAATTGGCAAGAAAGCCAGAGAAATAGGAAATGTTTGTTCAGCCCATGAATGAGTAACCTTACAATGCTTTCTGTAACTTCAAATATTCACCCCCATAAAAACTCTCTATAAAACTATTGTCATGATGATCAACCAGCATTTTAAGTTGAAACATATTATCCAAGTTTCTGATCTTGTTCTGTATCAACACAGCACTCACAGAACTCAGGAAATCCCTATAGCCTCCTTAGCTTCCATCTTTCTCTTGTCTTTTGAAATGCCTTAAAGCACAAAAAAATATTTTCAGGCAAAGGTAAAAATAATTGTAGGAATGATGGTTTCGCAGACAGGGAGTCTTCAATGACAGTTAAGTTCCTATGGTGAGACACTGTAATGAGTTCAAAGTGTTTACAGCTTCAATACTGCTTGTCAAACACTCCCTTCAATGAAATGAATTCTTGGCCACAAGCCACAAATGTGCTTTGAGAAATAAAAAGCATGTGAATATACTGGTGTTTCTATTATTGGTACAGCTGAGATAGTTGCTTTTTTATTCTTAATAAAAGTTTTCTTGAGATATTCATGATTTCAAAAACCTGCTGATAGTAATAAATCAAGGTTATTTACAAAGTATTTAGTTTCACTATGATCATGATGTGTATAAATGATGTAGTCATATAGTCTAAGACTTTCAGGGATGTTTTCTGTTTAAGCTAATAAGCTGTATAATTCTGTATTTTCCTTAATAAAAATGTTTCAGGAAAAAGAGAGCAAACAGCTCGATTTAAAGAGTAAAAATAAAGAATAAAGCCAGCAGGAAACACAAATATAAACTTCTAAAATTTTTAAATCATTAAACATATTTGTGGAATTAACTACCATTTTCACCAAATCTGCAAATCATATTCTAACAAGTTGTAAAAATAAGCCCTAATTCTTAGAATTAAGTCTTTTATCACTCTACAGGTCATAACATGACTTGGTCCTGTTCTCTGGGTAATGGAGTATAATGTTATCGGCATATTCCCATGTTTAGACAAAGGTGCAAATAGTCCCACAGAAATCCATTTCTAACCTGGGCTATGTTACTCAAAGACATTCTATCTGGAGTCAAGCTTTCATACAAGAATCATAGGTAGGCTTCAGGGGATCCATGAACAATGGAAAGTGCATATAAACTATGTTCACATTTTTTTTATTTTTCAAGAAAATCTACACCATCCAGCAGAATCTCACACAGATCCTTAATTTTAAAATGAATTAAGAAGCAGTGCTCTAGGACAGGCTACGGTTCTCAAAGTGTGGATCCAGACCAGCATCAGCATCACTTGGGAACTTTTGAGAAATACGAAATTTCAGGTCTCTCCCAGACTTACTTGGTTAGTACCTCTGGGAGTGAGACCCAGAAATCTGTTTTCTTAATTTTTAATTGACACATAATTATACATATTTAGGAGGTACAGAGTGGTATTTTGCTATATGAATATAACATGTAATGATCAAATCAGGCTAATTATCACATCCATTACTTCAAATATTTGTCACGTCTTTGTGTTGGGAAGTTTCAAAATCCTCTCTTCTAGCTATTTAAAAATACACAATAAATTACTGTTAACTGAAGTTACCTTACAGTGCTTTAGAAGGCTAGTACATATCCATCCTATTTAGCTTATAATTTTGTATCTGTTAACTAGCTTCTCCCTTTCCTCCCTCTGTTACCCTCCCTGGCTTCTACTAACTACTATTCCACTGCCTTCTATGAAATCAAACTTTTTAGCTCTAAATATATGAAAACGTGGTATTTATCTTTTTGTGTCCGACTTATCTCATTTAACATCATCCAGACTCATCCATGTTACCACAAATTACAGGATTTCATTCTTTTTATGGCTGAATAATATTTCATTGTGTTTATATGCCATATTTTTAAATTCATTTATCTGTTAATGGACACTTAGGTTGATTCCGTATCTCAGCAATTTGTGTTTTACCAAGCCCTCCTCAAGATTCTGATGTGCACTCAAGTTTGAAAACCTCTAATTTGTGCAACAATTTTCAAATGGATTTTTAAAAATGTCTCTTCAAATTTTGATTCAGTTATGTTTGGAGAAAATATTTAAAATCTTCCCAGGCAATTCTGATGATTAACCTGTTTGGGATGGCTACTCCAGGGCAAAGCTAGTCAAACTTTGGTTGGAGAACGAGTACCATCAGCCTCACCCAGGAGACAGTTGTGGCTTCAGAATCTTGCCCACACCCGTAGACATACTGAATCAAGTCTGAGAGTGAGACCCAGGGATCTGTGTTTTGGTGGGTTTACTTACTTACTTACTGTATTTGAAACAAGGTCTCACTCTGTTGTCCAGGCTGGAGTGTGGTGGCATGATCATGGGCTCACTGCAGCATCAACCTTCTGTGCTTAAGCAATCCTCCCGCTTCAGCTTCCCGAGTAGTTGGGATTCAGGTTTGCACTACCACGCCTGGCTAATTTTTATATTTTTTGTATTTTTTGCTATGTTTCTCAGTCTGGTCTGGAACTCCTGGGCTCAAGGGATCTGCCTGCCTTGGCCTCCCAAAGTGCTGGGACTGCAGGTGTGAGCCAACACGCCTGGGAGGAATCTGTTTTTTTTTTGTTGTTGTTGTTAAATGAAGACATTTATTTGAATGCACATTATCAGTACAGTATGAGCATAGTTTTAGAAATTTTGTTTGTAATACAAGTTGCAGTATTCTAATAACCACCACCTCCTGATGACTCTGAGGCAGGCTCTTGTTTGAGAGCAGAGCACAGCCACAGAAAAAATTAGAAAAATTTACTATTCATGTGACACAAAGGCATACAGCTATGCTTTCTGTATCTAAGCTTTGAGTAACTTTTAATAATAGTAAAAGCCTGGATAGCTTTTAATAATGGTAGAAGCTACTATTTATTTGGTACTTACTATATGACAAGCCCAATGGTAAGTAATACACGTGCTTCCCTTTTATCCTTAAAGAAAAACTGTAGGCTAGGTGCGGTGGCTCATGCCTGTAATCCCAGCACTTTGGGAGACTGAGGCAGGCAGATCACCTGAGGTGGGCAGATCACCTGAGGTCAGGAGTTCGAGACCAGCCTGGACAACAAGGCAAAACCCTGTTTCTACTAAAAATACAAAACTTAGCCAGGTGTGGTGGTGGATGTCTGTAGCCTCAGCTACCTGGGGAGGTTGAGGCAGGAGAATTGCTTGAACCTGGGAGACAGCGGTAGCAGTGAGACAAGATCATGCCACTGCACTCCAGACTGGGCGACACAGCAAGACTCTGTCTCAAACAAACAAACAAACAAACAAATAAAAAAACTGTGAGGGTGGGGCATTTAATGCCATTATACAGATAAGAAAACTGAGGAGCAAAAAGTTTAATTTACATAAAGTACCAGACCCAGCTGGGGTATGAATCCAGTTTGAAAGGTTGTGATTTTAATAATTACTCTATACAACTCCAGAAAATATATTTTGAAATGAGTCTTAGGGCTAGGTAAATCCATGCATTACATGTATTATTAAAGGGAAATTAAGAATGATATCTCAAACCATGAAGGATGGTATTAGGTAAGTCAATGAGTGTATTGACATGCAAATTAAAATGGATTATCAATACACAGAGGTTAAGTATAATATGTCAGCCAAATTATTCCAGAATTGCTCTCTCAAAGTAACAAGAGCTTATACATGTGAACAAATTTTCCACATTCTATGATGTAAAAAGACTGTGAAATCAGTCATTGCAGAGAACCAGGCAGCAAGTCACTTCCTTACAATTGTTCACAGTTCTCTGATTAGCTACTTTGCCTGAAGCACAAAACACAAGCACATTCTTCCTCACCTCTATGGGTACTAAGTGAACTGTTTAATATGATGGAGTAATTAACAGACCCTTTTCTCCCATTGGGGACCTACATGGCAAGTGACCCATTAGGTCTTAGGTACCTCTGGAACCCAAAAAATAGAAGCCAATGTTGGGAGGAAATAGAACTCATTATTTTATGTACTATAGCACGATTTCCCTCTCCCCCCACCCCCCATCAAATTTACTAAACTGATTAGTAAATGTAAGCCAAAATCTAAAGTGTGTTTGAATCACTATAATATCCATCCCTTGAGAACTGTGACTCAGCAGATGGGAAAAGAGAAAACAAATGTCCAACATCTTGATTGTCACTGACACTTGTGAAATTATCATTTGACAAACCATGAAGTAATTTGGCAGGAATCCAATACAACTAATGAGTCATTTAATTAAATAAAATTCTGTCTCCCCAGCTAAATAGTATGCAATGATAAGATCGCCATTCTAATACTTACCTGGAAAAAAGATGTCTAAAATTCTTTCCTTTATGACTTTTTAACAGCCAACCTGAGTACAATAATGATATTATCTAGAATTTATATGGTCAACATTCAATTACTCACAATGTTATTAAACAGTTTATAAATTATCCTGTTTTCTTCCACTGTTCTCTGCTCCTAAGAATTACATTTCTTATTAGCATTTTCCTATGGAAATGGAAAGAATAAATGGAAATGAAATTGAAATGGTCAATATTTCAAGTTCTTAACATGTTTAGGACAGTATTTGAGGATCCTGGCTAAAGTCAAGTTTACTGAAGGCTTTTAGGGTTTCCAGTTGCTATAATCTCTTTAAGGCTCTGATAATTGAGGTAGACACCAAGGCAGAAATACGTAAAAATGATCATGTCTGTAAACAACAAAAATAAGACACACGATTAAAAGCCAAAAAACTCATTATTGAATCAATAGTGAGAATTTATGTGGCTAGCACCACACATAGCAAACAAGATTTGACATTAGCTATTAGGAATTGCAGTGTTATTTGATCAATGAATCATAGTTTGTTCATATTAAGACAGAGGTAGTTATATACAGTTCACTGATCTTTTTTATATGTGATTGTGAGCCATTTCCATTAGATGAAAAGACAGAGGCCTTGCCTTATTTGTCACTTTTACCCATGAAAACTAGTACGTTTCTACATATAGAAGACACTCATAAGTGTTTGACTTAGTTGTGATTTACAACATTAACAATAATCAGATTTTTCCCTACTAAAGGAAAATCATGTATTTTGCTACATTTATATTAATCATAAACTACGAAAACTAGCACAGCATTAGAGTTAGAAAATTTAGTCATGTCTATCATTTTCAACTTCTATCCATCCTTGAGAAAGCTAAAGTTTCTTCAGACTAAAATATAAATAAATTTAAAAATTCTCACAAAAGTGAGAAAAACTTCCCATGTTTCATATGAAGGTAAGCAAAATTTGATTTACATTTGGAAAGAAAAGAAATCTATTTTAGAAGTAAATCAAGAAATGTGCAAAGTATCTATCAGGTATGAATTTAAAATAAGATATTACATACAATAATTTATAACAGATTGCTATAAATCAGATTCCTGTATTGTATTTCTTCCCTGTGTCAGGTTTTGGAAATCAGAAAGTAGTACATATGACAGCAACAGGAAGCAGAGCCAAATGCCTAGGCAGATAGGGGTGGGTAGCCAGTGAAACCCCACCTCCGAGCTGAAGACAGTTTAAAGCCTGAAAGCCAAACTACAAATTAAATCCTTGCACCGGATTGAGAACTTGTCCTCCTGTTTGGCACACTTTCCTCTGATAAATCTCCACCCTTCACCTATTTTACATACACCTACCGATATGGTTTGGCTGTGTCCTCACCCAAATCTCATCTTCAATTCACATGTTGTGGGAGGGATCCAGTGGGAGGTAATTGGATCATGGGGTCAGGTATTTCCCGTGCTGTTCTCACGATACTGAATAAGTTTCACAAAATCTGATGGCTTTGTAAGGGGGAGTTTCCCTACACAAGCGCTGTTTGCCTGCTGCCATCCACGTAAGATGTGACTTACTCTTCCTTGCCTTCCAGCATGATTGTGAGGCTTCCCCAGCCACGTGGAACTCTAAATCCATTAAACCCTTTTTCCTGTATAAATTACTCATTCTCTGGCATGTCTATCAGCAGTATAAAAACAAACTAATACAGCAAATTGGTACCAGTAGAATGGGGTGCTGCTGAAAAGATACTTGAACATGTGGAAGCAACTTTGGAACTGCGTAACAGGCAGAGGTTGGAACAGTTTCAGGGCTCGGAAGACAGGAAAATGTGGAAAAGTCTGCGACTTCCTAGAGACTTGAATGGCTTTGACCAAAATGCTGATAATGATATAGAAAATGAAATCTAAGCTGAGGTGGTCTCAGAGATGAGGAACTTGTTGGGAGCCAGAACAAAGGTGACTCGTGTTATGTTTTAGCAAAGCTACCGGGAGCATTTTGCTCCTGCTTGAGAGACACAGGGAACTTTGAACTTGAGAGGGGTGATTTAGCATATCTGGTGGAAGAAATTTCTAAGCAGCAAAGCATTCATGAGGTGACTTGGGTCCTGTTAAGGCATTCAGTTTTAAAAGGGAAACACAGCATCGAAGTTTGGAAAAATTGCAGCCTGACAATGTAATAAAAAAAGAAAATCCATTTTCTGAGAAGAAATTCAGGCCCACTGCAGAAATTTGCATAATAAGGAGCTGAATATTAATCACCAAGACAATGAGAAAAATGTCCCCAGGGCATGTCAGAGAACCTTTGTGGCAGCCCCTCCCACCACAGGCCTGGAATTTAGGCGGAAAAAATGATTTCATGGGCTGGGCCCAGGGTCCCTCTGTGGTGTGCAGTCTAGAGACTTGGTGGCCTACATCCCAGCCACTCCAGGTGTGACTAAAAGGGGCCAAGGTACAGCTTGGGCTGTTGTTTCAGAGCGGGGAAGCCCCAAGCCTTGGCAGCTTCCACATCATGTTGAGCCTGCAGGTACACCGAGGTTGAGAACTGTGGTTTGGGAACCTCTGCTTCAATTTCAGAGGATGTGTGGAAAAACCTGGATACCCAGGCAGAAGTTTGCTGCAGGGGCAGGGCCCTCATGGAGAACCTCTGCTAGGGCAGTGCAGAAGGAAAATGTGGGGTTGGAGACCCCACACAGAGACCCTACTGGAGCACTGCCTAGTAGAGCTGTCAGAAGAGGGCCACTGTCCTCCAGACCCCAGAACGGTAGATCCTCTGGCAGCTTGCACCATACACCCAGGAAAACCACAGACAATCAACGCCAGCTCATGAAAGTATCTGGGAGGGAGGCTGTACCCTGGAAAAGCCGCAGGGGCGGAGCTGCCCAGGACCATGTGAACCACCCACCCCCCACACCGCTCTTGCATCAGCGTGACCTGGATGTGAGATACACAGTCAAAGGAGATCATTTTAGAGCTTTAATATTTGACTTCCCCGCTGGATTTCCGAGTTGCGTAGGCCCTGAAACCCCTTTGTTTTGGACAATGTCTCCTACTTGGAACAGCTGTATTTCCCCAATGCCTGTAACCCCACTGTATCTAGGAAGTAACTAATCTGCTTTTGATTTTACAGGCTCATAAGCAGAAGGAAATTGCCTTGTCTCAGAGGACACTTTGGACTGCAGACTTTTGAGTTAATGAGGGAATGAGTCAAGACTTTGGGGTACCACTGGGAAGGCATGATTGGTTTTGAAGTGTGAGGACATGAGATTTGGGAGGGGCTGGAGGTGGAATGATATGCTTTGGTGTCCCCACCCAAATCTCATCTTGAATTCCCACATGTTGTGGGAGGAACCCTGTGGGAGGTAACTGAGTCATGGGGACAGGTCTTTCCCATGCTGTTCCCGTGGTAGTGAATACGTCTCACCAGATCTGATGGTTTTATAAGTGGAGTTTCCCTGCACACACTTTCTTTGCCTTCTGCCATTCCTGTAAGATGTGACTTACTCCTCCTCGCCTTCCACCATGATTGTGAGGCTTCTCCAGCCATGCAGAATTGTAAGTCTATTAAACCGTTTTTCCTGTATAAATTACCCAATCTCAGGTATCTCTTTATCAGCAGCATGAAAACGGACTAATACACAAGCACTAACTTCTCCCTGCCTAGAACACCTTTCCATCTCCACCTATATTTTCCTCCCTCATGCCTTTACCCTCCCTTTCCTTCTCCACAACAAGCTAGTACCCAGACTTCCATTTAAATACAACTTCCTTCAAAAAGACTTCATTTCTTATTCCTCCATATAGATTCCCTGATTGTTTATTTTTATAGCACTCTGAATTTTTAATAGTATACATCAAAAATAAAATCGAACTGTTACTTATACAGTCATAATTAAGCTGGTATTCCTCAAAGGCAATATATTCCAAGATATAAGCCTTTTCTGATGTCTTCAATAAATTTACTCGGGCCTAACAGAACACTTTGCCCATAGTAGGTACTTAATGAACATTTATGGAATTTACACCTCTTCCAGATGTGGTGCGATTTTGCATTGAGTCCACCTTAGAAATTTGTTTTTCATACTCATATAGATTTCCTATTTGCCCACCACAAACCCTCTGCACTGCCACTCATCCTAAGCCAGACACGGAGTATACTCCAACCAAGCTTGAGTACAAACTCTTCCCTCAGTTGTGAATGTTCTATAGCATTTAATTGGCTTTCTTAAAATCTGACACAAATAACTAAGCTTAAGACTCTTGATGCTTTGTCAGTGCAAAGGAATATGAAATCATTACTTCCTCTAAATACTATATTATACAATACTTTGTATATTTGTTAATTTAGCATTGTTAGAATGTTTATAATACAATGTTTGTTCTCCCTTTCTGTACTTGCCTCTACATGTTAATAGGTTCTCAAGAGAAGAAATCAAGCCTTACTCACCTTTATATAACCTAGCAAGTTGAGCACATGGTTAGTGTTAAATAACAAGCCACTGAAAATAAAGTAAGGAAGCAATTAAGAAGGTACCAAATCCTGCTCAATTCTATTTTGTGGGTTTTGACCCCGTGATTTAGCCTATCATGAAAAATTCTCATCTTCATTTTGACCACCTCCCAGATTTGTGCCATCTGCAAAATTGAAAATTACTCCTTTGCTGATGTTATGCAAGTTATTGATCAATTATTCAGCAGCACAGAACCTGTGGTAGCTTACTAATTATAATAAAACAATATCGCCGGGCACGGCAGCTCACGCCTATAATCCCAGCACTTTGGAAGGCTGAGGCAGGTGGATCACAAGGTCAGGAGATCCAGACCATCCTGGCTAACACAGTGAAACCGTCTCTACTAAAAAGACAAAAAATTAGCCAGGCGTGGTGGTGGGCGCCTGTAGTCCCAGCTACTCGGGAGGCTGAGGCAGGAGAATGGCGTGAACTCGGGAGGTGGAGGTTGCAGTGAGCCGAGATCGCGCCACTGCACTCCAGCCAGGGCAACAGAGAGAGACTCCGTCTCAAAAAAAAAAAAAAAAAAAAAAAAAAAAAAAAAAAAAAAACAAAAACCAAAAAAACAAAAACCAGTATCTAGAGTTGTTGATCATTTAGTATCTACCAAGCACCTTTTTAAATACTTTCACTAGTATTTTATGTAACTATATACATACATGTAAACTTAAATATTTTATTTTCAAAACAATCTTATCAGATGGATACAATTATCATCATTTTACAGGTGAGGAAATTGAAACACAATATAATTAACTTTCTGAAGGCCACATAGCTTTTAAGTAATACAGCTAGGATTCAAACCCAAGCAGTGCATCTCAAGATCTGACTTTTACCACTCTGCCCTTATGAGTAAAATGTGCATTCTATATACAGAGCTCACTCTCACAAGTCAATATGGTTATTAATTCCTCTGCCAACTCTGTCATATAGATCACGTATCACCAACTTATCCCGATACCCTAGAGTCTCAGCCACTGTTTTACTCAAACAGAAATAAAGCATTAAAAAAATAGGTCCCACAGTAAAAGTATGATCTCTTCAACGTGATGATACCATCACAACCAGTCTCAAAACTTCTTTTCTGAAGAACAAGCTATTAATTTAGGTGAATGAGTCAGTAACAAACTTATTGCAGATTTAAACATACAGAAATCTTCAAGGCAAATCTGTAAAATATGAGGTCAATTAATATCTATAACATTTATATACTGTTAAGTTATAGAAATGACACAATATACAAGACACATAACTATACATAACACTCTAAGTAGCCATTGAATCTTTGTGCAGCTGCCTCCCACTATCACTGTGACTTCTGTGCATTTTTCCCCATAGTGTTTGCCCAGCTATAATCTGATGTTTTATTTTACCTTCAGTTCTCTGTACATTACAGCTTCTTTGCCTGCAACATCCTTTTCATCTGGCTCCTTTAAATGTCAGGTAAGTTACCACTGCTCCTTCAAAGCCTTTCCTGACAGTGTGAGTTTTGGTTCAATGCATGACCTGACTGTAAAATACTATTTCCCACATCATATATGTATTTCCCTACTCATCACAGTACTGAAGAATTGCCCATGTAGCTGCTTGTCTCCCATTATAAGGACAATGTCTGTTGCCTTTATAACATAATGAGGAGAGCTCAATAATGAAAGCTCAATTGTTTTCTTTTCGTATGGGTGAATGAGTATTTAGCTCTAAGTAAATACAGTAAATTTACTTCAGTATCAATTTCAAAGCACACAAAACAACATATGCATTCACATAGTATTTTACTAATGTTTAGTACTACTCACATCTAGATCTGAGGGTTCTATGACATTTTAGGGTTTTCCTTATATTTCCTAGAGAAACTATTACCTAAATTAACCTACAGGTTTAAATTTAAAACTTTTCCTGTGGTGTGATAAAACAGCGGGATGTGTGTAGAAAAATAACAAATTATAATGCTTAAATTAATTTGGGGCCAGGAGCAGTGGCTCACACCTGTAATCCCAGCACTTTGGGAGGCCGAGGCAGGCAGATCACCTGAGGTCCAGAGTTCAAGACCATACTGGCCAACATGGTGAAACCCCATTTCTACTAAAAATACAAAAGTTAGCGGGGCATGGTAGCGGGCACCTGTAATCCCAGCCACTTGAGTGGCTGCGGCAGGAGAATCGCTTGAATCTGGGAGGCAAAGGTTGCAGTGAGCAGAGATCTCGCCACTGCAGTCCAGCCTGGGCGACAGAGTGAAATTCCATCTCAAAAATAAATAAGTTAATTAATTTGGAAATTATCTAGTCAAAACCATTTCTTTTAAAGTCAGCAAATCTAAGCTTCAAAGAGGTTTAGTGATTCGTAGAAGATATAGAACTGATCAGTAATAAAACTAAGACTGTATCATGAATTTCTGCTTCCTGTAACAGTGACCTCTCAGTAGCACACATGAATACAATGTAGATATCTCAGTAAGTACAACATCATGTTATTTTTGAAAGTAATCAATATCTTTTATTATTCTGATATGAGCAACTGAAGTTTTCTTTTTTCCATTCTACAGGATGAATAAATAATGGTAGTCCTTTTTTGATGTTCATGTTTCCAAGGCTCAGTACACTTCAGCCAAAACGAAATCTAGTCGGTGTTGACCTGGAGATTTTGAATTGCCATAGAAAGAGTACCTATGCAGTTTCAAGTAAGCCAGAAAGCTTTGGCAGGAGGGAGAAATGTGGAAAGGGAAAATCTTCCTTTATTAAGTAACCAGTAGGGACGGTAAATAAGAGCTGCATTGAAGAACAATTCTCTCCTCTAAAAATACTGTCTTCAAACAAGAAAAAACATAAAAAATGGAACATGAGTAAAATATGTTTCTATAAATTCATATAACTGTAGTGTAAATCTTTTTGGTAAGAATCTCTGAAATGTATTCTGAATTCTAATAGATGAATAGTTCCCTGTGGGCAGGTAATGTGTTTACTCAAATGAAGAACAGCCCAACACAGGAATATATGCTCTTTGATGAGTAATAAATATTTTATAACTCAATGATATTTTCATATTCTTGAGTTCTTAATTACAAATATTTTCAAATAATAATCAATTATTTGCTTGCCAGGTATAAATTAAATAGCAATAAAAATATCTATGGTTTGAATTTAATAACATGTTTTTTTCCTTAGCACTGTATTTTCTACATAGTATTACCTACTTAATTAAACTTTTCCTAAATTGGGAAGTGATCAAGAAAATGGCTGTGTATTAAAAGGCAGAGTAAGTAAAAACAAGTTGGTTACAGAAGGAAACAGGGTATGGGTTTCACTTGTGCTACATTAACTGTTCCACTGGAGCAAACTAATTAATTTTTCTTCATTGCACTGTAATCAGCAAGCTTAATCTAGGGCAAAGAAGAATACAATTGTTATTGCAAAAATTAAGGTCTTACTACCTGTCATTCAGCTGCAGGAACTACAGAAAGTCTATTCACTAATTAATGTGCTATGGCTATTGGCTTTGTTTTGTTATTGAATACATTTATTTTAAGCAGCATTAAGTGCATAAATTAAATCCTAGTAACATTTTCATATAAGTAACTATCATTAAAATGCATTTGTTCCACAGAAGAAAGAATTATCTCACTATTCCGGCTCAACAAGAAATTCAGTCCTGAACAGAAAAAAAAAGTTTAAAAATATTTTATAAACATTAACCTGGACTTTTCAGAGAAGAAATAAAGCTGAGAACATCGTATTTCAGCAGCTTCAATACTTGTTTTCTGATTGAATCATAGATTTCATTACTTTATACTTGTTTCTACAATGACAAAGTACACAAAGCTAAATGTGAATATCTAGTAGGTCAGAAAATGTGTAGTTGAATATGGTTTTTGACAACAATAAAAATCACTAAAAACCAAAAGCATTCAGAGAGTGTAAGAGAACAAATACATCTCTTCGAATATTTAAATAACCCTATGGGCAACTTGATACGATGCCAATATTATATGTCTTATGCATCTAGTTTATATAACAGTCATCAGAAAAAAAAATACAAAATTAATCTCCCTGTGGATCAGTTTGGGAAACAAATGAATAAAACCACAGATCTATAGAGATAGAGGGACATTCCAAGGACAATCACTACTACAATCTTTAATCTTCTGGATAACTGGTGATAGCCTTGACAGGAAGCACTCCAAGCTACCTATTAAAAAGGCAAGAGGATGTTCTTATGGATACAATCAAGTATATATCAAACCATACGCTGTCACTTGCCCCATCTACATTTTCCCAACTTTAGAGTTAGAATTAAGTGACCCAAACAGCATAAGAGAGGATCTAATGGAAAGCAATGTGCCCGATATCCCTCCACACTTCATCACTGGTTTGAAATCAGGCCATAAGTTCATGGCGATGTGAAACTCTCTTCAGGGCCAAATTAGTCTTCATCTGTAAGAAATTCCCTACAATTCAGGGTTTAACTCTCACAGTAAAGAGATTAGCTCCACTCTTTTTCTAATTTTGAATTTACTTAAGATGACAAATACAAATTTTATATATTTATAGTATACAATATATTTTGATATGTGTATACATTAAAGAAGGGCTAAATCAAACCAATCGATATATCCATTACCTCACATGCTTATTTTGGGGTGAGAACATTTAAAGTCTATTCTTTTTGCAATTTCCAAGCATACAATACATTAACTATAGTCATCATGTTATATACACACAACAGTTCTCTTGAATTTACTTCTCCAACCTAACTGAAATTTTGTGTAACCCCATTCTTAACAAGTTATATGATTCAGGGATGTAATAGAAAATGTTGAGACGTACACATTCTGTATAGTTTTAGCCCAACTTTCAAGACTCTCCAGAACTTCCTCTACTTTGACTTTATAATTTTTCTTTTGATTCTGATGTGGTTTGGTTGTGTCTTCACCCAAATCTTGAATTGTAGCTCCCATAATTCCCACCATGCCATGGGAGGGATCTGGTGGGAGGTAATTGAATCAGGGGGCAGATCTTTCCCATGCTGTTCTTGTGATAGTGAATACATCTCATGAGATCTGATGGTTTTATAAAGGAAAGTTCCCTGAAATATCCTTTCTCTTCTTGCCTGTCTCCATGGAAGAGGTGACTTTGCTTGTCATTTGCCTTCCGCCATGATTGTGAGGACTCCCCAGCCCTGTGGAACACTGTGAATCAATTAAACCTCTTTCCTTTATAAATTACCTAGTCTTCGGTATGCCCTTAATTAGCAGCATGAGAACTACTACAGATTCCTTTATAGGTTTATTTTGAACAGTAGATGCCTCTTTGTATTTTGCACTGTATCCCATCAACCCATCTCTGAGTTTTGCTCCATGTTTCTGCTGCTAAGAGGGTTAACACTCTTTCACTTCCTAGCTCTACCAGAAGGAGGAAGAGTAGGACAGGAGTAGCAGGGAGAAAGATAAATTGTCCTTCAAAGGGGTATTTCTGAGGACAGTTCTATAAGGTTCTATAATATCCCAGGCAAAGTTGAGGTACCGGTTACCTATTATGGTAATCAGCTCAACAATGTTATCTTTATTAGCTTTTCCTCCTTCTTTGTCTCACTTTTCCAGGTCCCACATGTTCCCGAGTTTTCCTACTAAATCATTTCTTTGATAATCAGGCAATCATGGCTTTCTGTCAGGCTTTGCTTTGGGAGAAACTTCAAAGTGACATTCTTGACTATCGCTGTGACTTAAACTGTGAACTCTTAGAGAGCAGTGGTGATACATTGTAATTCTTTAGCTTTAGGGGCCAGAGAGGGAAGATGACACAGATTCCTCAAGCTCACGCAGCTCTAGATGGCAGAGACCAAATTTAAACTCAGGTCTTTCTCCTCCTCGCGTGTTGCTACATGTCATCTTGGTACCTCTCTACAGACTTGCCTTCCATGACCTTTCAAAGTTCAGCATTCTCCTACTCATCCAAATGAATACAGGAGTCTGTTTTATTCCATCCACTTGATAAAATAATGGGTCACTGCATAACACTTGATCCACTGTTATTTAATGACCAAGACCCTTGAGTTCCTGTAATTACATAACAAGCCCCTTAAGTGTCAGTGGCCATAAAGGCAAGAATCTCAGACTTGGGAATCAGACAAACGCCCCCATTTACTCTTCTGCAATTTGCCCTCACACAGGGATTCTCACGATTATGAGATAACAAAGCGCAAAAGCTTAGCACAGCGCCTGAAACACAGTATATGTTCAATAAAGGGTGGCTACTATTTTCACCTGGAACAAAACTACCACAAGTAGGGGCTATGTGCTCCGCATTCCCTGCCTGTCTCCCAAAGCCAGAATCATGAGCCCAAATAGGTGTCCATAAACAAAACAGACATTAAAAAAATGAAAAAATGATAAAACGCCCTCTTTTACTTCACCTGTATGTTTTTCCTATGCCCATCCCTCTTCTCTATTTCGAAACACGCTCTCATATTGTTTTGCAACCAGGAATACTCATTTTATCTTATCCAATTCTAACTATCTTTAAGTTTCAGCTCAACTTCTACTTCTGGATGTTTCCTATTTTCCATCACAGTCCTTGTTGATTTCTCTCATCTATTTCTACAGCATTCATACACTATAAAGTGAAATTTACTACTTCACAAAGAATTTTACTTCAGGCCTATTGCTCTATTTTGGTCAGTCCTGACTCCCAAGTTACACTGAAAGTTGCTAGAAGGCAGCTTTTTCTCTGGGGTCCCCTGGCACAATACTAAACATATAATCAGGCACTGAATGCTTAATCCTGTAGACAAAATGTGGAAGTAACAAAGGACTCAAGAAAAATCTAATTTACTGTTCTTTCGCATTCCCCCTTTCTTAGATGCATTTCTATATTCAAGATTCATTCTGATTTCATGTAGCACTTTCCCCACTTTCTTTCCTAGCTTAATCCTTACACTGTTTAGCAATATGGGGCACACCTGGCAACACGGGAGAGACAAGATAGTTACTGCAAAATTGCTTGCTTGTTCTCTTAACGCCTTACCTCAATTTCTCTATGGTATAAGGCTATCATATCCAATCAGAAGAACTAAGTTAAATGGATTCATCATTTCACAAACTGATTCTTTAGCAATTTTTTCGTATTGTTTTATATATTTTTGGTTACATATACAATGCTACCTGAGAAATTCAGATATGCAAAGTTTAAAACTCCTTTTTTAAAGTTTCAGAGAGCTACAACTACAGACGAGACAAGCTTTAGCTTGATGAATTTCATACTGAATACTGGATCTTATGTTTAAGGCAGACAGAGGTTTTTCTGAGGGGAAATAAAAAGACCCAGGCAGGTCCATGTGATAAATTTCTTCAGGATTCTAACAGTTTCCCACTCAGAAAGTAGTCCCTCAGGAAATTATTAACTGTAAAATAAGATAGAGGATAAAAAAGAATTCTGAAGCAGAAAAATACACGGAATTAGAAGCAAAGATGCTGAATAAATCTGCATTGAAAATTGGAAAGTTCGTATTTTGTGATTATATTATACTTTTGACTCTTGTAATTATTTTTCTTAAATGTCACAAAAATCCCTCCAACTATTACTATTCCACTAGCTATATATGTGGATATACATAGAGATGTACATACCCAATTATTAAGTAACTTACCCAAGGATCAATTACATAATAAATAAAAGAAACATTACTGTAACCCAGGAATTCCTGTTCTTACAATACCTTCTATTAAAAAGATGAGACATACTTAAGTATGTGAAATGAAATCAGTATGCCACATAGTATTTAACAGAATTATTCAATTGTCATATTAGGACCTCAGGATAAATTTTAGGCAGAAAGGCTTCTCTACCTCTCTCCACCTTTCAGGGCAAATATCTGCCCTACTTTGTTGCCACCGAGAATCAGTTTTCCATGACTGCAAGCTGTATTGAAAACAGAAGAGAAATGGAAAGGTCCAGCATTTAAAGGAACTGTATCTCTCCCACATTCTACTATAGTCCCTTGAGATTAGACACATTTGTTTCCCGAGTGCCAATCAGAGACTTGATACATACTCAGTATTCAATAAGTGCTTGGTGAATGAATTGATGAGAACAACTTATGAATTATGGTTGCAGGAGGGAAGAAGTGAGTGATATAATGATAAATATATTCAGGTTTACTTGCAAGGGATGGGAAACTGGATACTTCATGTATTGATGTTGCATACAGGAATCATTATGATCATTTGGAAATCAGTCAAAATGTCTTTAAAGGCATACATTTTGATCTAGCTATCCTGCATTCCTAGCATACCTCATATATAAACGCACACTTGGTAGTTTTTTTTTGTACCTCACATAATTACGTGATTTTCTATACCTTGAATATGCCTCCTTATTTCTTCGTTGGTGCTTTTGCCTTGCTATTTCACTGGGAATGCTATTCTTCCCTGTTTCTACCTATCAAGGCCTTTCTCTAAAATGTAGCCCAAATATACTCTCCGGGCATTATTTCTCTCTAAGTGATTGCAATGCCTTTTTATTTGAACTCTCTTTAGACTACACTTACGTTATCAACTCATGTCAAAGATGTTTACAAGTGTCATTTCTTCCTGTGACTTTAATAATGTTGTCTCCTTTTTCTGCAGCATCTATTTAATTTTATCTCTTACCATAAACCCACCTGGCCTATCCAGGGATTTTGTCAAGAAGCACAGCTACTGTATAGCACATTCTAACTAAATCCCCAGTATATAATCTGCTCATTTAGTGATAAATCAGTTCTGTTCACAGGAGATTGGAGAGAGACACTCAGAAGTCTTAGAATTGTGTACTTCTAGGTAGAAAGAATTTCCACAATCATATAGTCTGAGGACTTTTAATCATTACTATTTTCACGGCTTTTGGAGTAGATAGACCCAGTCCCCAGAAAAATGGCCAGTGTAACTTATACACCCACGTACACAATGACGATGATTATCTTTAAATGTGACAGGTCCACCCAGTAGATTTCTATGTGGAATCAAAGTCAGATGCCATAAATGACTGGAGTGGCAGAGTCTGTCAGTGGAGTTACATGAATTGTGTGTATGGTGAGAGCAGCTCCAGACTGAACAGTAACGTGCCCACTTTGAGGGAGGAGAGTAGCAATACTCAGTACTACCAGGATGGTGCCATTGCAGAATGTTGCCCCAGAGCTGCTAAATCTGCTAAGAACAGAAACCCGAATCTGTAGTAAGGTGTAGATCAAACAAAACATATCTCTGGGTTCCTTCCAGACTTTAACAGTTTATAATGTCTTCTGAACTATCTGTTCACATACTTAAACCTGAGTCCTCAGGCTGGGCGTGGTGGCTCACGCCTGTAATCCCAGCACTCTGAGAGGCCGAAATGGGTGGATCACAAGGTAAGTAAATCGAGACCATTCTGGCTAACATGGTGAAACCCCGTCTCTACTAATACAAAAAATTAGCCAGGCGTGGTGGCAGGTGCCTGTAATCCCAGCTACTCGGGAGGCTGAGAATAGAATTGCTTGAAACCAGGAGGTGGAGGTTGCAGTGAGTCCAGATCGTACCACTCCACTCCAGTCTGGGTGACAGAGCGAGACTCCATCTCAAAAAAAAAAAAAAAAGAAAAAGACAAGAAAGAAAGGAAAGAAAAGAAAGAAAGAAAAAAGAAAGACCTGAGCCCCGACTAGCTCTCCTGCAGGAGAGTTTGTTACCGAGTTAAGCAAGCAGGAGAAATGAAACTATCAACCTATAGTCACCTATTAACAAATAAGATGACATACTTCTGTACTATTGCTATTCATTTATTTATCCATTCCACAAATATTTTTCACCTACCATCTCCTTGGCATTCTCCTAGCTACTGGCTATACACAGTACTGAAGCCAACGGACAAAGTCCTTGACACCAAACATTCTAGTAAGGGAAGCAGAGGAGAAAAATGTTCGATAATCAAACAAGGTAATTTCAGATAATGATGATGATTATAAAAAGCAAGGAATGTAAATAGGATACAGAATGGCTGGGAGGACTCATCACCAGAGCTTTTTTACATATGGTAGACTGCAAAGGATTCTTCTGAAGATGAGACCTTCCAGCTGAGACTAAATGGCAGGAAGTCATCAGCCACAGAAAGAGGGAGGAGAAGTATGTTCTTGCTAATAGAAAAGACAAATGAAGAGACAGGAGGCAGGAACAAGTTTGACTTGAGCCTGGTGAAGTAAGGGAACCAGTGTGAAGTGAGATCAAGAAGTAAGCAGGCGACAGATCACACAGGGTTTTGCTGACTGCTTTCAGACTCCAGACATATTTCTAAGTATAATGAAGAGTCTTCAGAAGGAGTTAAATAGGGAACACATGGCCTAATTAATGTAGTAAAAAGATAACTTTGTATAATGTAGAGAACTGAGAGACTGATTAGGCAGTTACTGCAATATTAGGAGGCTATAGAATATGATGGAGTGTCAATGGTGCTTCCTTTGAATAAAAGCAGCTTTTATTTTTCAATTAAAATGTAACATAATTGGTTTCAGTAAAAGTGTCTCACTTGACCTTATTTCTCTTGCATTAATGGGGTCATTTATATGATACGGAGTGCTACCTCTGTACACAATGAACAGCTTTTTTCAATTAAAACGTAGCTTAATTGACGTGAACCAGAAAAGACTCTTGACATCTTTGTATTAAAGGACCATTTATATAACGATCATGCTAATTAACCTTCTTCATTCAAAAGTACTGTTTATTTAGAATTATTTAATACTGTGGTAATTTATATTTTTAAATCATTTTAAAGTTATTAAATACTATCTCAGGATCTTGAAGTCTATCGGATTGCTATGCAGATTTAAAGAGTGCAAAAGTATTTATAGTTATGTTTTAGCTTAAAGCAGTGATTAAATATAATTTGTCTGTGACCTTGTAAGCCAAAATAATATATCACAATAAACTGTAGATAGTGTCACAGATGAAAACAGTGTTTGTCTTCTTTAGTGTATTCATATGTGAGGATGAATTTTGGCACTTGTCAGCCTATGATAAATTACTACTGGACTAATACTTGTCAGTACAGTAATAACTGATCATGCTCTAAACACCACTAAGAGAGACAGGTGATGAATAACCTACAAAGTAAAAATTTTCACAATCACATTAATGAGTCTAGTTCAAAGCACAATAATGGTCTACCAGTCTTACTGTCAAATCTGTATTTCAAGTGACTACCTTGATATCTTTCAGGATCAATTTTACATCAAATTCTAATTAATATAGAAAAAAAGCAATAGCGATAAAAACATGTCTCTATTGCAATCATGAGGTGGAGCAATCATGCTCTCCAACCCTCCGCCTCATTTACTATTAGTAAAGCAAAGCAAAATACTAAGAGCACCGTGTGCAAATGAAAAATGTTTGTTGATGAACTGTTAAAGGCCCCAAATTCAAAAGAGCCTAAATAATGAGTATTGCCTGTACACAGAAACAGTGTGCTATGGATTTAGAAAATTATCTATCCTCCTAAATTGATAATGAAAATCTTTAAAATGAATAAAGTGTTACTAATATATTTCACAGTATGCATTGAATGGGCTACGTAATTCCATTTGGGTTTAAGTTGAGGGTTTTTTTTTTCCAACTAAATAATTAAAAATTTTGTAACTATTTTAGAAAATAATCTGGGAAATATATACTCATAGGCAATTGGCATACAACTGACAATTGAGCACAACTACATTAATTTAAATTTACACTATAAAACTCAATCATCCAACACTCATGAATCCAAACATTTTCTAAAACTTTACAGGAAAGCTTATATGATGTTTTTATAATGGTAAAATGCATATAACATAAAACATATAATTTAAATCATTTATAAGGATACAATTTAGCAGCATTAAGTATATCTACCTTGTTGTGCCACTATCCCCACCATCGGCCTCCAAAAATGATCATCTTCCCCAAAAAAACTCCAAACCCATTATATAACTCCCCATACCCTCTCTCCCCCCAGCTTCTAGAGGCCACTGTTCTACCTTGTCTATGATTTTTACTACTCTAGATAGCTCATACAAATAGAATATGTTATCCTTTATGTATCCGGCTTTTTCTCCTTAGCACAAGATCATCAAGATTCATCCGTGCTATAATGTGTCAGAACTTTCTTCTTAAGGCTGAATAATATTCTGTAGCATACATTTACCACATTTTGTTTATCCATTCATCCTCAGATGGACATTTGAGTTGCTTCCACCTTTTGCTACTATGAATAATGCTGCTATAAACATGGGTGTATAAATATCTTTTGAAGGTCCTTGTTTCAATTCTTTTGGGTATATTCCCAGAAGTGGAATTGCTGGATCATGTGGTAATTCTAGGTTCAATATTTTGAGAAACCAACTTATTTCTTTCCACAGTGACTGCAAGGTTTTACATTCCCACGAGCAGTTCACAGGTGTTCAAATTTTTCCACATAACAATATGTATTTTCTCGTTGTTGTTGTTGTTTTTTTTTTTTTTTTTTTTTTTTTTTTTTTTTTTTTTTTCTTGGCGTTTTAAAACAATTATCATCCTGTTGGGTGTAAAGTGGTATCTTATTGGGATTTATCTGCATTTCACTAATGATCAGTGGTACTGAGTATATATTCATGGTCTTACTGGCCAAACTTCAGAGAAATTCCATTTTTTGCTGTTGTTGTTGAATTATAAGGTATAATTTAGATGTGTCCTTGATCAAATCTCATGTTGAGTTGTAATCCCCCATGTTGGAGGTGGTGTCTTGTGGGAGGTGACTGGATCACTGGGGCAAATTTCTGATGGATGGTTTAGTACTGTCCGCTTGGTACTATTCTCGTGATAGTTCTCATGAATTCTCGTCATTTAAGTGTATGGCATCTCCCTCCACCCCTCTTGCTCGTGTTCTGACCATATGACCTGCCTAGTCACCCTTCCCTTTCTGCCATATGTTTCCTGAGGCACCCCCAGAAGCCGAGCAGATGCCAGCATCATGCTTCCTATACAGCCTACAGAAATGTGAACCAATTAAACCTCTTCTTTATAATTTACCCAGTTTCAGGTATTTCTTTAGAGCAATGCAAGAATGGACTAATACATAATTCTTGGTATAGTCGGGATATTATTCCCCTACTGAGTATATGATTTGCAAATATTTTCTCCCATTCCATAAGCTGCCTTTTCACTCTGAAGGTGTTCATTCATGCAGTTTTTAATGTTGATGCATTTCAGTTTACCTAATTTTTCTGTTGTAGCCTGAGCTTTTAGTGTCATATCCAAGATATTTAATTGCCCTATCTAATGTCTATGTTTTCTTCCAAATGTCAATGCTTTCTTCTAAAAGTTCTGTAGTTTTGGCTATGTTTAGTTCCTGATCCATTTTGACTTAATTTTTGTGTATTTTATAAGGTAAGAGTCCAACTTCAGTTTTTAAAAATGTATATATTCATTTTCATCAACATTTGTGGCTTCATTAAAAAAACCTTGGCAACGTTATGGAAAATTAGTTGACAATACATAGCAGAGTTTATTTCAGGGCTCATTATTATATTCTATTTTACTACATTCTCTTTTTTATGCCAATCCCACACTGTTTTGATTATGGTACCTTCATAGTAAGTTTTCAAATCAGGAAGTACGACCCTTCAACTTCATTCTTTTTTCAAGATCGTCTATTCTTGGATCCATGAGATTACATAGGAATTTTTGATAGAGTTTTCTATTTCTGCAGAAAAACTAATTGGGATTTTCTTAGAAATGGCATTGAATGTGTAGTTTGAGTTATCTGGATACCTCAACAACAACACTGAGTGTTCCATTTCATAAACATGGAGTTCCTTTTCATTTACTTATAAAAATAACTGTTTAATTTCTTTCAGGATTGTTTTGTAGTTATCAGTGTATAAATCCCCCACCTTCTTGGTTAATTCCTAAGTACTTTACTCTTTTTGATACTATTTTAAATAAAATTGTTTCCTTAATCTCCTTTTTGGACTGCATCACTGCTAGTGTATAAAAACATAACTTATTCCTGTATATTGCTTTTATTTACTGCAATTTTGCTTAATTTATTAGTTCTAGCAGGTTTGTGTGGAAATCTCCAGAATGTTCTACATATAAGATCATATCATGTGAGAAGCATATAGAATTTTTGCCTACATTCTTTCAATGCTGATTTTGCTGATGAAAATTTGAAATGCATTGCACAGCATGATGAATACAGTTAATAGAGCATTGTACATTTCAAAACTGCTAAGAGAGCACACTTCAAATGTTCTCATTTGAAAGCAAAAAAAAGTCTTTGAGGTGCTAGATATGTTAACTAGCTTGATTTAATTACTCCACATTGTATTCATAAATTATATCATTTTGTATCCCATACATTTATACAATTATACATTGTCAATTTACAATAAAAAGAAGGCATATAAAAGTTTGCATTCTCTTAAGTCTTTAATGCTTGCCAACACCATTTCTCTGATTCAACTCAAGCTGTCCAATGTCGCATTAATACATACCATTAAACAAAACTATTCCACATTAAAGGCATAGTAATAGGATTAAATTTACCTGGCTTCCAACCAAAAGCAACACCACTAACATTAAAATAAAATATTCTCATCATGAATTAGTAATTTCATATTAACGGAAGCTAAAGGCACCTGGTATTTTTTGAGGTTCACTTGCATATGGGTATATACTCAGATTTCTTTTCCAAAGAAGGAGCCATTTAGAGGGAACCCTGGTGTACAATTTAAAAAACAGATATAGAAAAATCATAAAATATCCAACTTAGTTTTTACAAAATTTTCCTATGCTATTTCCTTTATATTTTCTTTAGTTCATCTCCATTTATGAATTTAATTATTCAGGAAAAAACCCCACAAAATGATTCTCCATGTTATAGATCATATTCCAGAACTGACCAAAAAGCTTCATTTGTTAAGACTCTAAGTTCTGTATGTGCCATTAAACATACTTACTTTTGTCTAGGCTTCTAGTCCCAATTCTGATATTTATATCCAATTTAGAGTATCAGACTACTGCTTCTCTCCTCTTTTTTAGAGGCAGTTTGATGTCTTTCAACAAGAAAATTTTGTAATGAGGTGGGTTTTTTTCCACTTAGTGTTTGATCAGGAGCAAAGCATTTAATTACTTGGAGCCCATTTTCTTATCTGGAATATTAAACTAATGCTATTTTGTCAATAGGATTTTTGTAAGGATTATAAGTAGTCTATAAAACATTATGTAAGTACTTGGTTCTATTGTCACAAGAACCCATGCTTTTAAAAATACATTAATTCAGACCTCAACACAAATTATATATATATATATATATATATATATATATATATATATATGCATTTATGTGTTATATACCAGATGCTCATCGACATGTACACACACATACACATCCTACTATGTGTCTGTAAATCTGTTTGGGAGGAAGGTGCAGAACACCATGCTAAAGAATTACTTTCATAAAGGCTTAACTATTGATAAGAAATATAGATATAATATTGTTTCACAGGAGTTACACACAAAAATAACTTTATTCAATTTCCAACTATGATTCAACAACTAAAAATATTCTGTCAAAGTCAATTTATAAAACGGTGAAACTAAAGTAAAACTAAGAAACGTCAGTGGATACCAATAGAATATGATGGTATATTAATTTTATTTATAACACACAAAAGAAAAATATGTTAAAAAATGAATATCCTATCTTGCAAACACTGTCTACTACAGCAGACACTAAGGAAACTTATTTAATAACAAGACTGAAATTAGATTTCCTTCAGATGCTGTCTTTAGAATTTGGGGAATAGAGCTATTCATTCCTGGATGTGTTCTTTGGAGATGTGTCAATATGACGACAATGAAAAATGAAATTGCTTTATACTTTTAGATATTTCTGATACAATCTTTGCCCACTCGTGGGTTTCATAAAGTTTTGTGCCAATTTTGTCACCAAGACAAGTGTATCTGATCTACACAAACTGAACACGTTTCAGCAAAGCATTGTGCATATTATTTAATTCCCCATTCATATGTCATGCAAAGAACCAGCATGGTTATCACAATAAATTTATTTAAATCAACAAAATTCAATGTCAGAATTTATTATATTTTTTTCTACGGTATACTTAAGGTTCCATTAAATTTACTGACATTTTTTCTTTTTAGAAATTATAATCCCACTGGGACCACGATTTTCTTTCATATAGAATTGAATCTAATGCATATTTTCCTCTTACTGACTTGAGGTAATTAAGCTCCCCATTTAGAAGACCACCAGATAGTTTTATTTTTGAAGCTGATAGTTCCTAACTATGGCAGAGACAGGTTGTCAAACAACCATGTCCTTTCTCCAGCTTTTAAAGTATAGATTTTTCAATTCGAAGCAGCCACTCAGCCAGCCACTGCATTATCCTTGTAGATAGGCACGACTATATACATGTTTCATGAGCACACATCCCCTTCATGTGGAAAGTGAAGGGAGCACATATGCACCACCTGTACCACAAAGGCTTCTAAGAAGGCACTGTGGCTTTTCTGTATTTGCTTCCCCTCTTCAATGGCTACATGCCAAAAAAAAAAAAAAAAAAAAAAAAAAAAAAAAAAAAAAAAAAAAAAAAAATCATCATCTGTGAAGAAGGAAGAGAGGTAGAGCCACAACAAAGGCAGAAAAATAAAAATAGAAAAATATTATTCACTGTATTAGTCCATTTTCACACTGCTGATAAATACACGCCAAGGAGACTAGGCAATTTACAAAAGAAAGAGGTTTAATGCACTTACAGTTCCACGTGGCTGGGGAGACCTCACAATCACGGCAGAAGGCAAAAGCCATAGTGGCAGACAAGAAGATAACTTGTGCAGGGAATCTCCCCCTTATGAAGCCATCAGATCTCATGAGACTTATCCACTATCATGAGAACAGCACGGGAAAGACCTGCACCCACGATTCAATTACCTCCCACTGGGCTCCTCCCAGAACACGTGGGAATTCAAGATGCAATTTGGGTGGGGACACAGCCAAACTATATCAGTCACCAAATAAGGAACACCTACATTGGACTTATACCTGGGCTACATATAAGCTATTGCTTTAAGCTCCTTATATTTTGGCACTTATGTGTTAAAGCAGCAGGGTTATTTAGCTAATACAATGACACAAGATCACACTTTGTTTCTGATGATTTAAATACGAATAGAACTGAGCGGCACCACGCCATCAAGTATAAGCATGCCCCTGGAAAGAGATAAGAGCAGATGAATAGTTGTTCTGTGTCACTTCAAATTCTGTGGTACCACAGCTTATAGCCAAGTGATATATTCCAGTTTTATTAGTAAATTGAGTACACATTACTATCCAGTAAAAACTGGAAAAATAACTGGAGGTTAATAAATATGACATTTTATATTTGAAATATAAATCGGCTTCATGGAATAGTCATCTTTAAGGTCTAGGACAGTGGTAAAGTTTTTTTAAAAAAATGAACAGATAGTCACCCCCAATAAACCCTTGCTTAATACAGACTATGCATGAAGTACTAAAGTAAGTGACTTCCTTAAGATAAAAACATGGAGGAAACCCTTCTGTGCTTCAGGAACATGTATTCCCAAGGTTGGTATAACTGAAGGGTAGTTTAATAATGGGTACAAAACACATTGTGGGAAGCAATAAAAGGCAGGCATTGAAAGCCAGATTTTATTTAGAAAGAACATGGGATTGTATTAACAAGAGAATGACATGCTTAGACCTGTCATCTTCAAACACTAATTGTGGTGGCATGTGAACAATGGTTTAAAGTAGGAGGAAATTAGAGACTGGAAGACAAGCTAAGAGAGGGAATTGTAATTATCTGGGCAGCAGTTTTGGGGGATCATCCAGCAGAGAATGTCGAATTTAAAGTAAAGTCCTCTAGTATTGCTATTTGGAATAGAAAACTGTATTTACAATGATTTAATACAATATACATTAATATCAAAAGTATAATAAGACCTTAGGTATAAAATGTTTACTTGTTCTTCGAGTTCCTTTTCTATGCTTGATGATCAATTGATGTATTAATGTTAGTTTTTCTACCCTAAATGTATTTGAGGGAGCTAATTTTGAAAGCAATGTAAATGTATCGATTACTTTCTGAGTTGCATAAAATTAAATGCATTAGTATAATACCAAATGTACATTTGGAGAGAGTATACTGATTCTATTATTAATCATTCATTTATGTTTTTCATTAAATATTTAAGTTCCTACTGTTTTAGGCCCAGGAGATACAGCAGTGAATAAAATGTACAAAGTCCTTAACTTATGAAACTTAAATTCTAGGACTAGAAATAAAAATAAGGACAAATAAATACACTACACAAAATCAGGTCATGGCAAGTTCTATAAAGAAAAATAGAGCAAGGTAAAGAGAGAGGGAATGAAAGGCATGGAGGTTGGCTCTATTTAAGAGAGGATTTAGAGAGGGAAAGCCTTTCAACTACAGGGACATTTAAAAATAGAGTTGAATGAAATGAGCAGTTGAATCCTGTGATGACTCTCTGAAGAAAACACATTTCCATACTAAAGGATCAGCAAGTGCAAAGGCCCTGAGGCTAGGACCTCTCTGGCACTTTACTCCCAGTGAGCCTGGATCTGACTAGAAGTGAAAGCATGGAGAGTCTATGATTAGCTCATACAATATTAAGTTTGATTACAAAGTTACTGTAAATTGAGTTAGCTTTATCTCCAGTGAAACACTTTTCAGAGACCACAGACAAATCTTTTGGACTACATCTAAACATTTTTTGGAATGATTAATATTTCTGTAATTTTGAAGCCATGTGAAAATTAAGATGAGTCTATTCTCATTTAGACATCATGCCTGCCTTAGAAAGACTGAAACTGATTAAATAAACGAAAGTTTGTCACACATACAGTTTAACTACTCCAGATGAAAACAGAAGCTACTACAAGCCTATCAATCTAAGTAAATTTCTAAAGTTTTTAGCAAGTGAAACCATAAATGTCATCTCATCATTGACAAATTCCCTAATCCCATTTTGTTAATACACACACACACACTCCACCCCTACTCCTTCTGTGCCCCAATATAGCTTTTTTTCAAACTACTATTATATCAAGGGCTGTGATTATGTCTTCGCAGTATTTTCAGTGTCTCACTCCTGAAAGATGCATAACAACAATTGGTTAAATGGAACTAAATAGCATTCCCTGTGACGACTCTCCAAAATATACAAATTTCTGCATCACTTTTGCTATTTCAGTGGTTGACTATTTTAATGCAAGAACCAGAGACACAATAATCCAAGTGACATGCTCAAACTAAAAGCACTAATCAAGAATGAGAGGATTTTGTTTTATCTTTGAGGTTTATACATTATTATTCTCAAGGATGGGCTCAACATCTAAGTATCTAACACGTTAAATGAAACCATTCCAAGTCAAATGGATAAGAATATCAATATATGTATATAGAGTAGTAGGAGGTCCTAACTGAGCCAGTGATTTGTATACTCTGACTGTATCATAGCCAATTCAAGGAATAATAGAAGGAAACACCTGAAACCAGTCTAGAAGATAGAACTAGAAGAATGGGCTGTTAATGTCTAACTGATGAGGGCATTGGTTGGCCATTCATAATTTGAAATGGTAAATCACTAGCTATTTCCTATAGCAGATACTGCTGTAAAAGTTTCTGATGTCTCCCTGAGGTCATTTAAATAGGTCTTTGCTTCATTTTTGAATGCTATTATTAATTGATGACATATTCTACTATATGCACTTACATCCCACAAGATGAATCTCCTTTTGATGCCTATTGGCCCAACTACTAATATAAGTCATTGTTAGTAGGATTCTACATTTCCCTTTCCTAGTAGGATTCTACATTTCCCTTTCCTAACCTTTTCTTTCTGCATTTACAAGGGGAAACAGCAATTTAATTAAAATAAACATCATTTAAAAATCAGCACTAGTTCAACCATTGTGGAAAACAGTGTGGCGATTCCTCAAGGATCTAGAACTAGAAATACCATTTGACCCAGCCATCCCATTACTGGGGATATACTCAAAGCATTATAAGTCATGCTGCTATAAAGACACATGCACACGTATGTTTATTATGGCACTATTCACAATAGCAAAGACTTGGAATCAACCCAAATGTCCATCTGTGACAGACTGGATTAAGAAAATGTGGCACATATACACCATGGAATACTATGCAGTCATAAAAAAGGATGAGTTCGTGTCCTTTGTAGGGACATGGATGCAGCTGGAAACCATCATTCTCAGCAAACTATCATAAGAACAGAAAACCAAATACCACATGTTCTCACTCATAGGTGGGAATTGAACAATGAGATCACTTGGACACAGGAAGGGGAACATCACACACTGGGTCCTATTGTGGTGGGGGGAGGGGGGAGGGGGGAGGGATAGCATTAGAAGATATACCTAACGTGAATGACGAGTTAAAGGGTGCAGCACACCAACACGGCACAAGTATACATATGTAACAAACCTGCACATTGTGCACATGTACCCTAGAACTTAAAGTATAATTAAAAAAAAAAAAAAACAGCAATAGCATGAATTACAATAGCTAGTACTTACTCTGTAGTATACTAAGTATTTAGCATACATTAACCCATTTATTATTAACCACATTTCACAAATGAGGAAACTGAGGTACTAACTGCTTATGTAAAGTTTTAAAGGTTACACATCTGGTAGGTAGCAGAGCCAGGATTCAAAGACGGTGCAGCTCAAGAGCCTATGCTCTTTACTCTCACATAGAGGTAGATGTTTTAAATGGACAGAAATATTCTGAGTTGATAATTTCTCCCTAGGTAAGTGAACTAATATATCACTCCCTAATCAATTGCTGTATCCTGAAGAGTTAATACAGGGTGATCTAAGAACTCAGACACAGCAGAGTCCCCTATATCAAGTAAGAGCCCCCTATGCCAAGCATAATTTCCCGTGATGGCTAACATAAAATTGTTTGGGGGAAAATAAACATCACGTTTATAACATATCCAAATTGTTTAAGCTCAAGTAGATTTACCGAAACTCGGGCAAATTCATGTGTTCCAAGATAACACCACAGACTGTCACAGCAACTCATCTGGTAAACTGATTCTGACCAATCTGTCCAGAACATACTTAGAATCATCCAGCTCAGTGAGTAAAACTCAAAGTATCCTTTCCTCATGCTCCTCTTTTGAGAGGCTATGACTATTCCATGAAGGTGGTGCCCACCCTTTCTCTGTAAATTTAACAAGCTCAGCTTTGGGTGATCAACAACTTTGACTGGAGGACATTACAGGTGTTTCTATGGTATTCATAAACTAAAACTAGAGCTGACTGAAAGCCTGGTATTTATACTCAGTGAGAGAAATATCCAATTATTAGATGAGGTTCATTTTCTTTAATTATTTCAGGTATTATGACTACAAAATAGTTGTACATTTGGGGTGCATGTGGTATTTTAATACATGAATGCAATGTGTAATGATAAATCAGGGTAATTAGGGCATTCATCACCTCAAGCATTTATCATTTATGTTAGATAAATTCCAATTTAACCCTAAATTATTTTGAAATATAAATTATGTGTGCTACCGGCCACTAGATCTTATTCCTTCTAACTATATTTTTGTTCCTATTTACCACCCCCTCCCTTATCCTGTCCTCCCCACTTACCCTTCTCAGCATCTGGTAACCATCATCCCACTCTCTATCTCCATGAGTTCAATTTAGTTTAGCTCCCACATATGAGAACTTGCAATATTTGAGTTTCTGTGTCTGGCTGATTTCACTTAACAATGTCCTCCGGTTTTATTTTCTATTATTTTTCTTTCTCTCTCTCTCTCTCTCCTTTTTTAAAGCTCCTCTGGAGTGGCGTTTCGTAGTTTTCAATATGATATTTTCTGACCATTTTTTTTTAAAGTCTGTATCTGACATCTGATCTATTCCTACAATCTATTTATCCATATTCTGTATGACCTATATTTTTATTTATACTTTAATTCCATTTGAATTTCTGCTCTGGGCTTCAGTTTACACTTGTGATGTGTGATATCTGATATCTGGCCCATCCTGGAACAGAAGAAATGTATTATTACCAAGGGAAAAACACATTAAATGGCTAGGAACATAGGAAAGTCAGTTTAAGATAAATGGGCCACCAGAAAGATACACTCACACAACAATATGTACATTATATAAAGATGTTAAGATTAGGGATGTCTGAAATTCCTTAGGAGAAATGGCCTGCTAAAGGGCAAGGGTTCCAAGATTGTAATGTAAGATAGTTATTCAGTTTTACTAAAACTAAGGTAAAGTATTTTTAATAACGTAATCAACATCTACCAAGTACCCCTTCTTGCAGGTAATGGTATTAAAACTGGAGGGAAAGAAACAATTCTTAAGATGCAACTTCTCCATTGAAGCTGTTTAAGTCCACAGTCAATTACACTAAAACACTGACTCCAAGAGCATCTTAAGCTAATACGGATTTATTCTTTCTAGGTAGTTATTTCACAGTATACTTATGTATTAGTCCATTTTCACACTGCCATAAAGAATACCTGAGACTGGGTAATTTATAAAGAGGTTTTATTGACTCACAGTTCCACATGGCTCGGGAAGCCTCAGGAAACTTACAATCATGGTGAAAGGCAAAGGGGAAGCAAGCACTCTCTTCACAAAGTGGTAGGAGGGGGCAGGGAACTGCCACCCACTTTTAAACCATCAGATCTTGTGAGAACTATCATGAGTACAGCATGGAGAACCGCCCCCCGCCCATGATCCAATATCCCACCAGTTCCCTCTCTTGACACATGGGGATTACAATTTGAGACAAAATTTGGGTAGGGACACATAGCCAAACCATATCATTCTCATTCTACCCCCGGCCCCTCCCAAATCTCATGTCCTCACATTTCAAAACAATCATGCTTTCCCAACAGTCCCACAAAGTCTTAACTCATTCCAGCATTAACTCAAAAGTCCAAAGTTTCATCTGAGACAAGGAAAGTTCTCTCTGACTACAAGCCTGTAAAATCAAAAGCAAGCTAGTTACTTCCAAGGTACAATGCGGGTATAAGTATTGGGTAAATGTTTCCATTCCAAATAGGGGAAATTCACCAAAACAAAGTAGACACAGATCCATGCAAGTCTGAAACGCAGCCAGGCAATCATTAAATCTTAAAGCTCCCAAATCTGCCTTGACTCCATGTCTCATATCCAGGGCAGGCTGATACAAGAGGTGGGCTCCCATGGCCTTGGAAAGCTCTACCCCTGTGGCTCTGCAGGGTACAGCCCCCATGGCTTTCACAGTGCCTGCAGTTTTTCTAAGTGCCTGGTGCAAGTTGTCGGTGGATCTACCATTCTTGGGTCTAGATGGTGGACCTCTTCTCATGGCTCCACTAGGTAGTGCCCCAGTGAGGACTCTGTGGTGGGCAGGGGGAGGTAGGGCTCCAACCCCACATTTCCCCTCTGCATTGCCCTAGTAGAGGTTCTCCATGAGGACTCTGCCCCTACAGCAGACTTCTACCTAGACATTCAGGTGTTCCCATACATCCTCTAGATATCTATGCAGAGGTTCTCAAACCTCAATTCTTGCCTTCTGCACACTTGTAGGCCCAACACCACATGGAAGCCACCAAAGCTTGGGGCTTGCACCCTCTGAAGCAATGGTGGGAGACATACCTTGGCCCCTTTTAGCCAAGGCTGGAGCTGAAGCAGCTGAGACACAGGAAGCCAGGTCCCCAGGCTGCACAGAGCAGCGGGGCCTGGAGCCTTGGGCCTGGTCCACCAAACCATTTTTCCCTCCTAGACCTCTGGGCCTGTGATGGAAGGGGCTGGCACAAAGGTCTCTGACATGTCCTGGAAACATTTTCCTGGCTCTTAACATTCTGCTCCTCTTTACTTATACAAATTTCTGCAGCAGGCTTGACTTACTCCCTAGAAAATGGGTTTTTCTTTTCTACCACATGGTCAAGCTGCAAATTTTCCCAACTTTTATGTCTGTTTTCCTTTTAAATAAAAGTTCCAGTTTCATATAATCTCTCTGTGAATGCATATAACCATATGTTTTCAGAAAAAGTCAAGTCACATCTGGAATGCCTTGCTGCTTACAAATGTCTTCTGCCAGATACCCTAAATTACCTCTCTCAAGTTCAAAGTTCCACAGATCTCCAGGGAAGGGACAAAATGCCACCAGTCTCTGCTACAGCATAGCAAGAGTCACCTTTGCTCCAGTTCCCAAGTAATTCCTCATCTCCATCTGAGACTACCTCAGCCTGGACTTCATTGTCCATATCAGTATCAGCATTTTGGTCAAAGCCATTCAACAAGTCTCTAGGAAATTCCAATCTTTCCCTCATCTTCCTCTCTTCTTCTGACCCCTCCAAATTGTTCCAACCTCTGCCAGTTACACCCAGTTCTAAAGTCACTTCTATATTCTCAAGTATCTTTATAGCAATGCCCCACTACCTTGGCACCAATTTTGTTTTAGTCTGTTTTCACACTGCTATAAAGAGTACCTGTGTTTGGGTAATTTATAAGTAAAAGAGGTTTAATAGACTCACAGTCCCACGTGGGTGGGGAGGCCCCAGGAAACTTACAATCATGGCAGAGGGTGAAGGGGAAGCAAGTACCTTCTTCACAGAGCAGGAGGGTCAGGAGGAGGCTGTCAAATAGTTTTAAACCATCAAGATCTCATGAGAATTCACTTGCTATCACAAGAACAGCATGGAGAAAACCGCCCCCATGATCCAATCACCTCCCACTAGGTCCTTCCCTCTACACGTGGGGATTACAATTTGAGATGAGACTTGGGTAGGGGACACAGAGCAAAATTTTATCAACTTATTAATGCAGAATAAATTGTTTCAAGTACAATGAGGAATTGTTCCCTAAGCTTTTCTATTTATGACACCTCAAAACTAAACCACTGATGTTGTCAAATGCTTAATTACCTAAACAAAGCAAATAGACTCACCCAACCGAAAATATGCTTGTGCATGAAAGCTGATGTTTTATGGTTACAAAAAGTCAAACGAAATAGTATGAAATTAGGAAAACATATTGCATTTTATGCACTGATAAAGTGAATGAAGCTAAATGGGTCATAAAAAAGTATATCCAGTTTTATAGGGCGTGAGGCATATATAGCAGCATAAATTTGTCTCTTTTTTTGTTTTTACAGTAATTAAGAGTATGCAACACGCCCCACAATTATCTTAGTAATTAGATTTTCTCAATTAAAAACGAGTGCTGATAAGATTAGCTGGATTTCTAGGTCACTTTATTTTGCAGCATTATCAATTTATCCAGGTCAGAATCTTACATACAGGGCTACAGACTAGACTGGAAGTTCCTAGTTTTTAAGTTTGATTTTTGGTGTGTGTGTGGGGAAATCCCACCAAGCTAGGAAATTAATGGGAGGATGCACTTGAAAGAACTAGGATAGTACTTAATGTGCTGTAAATAATAATAGTTATTATTTTTTGAAAACATATTTTAAGTAAGTATGGAGTATCTCAGAAAACTTAACCTCAAATAAAATGAAAATTTTAAGATTGTTTACGGTAAGAATTTAATATTTTCCATGTATTCTTATTCTATTATTATTTCAGTCACTGGGGAAAATGATGCTTCCTTCAGATGGGGTAATTAGAATAAATAACAATAAGACCTCCGAATTCAGGATGTAGCAAAGCAGTTTTCCAAAAAAAAAAAAAAAAAAAGGTATTTTTTAAACTTTTAACAGATTACTCCTTTCTATTGAGCAAATCTTTACCTTTCCAATTATTATTTAGACACGTAAATTTAAAACAAAGACATTCTTTTGCAAGGAAATTTCAAATGCTTCCACAAGCATTTGAAACAGCCCAACTGTTTTGCATACTTAAGTAAACAACTATCATAAGGATGGGAACAGTTACTGTGTACAGATAAGATTTTATAAATCCTTTTAAGTATGCAATTATACATTCTAATGCCCTGTGCATATTGTTGCTCAATTTTGGATGTCCAGCAGTGTGTGTGCATCCACGTGTGGATGCACACAATTATATACACATGCACATGAGCACATTCATTCAACCATACAAGAAGCAGTGCCAGCAAGAATTCTGAAAAACTGATATACGTCTGAATATTACTGGAAAAGAGACTGTAGGTGAGACCTGGGCTTGATATGGTTCAACATAGATTTGACAGTTGATGCTATTTAAAATAAATAATACAGAATATATGGGACATACTATTGTGTATTGATGTAATTGTCATACGACTCTGCCAGTTAAGAAGTGTAGAGGATAATCTCCCCTGAAAAGAGTAGGGATTTCTACTGCCAAACATCTTTTAAAATGTCAGATCCTCACACACACACACACACAAAATATGGATTTTGGTCTAGGGTGAGGGAAAAAGTTTCTCCCTTGATGCCTTCTGTTATTCAACTCCCGAACCCTATAGAGATGAGCACTGCTGAACTACTCCCACTGAGGGCAGTTCATCAGGCCCCAAAGTGAACAGGCAAGTACAACAGACCAGCTAAGAAACTGAACAGAAAAAATAAACTACAGAGGGTGTAGCAGTCGTCAATTATTGTTGTAACATATTCTCAAAAACTTAATGGCTTAAAACAAGACAAATGTTTTATCTTTACAGTTGAGTAGGTTAGCCATCTAACATGAGACTCATTAGACTAAACTCAGGGCTTTGTTCCTTTTTGGAAATTCTAGGAGAGATCATGCTTCTTTCCCTTTTCTAGCTTTTATAGACCTCCAATATTCCTTAATCCCTGGTCTTCCTCCATTCTTCAAAGCGAACAGTAGGTATAGTCTTTCTCAAATTATATCACTCAGGCCTACTCTTGTGCCTCTCTCATTTTTAAGCATTCGGGTGACTGCATAGTGCAAACTCAGGTAATCCAGGTTAATTTCCCTATTTTAAGGTCAAGCTAATTAACAACCTTAATTCCCCTGTGTCATGTAACATAACATATTCACAGGTTCTAGGGATTCGTACATGAACACCTTTGGGGAGCCATCATCCAACTACCAAAAACGAGTTTAAATATGTAGGTTTAAACAAAAAAGTCATATTGAGTATCCAGATTTCACTTTGTCTCTGATGTACTTTAATTCTGGTATTCCCAAGTATTAAATACCTTGGGCACAAATTATTTTTGTAAACTGGTGCCTGCAGTAAACTTGACCAAATTAAGGTGATTATTTAAGCTAACTGGTGATGTATGAATTATTTCATCATTCCACTGATAGGTGGCAGAGTAGCTCACACAATCTCAAGAGACTTAGTTTCAAATGAAAGTCATCCTATTCATCCCTTTTATTATGGATTTTACCCCACACACAAAGAGAGTCATTACTGGATGGGAACTGAGAACAATGTTGCTCGGACACACAGTGACACATAATATTTATATTAATATGCTAGCACAATTTTCCTGTTCCTATTTTTTGATAGCTGCAAATTAGTCTTTTGTTGCATATTCCCTTTTCCATGGAGTTTTTTAAACATTTAACAAATCATCTACATATTTAAGTAAATCTGAGCACTAGCATTTCGACATTTTAAAGTTATCTTTTGAAACAATTATTTTTAGATTTTATAGATTACTAGTCAAGATATTCTTGGGAAAATATTTAAAGTACAATAATCCCAATTTGAATTATAGTTTAAATATGTGGTCATTTATATCTAAAAAGTAACTTGTCATGTATCTTTCCCCTTACAAGCCTGAGACAAATTTTACATAGAAATCATGATCTGTGCATCCATTTAGTTCTCCCCTCATAATACACACTCTTACCCAAAATGTAGTGTGTATTGCTTTAGCATACTCAATAAAATCCATTGAGACAAAATATGTCTTATATTTCTAATTGTAACAGTCAATTTTTATCATATAAATTACCAAGAGGATTTTTCTAAAATTGTATGATGAATGTAGCAATTAATCTCTCTACAACTTTTGTACCACACTTGGAATTCTCAATTAGAAGTAGGTATTCTTATGCCCAACAGAACCATTTAGTTCACTTTATGATATGTGCTATTGAGTTTTAAAGTTTGAAATTTTCTAACAGCTTATTCTGTAAGAATGCATATAATTGTCAATTATCTTGGGAATAAATTGTTTTACATATTTCCGAGAACCTTCTGCAGCTTCTTGTATATCAAACCACAGGTCTATGTTTTAGCATACTTAATATTTTATTTTTTGAAATTACCTTCACCACTATTACTTTAAATGAAGATCATCAGGAAGACTTTTCTCCAGCTTAAACAGACAACAAAGCAGCCAACAAGATGAAGGAAACTATTAGGTAAAATCCAAATACAACTTCAATACTTGGACACTGGCCATTTCATTGCTTGTTAATGTTAATTCCTTGGATTAATCAGTTAATTTAACCTATCAGCTTGATAACTAATCTGATCAGAACTTTAAAATCCTAACTGGTCTTCACACATATTAATGACTCTCACACTTTCATGTAATGTGCTAATGTAAAAGCCATGTCTTCAACAAACATTTGTTGTACATTAAAAAACAGGCACTCACACTTTCGGAGGCCGAGGCAGGTGGATCACGAGGTCAGGAGATCAAGATCATACTGGCTAACACAGTGAAATCCCGTCTCCACTAAAAACACAAAAAAGTAGCCGGGCGTAGCAGCATGCACCTGTAGTCCCAGCTACTCAGGAGGCTGAGGCAGAAGAATCGCTTGAACCCAGGAGGCAGAGCTTGCAGTGAGCTGAGATCGCGCCACTGCACTCCAGCCTGGGCAACAGAGCTAGACTCTGTCTCCAAAAAAAAAAAAAAAAAAAAAAAAAAAAAAGCACTCTTTTATGCTCTAGGAATTCAGCTGTGAATAATAAAGGTCCCTGCACATGAGGAAGTCACCACCAATAACACGATTGAACAAGTCTACAACTACCTACAGCATTGTGATAGGCCAGCAGTACTATGGTAGGAACAAACTCCACTGGAACATAAGTGAGAATTTATTTTTTTGAAGGTTAGGAATTTTACATTGCATTAAATATCACTGATACAATCAAACTGAAACATGAGAAGGACTCATACTCTTTACTCTGTTAATATTGTACTACACAGTATTGGACAAAACAAAATCAACCAAACTGATTTGAAAGACAGAAGACATTGTACCTTTAAACTAGTGATGTCATTTCCTTGTATTCTTATATATAACTCAACTTACCAGGAATACTGGAGATTCTAAATAAGCATTATGTAATTAAGTGAACAAATTCTCCCTTGCCTCTACTTGCTCCAGTAATCCCTCTTCCCTTGCTGATGCTTATGAAAGCATCAGCCTCTCTCCTGCAACCAAATTTCTGCCCTGAACCTACTACATTTGTCTTATTCCATCTCTCCATGTACTGACAAGATGCGCACATGAGTACATGCACACACATACATGCACGTAAGGCAAAGCAGCTTACTTTACGTATCTCAGAGACAAAACTAGCTTAAAAATAAGGAAGAATACCCACTAAAGATTTTAAGATACCGATAAAGAACATTTGAGTCACCTTTGAGAGACATAAATTACATGTTCACTCCACTTTCTATTCCCCAAATATATGGTATTCTCCTCAAACTAAGATAGCAAGATATCTCATTTGATATCTTAACACACTCAGTATTCATGTAGGCTCCCAGATAAGAAAAAATTTATTACTGTTGCTTGTCTAATCCTAGTTGCATTTAAATATGAAATATCAACATGGTAATTTTTTAGAATAAAATCCAATTTTGAATATAGTCTAATGAAAATTATAAAAAATGTTTATTTCCATAGATTAAATGTAAGACAGATACTTTCACAGACTATGTTCTCTCTTAACATAAAAAAGGTTCTTTTCTCATATATATATTAAATATTTATCATTAAAAATCATTAGAAATAAAAAAATAGCCTACAGACTTGGTGTGTATAATATGTGATAACATAAGCACAAATTAAAACAAAAATCTAAGAATAGTTTGAATATGTATGTAGTAACAGAGACACATGCTATTCTGACAAGGGTTAAAATCAACAAAGGGCATAATCTTCCTGCGGCCCAGTTGTGAAATGCAGAGTGGAATATCATCCCAGGGAGTTGGAACAGCAAGTGCTAAGGCCTTAAACTATATAAATATCATTCTAGATGACTGTGTGTAAAAGGGAATTAAATCCAGAAGGAAAGTAGGGCTACTCATTGTCAAGCTCTTCCTGCAGTGACAGAAAAAGATGAGAATGACTTGAACTATGGTGGTGGTTGTACAGGTGGACAGGTATGAATGATTTAGTGATATGCAATGGGCCCTCCGTATCTGCGGGTTCTGTATCTGCAAATTCAAATAACCTCTGATTTGATACCACAAGAGGGTGAATATAGTCAATAATTGTGCATTTTAAAGTAACTTCAAGAGTGTAATTGGTTTATAATTCAAAGGATAAATGCTTGAGGGGATGGATATGCTATTCTCATGAGGTACTTATTCCACATCGCATGCCTGCATCAAAACATCTCACATACCATATATATACACTAACATACATATATGCACACATACATATCATATATATACACACATACACCACTATGTACCCACAAAAATTATATATATACACACACACATATATACATATATATGGTACATACACATCTACATATACACACATATATACCATATATATACACACACACACCCTTACTGTGTACCCACAAATTTAAAAAAAATTAAATTGTTTCCCAGATAAAAAGAAAATATTCAAGAAATATAATAAAAAATAACAGCATAGAAAAGCTCCCTATTGGGTACCAAGGTTATTACCTGGGTGACAAAGTAATCTGTACACAGAGCCCCTGTAACACATAGTTTATCTATGTAACAAAACTGCATGTGTACCCTGAACCTAGAAGTTAAAACACAAAGAATATAACAACTGTTTACATACCATTTATAGTGTATTAGGTATTATAAGCAATCTAGAGGTAATTTAATGTATACAGGAGGATGTACATAGGTTACATGCAAATATTACATCATTTATATAAGGAACTTAAGCATCCACAGATTTTAGTATCTGTGGAGTTCCTAGAACCAGTTCTCAGTAGATAGTGAGGGACAATCGCATTCCTCAAGTATAATCCATAAGGCATCATGGATTGAAATAGTTCTAATACTTTTTTCATACTTAAAGCTGCTTAAATGACCAACTTAAAAGATAGATTTATTATTACAAAGATTCCTGATCCAAGCTTTTAATGTCAGTGCAGACATGGTTGATTCATGGGGGGAAAAAAAATACACACCTTGAACTCATCTATGTGTTTAGAGGACAAATTAAATCATTTTTAAATAGCCCCAGGATGGTCTCAGCCATTAAAGAGCAGAAGGCTAATAAAACAACTGTTCCTACTAAGTGGTTTTCTGAGTTTTATAAGTAGATGTCCTGCCTTATATATTTTATTGGCAATATATGTTACCTTTATAGAGAAGCAGCGTTTCTATAGCTCTCAAAAAGATTAAGAACCTGAGGTGTATTATAGGCCAATTTCTCTTGTAAATGTTGACTTAAAATAGTTTAAAGAGCATTTTCTCATGTTGGAGGTGATTAACTGCACTGAGTTTCACTTGTAAAAATCCATTGCTGAAACCTGGGGATGGTGGGGGGACACCTATCTGTGCCAACTTGTGGACTTACATTGACTTTTGCATATGTTAGCTCAGCTATCAATTCTAGTGAACAACTTTCAACAAGAGAAAATAAATTCGGAACTTTTTATTAGAAATCACACATATTAAACAGAAATCAGTAACTAAACCTTACTCAAAATAGTGATGGACTTTATTATTTAAGAAATCAATTAACTTCCAAGGAAGTAAAGAAATAGAAAAAGTTAGGTTCCTGCTCCAAAATCATCTTATCGATTTATGCATTTATGTGCAACAAATAAAATTAGGGAAGCAGAGTAAGAACTACTGTATGGATCCGTGGGTTTTGGTATATTTAAAATCCCATATAAGAATTATGATGCAGCCACATTTTGACATAAATATTTGTACATTTATTAGAATGAAAATCATGCTCCACACTTTAAAAATACTCCATTATGTGAATTAGTTCACATTCTGTCTTATATAACAGTTATCTATATATTGCTTGCTTATATGGAATTTTCAATACCTCAGTAGACTGTATATCTTTTACTTCTTGATGCACTTGGAGTATATATAGCACTATTCCCTACATAAAGTTATCAATAGATGTTTGATGAATTAACATGCATTTCTACCGAACAAAATAAGCCTGGGGCACATAAATTTAAAATGCTTATGTAGCATCTGAAACAATTTACAATGTCAGAATAAAAAGTAGGGGTTCCAGAATTTCCACTTTACTAATGATGTGGTGAAATCGACCCATTGGAAAAAATCTTAGTCTACTCAGCCACCTGCCCAAATGCTTGTGCTCTATAAAATCATTAAAAAAAAAAAAAAGGCCTTTTAAACCAGTCTATATGCATTCTGCAGAGTAGAAGACACTTATATTAGCTAAAACAATAGTGCTCATATTAATGTATTTGGCTTAAGTAACAATACTTAGGCTCTGACAATAAATTCTAATTTTAAACATTTTCATTCCATCTGCAAGATTAAAGTTTGAATTATTGTGATTATTCGATGCCTCTTGATCAATCTGAAGAAAGATTTCTTTTGACAACAAGAACATTCCTTCAAGCACTCGCTACCTTTGCTATGTTCTTCACTAGTCTATGTTAACATTAACGTGAAGGCGGCTAGGAGTATTATCATTTCTATTATAATGATTTTGCTTAAAATACACATTTCTGTGTATGATGAATGCAAAGATATTATCATTTAAGAAAATTTATATAAGACTGAGCTCTTGCTATAACTAGCTTTAGCAGTTTTACTTAGGTTATAAAAATTTAAAAATTACTTATCTTGTAGTCCCTTTAGTATTTTTTAACTTTTTTTCATATTTCACATGCAGTAGGTTGGTGAAAGCAAAATGTGAGATATAATAAGAAAAAATACATAAAATTATTTTTTATTTTTATCCTGGAGCTTATGTCTCATTCATTTTTATATCATTGTTATATTTTGCAATGGGTGAAATTTGTCTTTTTCTTCAGCCTTTTAAAACCTAGTTACTTCACTAGGTTTTTTCCAAATACTCAAATGCCCAATCACTATTTTTCTATACTAGTCTTTCCCCACTTCCGGCTGTCTCTTTTCAGACTCCCTTTAACGACTACAACAACATAACAGTCTGCTGTTAGGTTTTAACTACAGTGAGGTGAATTTATTAAGGGATTCACCATGTACTCTGGCCTCGAGTAGGAATAAGAGTGTGAGTGTGGGTGTGGGTGTGTATTCCATTAATAAAAACAGTTTTCAAATCACTTTTCCAAGATGTTCACTTGCCCAACTGATTCTATACAGAAAAACTTAGATATGCAAGCCTAGGTAAAATGCATCTTTTTACTTAGACCTTCTCAGGATAATAGCCCTTTTTTTTTTTTTTTTTTTTTAATCCACATATGACTCCTCAAGGTGGGATTGCAATCTAGATAAGAGATGTTCACACCACAACCTGACTGAGGAAATATTTGAGATAGTGAGATGTTTTGATGCCTTTGCCATCTCCAATTTTAGAGTTAACTGAGAAAGAGGGGAATATTTTCATAACTGGTTAGTGTTTCCCTTTGATAACTTTAGTGTGGCTTGGATAGAATGTCGTACTTGCAAGATTTGTAAACATTCTTCTACTTTGATTAATTATTTAATGATTCTCTGAAGGAAACATAGTAAAAATAATCCACTATCTCTCTTAGTCTGGCTCTAGTTTATAAAACTTTTCCATTTATTTTCAAAACATTTGGAATCAACTGATTGATGTGCATCCAATTAAAAACAAACCCAATTAGCCCTGTAATAAAATGAGTAACCTTTTAGTTAATGCGGAGAAAATATTCATGGAAGAAGAGAGGAATATTCTGCAATAAGATTATATTCTGTAGTAGTTACAAATAGGGAATCTTAACTCCAACTCACTAGCTCGGTGATGTGGGCAATTTACATCAACTCTTCAGTTGTAAATGACCAAAACAGTACTATCTACTTCATAGAGTTTTTGTGGAAATCAAATGAAATTATACAATGTCAAACCATGTGCCCAGCACTTAATAAATGTTTAATAAATATTACACCAGATTACCACAACATTACTATGTATGTATTACTTCCAGTTTCAGAAGTTGAGTTTTTTTCTGAGTGTCTGGCAACAAATTCAACCACTTTTACGGTGTCATATGATGTAATGATTACAAGAGAAAACCTAGTTATACTTTCGCAAGTGTGCTAATTAATGTCTTACAAATACTATGACAATTATAAGAATAAGGTATTATCATGAGCCACACTTCAAGAAAACTGCTAGAAATCTACCATGTATCCATGACAACTGTGAATCAATCTCTCTCTCGTGTGTGTGTGTCTGTGAGAGACAGACACACACAGAGAGAGAGAATATCACCACTCTGAGGAATTTAAGATATAGTACAAATCTTTTATGAAAACTGGATTATACTCTGGAGCTCAAGGATATCAAAGATTACCACTCAGCACACCAGCTGTGAACCAGCAGTATCCCTCAGAAAAGAAAACCGGAATGAGTGGGAAGGTCACAGGAAAAACAGCAAGATTTCAAATGGGAAATGACAGTAGTTTCCCCTTATCCATGGGGGCTATGTTCCAAGACCTCCAGCAGATGTCTGAAACCACAAATAGACCCTATATATACCGTTTTTCCCATACATACATACCTATGGTAAAATTTAACTTATTAGGCACATAAAAAGGTGAATAATAAAACAATTATAGCAATATACGGTAATAAAAGTTATGTGAATGTGGAGTCTCTCTCACCTCTCCCTGCCCCCCACACCTCCCTCCCCCATCATCTTATTGTACTGTCCTCATCTATTTAAGGACCACGGCTAACCATGGGTAGCAGAAACTGTAATGAATAAGGGAGGATGCCTGTATTTAATTTGGGGAGAGTCAGCATTTATTCTAGAGGCAGGCAAGATAATTGGAAAGATCAGTTTCCCCTACAGGAGTATAAAGGGACCATTTAATTTTTACAACATTGCAGGTATTTGACATAACTTTAGCTACTGTTTCTGGGCTCATATTACAGGCCAAATACATACAGGTTTTACTTATTTCTTGAAGTAACAGTGGGAGGTGAATATTTTTACTTTACACGTGAGCAAAACTGAACCTCAATAATTTCCCAATGACATAAAACTAATAAAGGCAAAAATTAGATTTTACCCAAGACTGGTTGGCTCTGTGTAGAAAAAGTTAAATCAACGCTAGGTTAATCTGATGCTGCCTAGGAAAATGAACACAGAACCTTATTTCCTTAGAATTAATTAAGAGTTAAGATTATTGTAGAATTTCCTGCCACTCTTGTTTGCTATGTAGGACTACTATTAAATTAACTGGGGAGGGGGGCAGAAAGGTAAGATATAGGCTTTTGTCCTATGCGACTCAATGGTATTAAATATGGGTGGGAAATGGATGCTGCAATTTATTTTATTTTATTATACTTTAAGTTCTAGGGTACATGTGCAAATTGTGCAGGTTTGTTACACATGTATACATGTGCCATGTTGGTGTGCTGCACCCTTTAACTCATCATTTACATTAGGGTATATCTCCTAATGCTATCCCTCCCCCCTCCCCCCTCCCCACAATAGGACCCGGTGTGTGATGATCCCCTTCCTGTGTCCAAGCGATCTCATTGTTCAATTCCCACCTATGAAAACATGCGACCTTTGGTGTTCTTTTCTTGTTATAGTTTGCTGAGAATGGTTTCCAGCTGCATCCATGTCCCTACAAAGGACACAAACTCATCCTTTTTCATGGCTGCATAGTATTCCATGGTGTATATGGGCCACATTTTCTTAATCCAGTCTGTCACAGATGGACATTTGGGTTGATTCCAAGTCTTTGCTATTGTGAATAGTGCCATAATAAACATACGTGGGCATGTGTCTTTATAGCAGCATGACTTATAATCCTTTGGGTATATACCCAGTAATGGGATGGCTGGGTCAAATGGTATTTCTAGTTCTAGATCCTTGAGGAATCGCCATACTGTTTTCCATAATGGTTGAACTAGTTTACAGTCCCACCAACAGTGTAAAAGTGTTCCTGTTTCTCCACATCCTCTCCAGCACCTGTTGTTTCCCGATTTTTAATGATTGCCATTCTAACTGGTGTGAGATGGTATCTCATTGTGGTTTCTGCATGTCAAGTAAACCACACTAATTTTGGCTGTTGTCCTAGCAGCTATATGGAGCACATTTGGGTGAGAGGCATGTGAAGCTCTGTATTTTGGTTGCTTCTGGGCCATCCAATGATACAAAGATTCTATGACAGTGTATCTCCTGCCTTGTATCCTTCTGTCAAGTTAAAAGTAAATGTTAGAGATTAAATTCTATTTCATCTGTGAGTATTCTTGCCAATTTTATTTCCTTACAACTACAGTAACAGTGCAGGCTCCAAAGTTCATTATGTCCTATTAATAAAAGTTGCATATCTGGCTAAAATACAAACCGTTTAGCAAAACTAACCCTAGATAAATGGTAAATTCAACCTATTTATGGCATTAATATTAGAGATCATAAAATTAAGCCATTTGCTTATTTCAAGTGGATTTATGGAATTACTTATATTTTGAAAATTATTATTTTACCATCACTTTGTTTTCCCTTATTAGCCCTTAGTTATTATTAAAAGTTCTTCTAGAATAGTTATCAGCTGTGCCAATGAAAGACATTTTTAAAGGCATCATCAAACCTCAGATAGCAGACCACAGTGATTTTAAAATTAGTAACAAGATGAGAGAGGCAGGCAAAAGAAGAAATAAATTAAAGAACAGAGAGTCAGGGATCGCCTCTGCAAACAGCTCCTCTCACCTGGGCAAACGTTGGTGGAAACTGAGTCAGAGTACCATTCTATCACAAACATGTCCATGAAGCAATAAACAGAAGGAATGAAGAGAGAGAACTGTGCAGACAGGAGATAAGGCAAGTTTCCTAATCCTAAAGAGAATGTTTTGCTGGCCAGTCTTATGTGACAGCTAGTCTATTTTTATCTGTGGATAAACAATTTCTCATTAGCAACAGAACTGTTAGCAATAAGCAATACTCCAGAAACTGAAGACATGAACAGCAGGCTTAGTCATTTTTTAAGGAAGAAAATGCTAGAAGTCTAAACAAACGTTAGGACAACAGATTCTGGATCTTATCCTTTAAAAGGGCATATCTCACAAAAACAAGTGCTCTATTGTAGTTGTTTCTATCTCAGCTGCCGGATACTCTTACTTACTGAGTTTCTAAAAATTGCTGATTTTACAGCCCATCCTCAGTGAAATAAAATACTAGTTTCAATCCCAATGCTGCCATAAAGCTTCCCTAACTGATTTTATTGGATAGTCCTGTGAGAAATAACAGACTTTAAAAAGAGATAATCCTGGATTTGATTCTAACTTGGTTATCTATTGGCTGTGTGATCTTGATTTTAATAAAGCTCTCTAAGCCTCAGTTTTTCCATTTATAAAATAAGGATGAACTTTCCTGGAACTGTTGTGTACAAGACGTAAGATAAAGTATGGAAATTATCTAGAATAAGACTGCCCTACTTAAACATTTGCGCTCTTCTACCAAAAGGAACTTTGCAAATTTGAGTTTACATCACTGATGATAAATTAGAAAAAATGTAGGGGGAAAATATGCTTTGATTTGAAGCAAAAGTTTATTCAGCAATATTGATATCTCACAGGAATGATATTACAGGATAATTATTTCCAAAAAGTAAAAACACTGGCTTCAACCACCTTATTAAATTGTAATAATATATAAAATTCCTCATAATTTAATAGTTTAAACAGTTTTCTCACTTTTCAACTGGATAGCATATGATCCACTAACCCCACACGATTGCCGTAAGACAAAAAATCTGGGGCTTCAGAATGGCTGAATTGATGGACCTGTTACTCACCTCTTCCATGGAGAAGAACCAAAGTACCAAGTAGATAATCATACTTCAAATTCATTAACTAAGAGAGAACACTGAAATTCAACAGAGAAGCAATGAAAAGCACTAACAGCAAGAAAAAAGAAGGAAATGAAGCAGTCTATCCAGCTGCGATTGGCTAGGAGCCTGGAGAGACTCTCTAATATGGGGAGAGAATTAGTCAGATACACAGGGGTCCACATTCTTGTACAAGACTCTTACAATCCTAGCCAAGGGAGAGTCCCTCAACGCATGTGGGCCTGCAAACACACAGCTGTCTAGATACTCTGCAAAGGTATCACTTCACAGAAGCCCATGCTGGGTCCCACAAACTTCAGAGTCCTAAGCAGCTGCAACATGGCCTGGTATTGAGAGCCCAGCCCTCACCAGTCAATGTCCTGACCTAGGACTAAACATCTCCCATATGTCCACATTCCTGGAGTCTCAATGATATTCCCCACCCATGGCTGCAGCTGCTGGGGCCAAGGCAGGAACCACTGGCAGCAACCCTTCCCTCCCCAACAGAGGGATGGCCACACAACTTCATGCGCACTGAAGACAAATTCCACTGCCTGAAAATGCTGTCACTGTCAACTGCAGTGGAGTTGAGACACAAGTGATGCACAGGCTACCCAGCCAACTGCTGGTGGCTGCTCCCAAGGAAAGCAACCTTACCCTTTCCAGTAGTAGGGCCACAGTGTAGCCAACACTGCCTTCCACCTAAGCATTGCACAAGGGATCTGGGGAGCACCTTGCCCCTCGACTACAACAACCAATGGTTGCATGCACCACCAGAAGTCCTGAGGTCAGGTCTTCCCAGCCCTGCTCTTCCAAATTCCCCAGTACATGAAAACTTGTCTAGAGACCTGGGGGTCTCCCAGCCCAGTTTACCACCATTGGCACCTGACTAGTCTTCCTGGGCCCTGAATTTGGACCCACTCAACCTTCCACTACCACCAAAGCTAGCATCAACCTACATACATCATTTGCAGGCCTAGAAACTGGCTTGCCAGTTGCATCCATCACCAACACCAGCATGAACTGCTTGCGTTCCAGAGGCTCCCTCCCACTACTGCTATTACCCACACCATGCTTGCTGCCCCGGGGCTGGGAACCTGTGTACCCACCCAGCCCACCTATGCTTTTCTTGACAAACCAAGCAAGCCACCTACAGGCCAAAAAGTTGGCCTGCCTGGACACACTAACATCAATGCCAATGTACACTGCTCTGAGGCCTGAGGACAGGCATGCTCAACCCACTGATGCCACCACTGGGGCCTAAAGACTGGCCCGCTTGGTGTACCAGTCACCAGCAAAACTTCATCACAGCTTCTGCTAACAACTGCACCCTAAGCTACTGAGGAAGTTACAGACACCATACTGTTTACATCCAAAGAAATCATACAGGAACTATACTACTATATATATTCAGAATCAAAGCCAAAGACTGAAGAGTAGACTAGATAAAACAGAAGAATTTCAGAACATGAAAACAGGTCTTTCAAGATAACCTACTCAAACAAAAAATAGCAAAATTTTTTTTTTTAATGAACAAAGCCTATGTGACATATACGGCACCATAAAGTCATGAAATGTTTGCATTTTTTATGTCCTAGAAGGTAAAGGAAAAACTAAAGGTTTAGAAAGCCTATTTAACAAAGTAATAGATGAAATCTTCCCAAGTCTAGCAAGAGATTTAGACATCCAGATACAGGATGCTGAAAGATCTCAAAAGGGATATAATTCAAAAATCTCTTCTCCATGGCACATTATAGCCAAACTCTCAAAAGTCGAAGACAAAAAGAAAATTCTAAAAACAGCAAGAGAAAAGCACCTAGCCACTTATAAAGAAACCTCCATCAGATTAACAGTGGATTTCTCAGAAGAAACCTTACAGGGCAGAAAAGAACGGGATGTTACATTAAACATGCTGAAAGAAACCAACTGCCAGCCAAGGATACTGTACCCAGCCAAGTTATCCTTCATAAATCATGGAGAAATAAAACACTTCCTAGATAAGTGAAAGCTGCGGAAATTTATCACCACGATACTGGCCTTACAAGTAACGTTTAAGGGAGTCCTATACCTGGAAGTGAAAGAATGACAACTACCATTACGAAAACACATAAAAATATAAAAACTAGTAGAGCAAACACAAAAAAAAAGAAGAAAAATTACTCAAATGTTACCACTACAGAATACCACACTATAATGACGAGAAAAAAAACAAAAAATACTCGAAACAACCATAAATCAATTAATAAAATGAAAAGAATAAGCCCTCACGTGTCAGTAATAATGTTCAATGTAAACTGATTAAACATTCCACATCAAAGATTTAAAATGGCAGTAAGGATTAAAAAATACACAACCCAAAAATATGCTGCCTAAAATAAACCCATTTCACCTGTAAAGACAGATACAGATTTGAAGTAAAGGGATGGAAAAGGTTATTTTATGTAAACCGAAGACAAAGGTGAGCAGCAGTAGCCATGCTTACATAAAACAGACTTTCAGTCAAAAACAGTAAAAAGAAACAATAAGGTCATTATATAACGATAAAGGGATAAGTTTAGCAAGGGTATATAACAATTCTAAACATACATACACGCAACACCAGAGCTCCCAGATATATAAAGCAAGTATTAGATCTAAAGGGAGAGCTAGATGCCAATACAGTAATACCTGAGGACTTCAACACCCCTCTCAGCATTAGATCATTTAGACAAAAAAAAAAAACTAACAAAGAAACCTTGGACTGAAACTGCTCCTTAGACCAAATAGACCTAACAGACACTTATAGGACAATTCATTCAACACTCATACACACTTTTTTTCTCATAAGCACACAGAACATTCTTCAGGATAGACCATATGTTATGACAGAATATGTCTTAATGAATGTATAAAACATTAAAATCATCTCAAGTATCTTTTCAAAACACAAATAAGAAAAAGAGAAACTTTGGAACCTGTACAAAAGCATGGAAATTGAACAACATACTCCTGAATCACCTTTGGGTCAAGGAAGAAAATTGAGGACATGTTTTCAAAAAATTATTGAAACAAAGAGCATCAAAATATAACAAAACCTATGGGATATGGCAAAAGCAGTGCTAAGAGGGATGTATACAGCAAAAATGCTCACATCAAAAACGTTGAAGTATTTCAAACAATCTAACAATGTACTCTTCAAGGAGCTAGTCAAAGAAACAAACAAAAACCCACAATTAGAAGGATGGAAATCCTAAAAATCAGAGCAAAACTCCAGAAAATAGAGAGTAAAAAAAAAAGTATCAATGAAATGAAAAGTTTGATTTTTGAAAAGATGAAAATAAAGCACTTGCTAGACTAACCAAGAAAAAAAACAAAACGACTCAAAATCATAAATGAAGACGGAGACATTATAACTGATACTATAGGAAAAGTTCAGAGACTATAATGAACAACTGTAAACTAATAAACTAAAAATCTAAAAATCTAGAGGAAATTTATAAATTTCTGGACACATACCACCAACCACGGTTGAATCAAGAAGAAATAGAAAATCTGAACAGACCTGTAATTAGTAATGAGCTTGAATCAGTAATATTAAAAAGTTTCCCAACAAAGACAGTCCAGGACCAGATGTTTTTACTGCTGAATTCTACCAAACTTTACCAATTCTCCTGTAAGTGTTCCAAAAAAATTGAAGAGGAAGGAATTCCCCCATCTCATTCTATGAAGCCAGCATTACCCTGATGCCAAACCCAGAAAATTATGCAACAAAAACTACACGCCAACATCCCTTCAAACTATACTACAAGGCTACAGTAACCAAAACAGCATGGTACTGGTACCAAAACAGAGATATAGACCAATGGAACAGAACAGAGTCCTCAGAAATAATACCGCACATCTACAGCCATCTGATCTTTGACAAACCTGAGAGAAACAAGAAATGGGGAAAGGATTCCCTATTTAATAAATGGTGCTGGGGAAACTGGCTAGCCATAAGTAGAAAGCTGAAACTGGATCCTTTCCTTACCCCTTATACGAAGATTAATTCAAGATGGATTAGAGACTTAAATGTTAGACCTAATACCATCAAAACCCTAGAAGAAAATCTAGGTAGTACCATTCAGGACATAGGCATGGGCAAGGACTTCATGTCTAAAACACCAAAAGCAACGACAGCAAAAGCAAAAATTGACAAATGGGATCTAATTAAACTAAAGAGCTTCTGCACAGCAAAAGAAACTACCATCAGAGTGAACAGGCAACCTACAGAATGGGAGAAAATTTTTGCAACCTACTCATCTGACAAAGGGCTGATATCCAGAATCTACAAAGAACTCAAACAAATATACGAGAAAAAAACAAACAACCCCATCAAAAAGTGGGGAAAGGATATGAACAGACATTTCTCAAAAGAAGATATTCATACAGCCAACAGACACATGAAAAAATGCTCATCATCACTCGCCATCAGAGAAATGCAAATCAAAACCACAATGAGATACCATCTCACACCAGTTAGAATGGCAATCATTAAGAAGTCAGGAAACAACAGGTGTTGGAGAGGATGTGGAGAAATAGGAACACTTTTACACTGCTGGTGGGATTGTAAACTAGTTCAACCATTATGGAAAACAGTATGGCAATTCCTCAAGGATCTAGAACTAGATGTACCATATGACCCAGCCATCCCATTACTGGGTATATACCCAAAGGATTATAAATTATTCTACTACAAAGACACATGTACACGTATGTTTATTGCGGCACTATTCTCAATAGCAAAGACTTGGAATCAACCCAAATGTCCATCTGTGACAGACTGGATTAAGAAAATGTGGCACATATACACCATGGAATACTATGCAGCCATAAAAAAGGATGAGTTTGCGTCCTTTGTAGGGACATGGATGCAGCTGGAAACCATCATTCTTAGCAAACTATCACAAGAACAGAAAACCAAACACCGCATGTTCTCACTCATAGGTGGGAACTGAACAATGAGATCACTTGGACTCGGGAAGGGGAACATCACGCACTGGGGCCTATCATGGGGAGGGGGGAGGGGGGAGGAGGGAGGGATTGCATTGGGGAGTTATACATGATATAAATGATGAATTGATGGGTGCTGACGAGTTGATGGGTGCAGCACACCAACATGGCATAAGTATACATATGTAACAAACCTGCACGTTATGCACATGTACCCTAGAACTTAAAGTATAATAAAAAAAAAAGAAAAGAAAGAAAAAAAAAAAGAAATTCTCTGCAAAATGCTAGCAATCCAATAGAACATAAAAAATGTATCAAGTGGAATTTATCCCAACGATACAAGGATACATCATGCATAAATCAATAAATATATTACATCAAGAGAATGAAAAACAGAAAACATCCTTTCAATAGACACAAAAGAACCTTTCATAAAATTTAACATCCTTTCATCATAAAAACTCTCAACAAATTAGGCATACAAAAAAAAAAAACATGTATTAGCATAATAAAGACCATATATGACAAACCTACAAGTAATATCAAACTGAATGGGGAAAAGCTGAAGAACTTCTCCCTATAAAACTGAAACAAGACAAGGACGCCCACTTTCAGCACTCTTTTTCAACACAGTACTGGAAGTCCTAGCCAGAGCAATCGAGTAAGAGAAAGAAGTACAGGCATCCCAACAGGAGAAATTGTTGTCCAATTATTGCTCTTTGCTAATAATTTACAGCTAGAAAAAGCTACACCTTCACCAGAAAGCTCTCAGATCTGATAAATAAATTTAGTAAAGTTGCAGGATACAAAAATCGACACACAAAATTCAGTAGCATTTCTATATACCAATAATGAACTGGCTGAGGAAGAAATCAAGAAGGCAAACCTATTTACAATGGCTGGAAATAATACCTAGGAATAAATTTAACCCAGGAGGGAAAGATCCATATAAAATACAAAACACTGATGAAACAAACTGAAGAGTACACCAATAAATGGAAAGTCATTCCACGTTTATGAGTCAGAAGAATTAATGTTATTAACATCATTCTACTCAAAGCATTCTACATTGAATAATGCAGTCGCTATCAGAATACAGAAATGGAAAAAAAGTGATCGTAAAATGTGTATGGGACCAGAAGAGTCTGAATAGCCAAAGCAATCCTGAGCAAAAAGAACAAAGTTTTATGAATCACACTACTTGACAAAACAGCAAGGTGCTGGTATAAAAACAGACATATAGAACAACAGAATAGATTACAGAACTGAGAATTAAATCCACTTATTTACACCCAACTTATTTTTGACTAAAGCACCAAGAACATACATTGGGGGAAAGGACGTCCTCCTCAAATGGTGCTGAGAATTGGATTGTCAGATGCACAAGTATGAAGCTGTATCCTTGTCTCTCACCATATTAGAAAAATCAGCTCAAGATGGATTAAGGATTTAAAGATAAGACCGAAAACTGAAACTACAAGAGGTAAACATAGGGAAAACAAGGCAGGACCTTGGTCTAGGCAAAGATCATACGGTTACGACCTCGAAAGCACAGGCAACGAAAACAAAAATAGGTAAATGGGACTGTAATAAATGAAAGAGCTTCTGTACAACAAAGGAAGCACTCAAAAGAGTGAAGAGACAACCTGCTGAATGGGAGAAAAGATTTGTAAACTATTCAGACAAGAGACTAATATCTAGGATATACAAGGATCTCAAACAATTTGACAGTAAAAAAAAAATCACATTAAAATAGACAAAGGACATGAATAGATATTTCTCAAAAGACAAATGACCAATGGGCATATGAAAAAATGCTCAACATCACTAATCATTAGGGAAATGCAAATCAAGGCATGATCAACTATCATCTTGCCCCAGTTAGAATGACTATTAAAAAGACAAGAAAATAACAGACGTTGATGAGGTGCAACGAAAAGGGAACTCTTAATACGTTGTTGTAGTTCAGAATACAAGTTAGTATAGCCACTATTGAAAACAGTATGGAGGAGATTTCTCAAAAACCTAAAAATAGAAATACGATATGTGTCAGTAATCCCACTAATAAGTATTTATGTAAAGGGAAAGCAATCATATACTTTTCTAGCTATCAGGAAAAATATATGCATGGCATACCTGTACTTTCATGTTTATTGAGGCACTACTTATAATAGCAAATTAAGTGTCACTTAGAGAACAAATGGATAAAGAAAATGTGTTACATATACACAGTGGAATACTCTTCATCCATCTGCACCAACATGAATGAAACTGCAGGTTATGAAGTGAAACAATCCAGGCAAAGATAAACAGATTTTACATGTTCTTACTCATATATAGGTGTAAAAAGCAGTTGTTCTCATGGAAACCGAGAGTATAAGATACGAGAGGCTAGGAAGGGTAGGAAGGGAATATAAAGAGGGGTTATTTAATGGGTACAAACATATAGTTAGTTGAAAGGTATATATTCTAATGTTCAACAGTAGAAAGGGGTGACTAGAGTTAGCAACAATATGATGTACATTTCCAAGTAGCTGAGAGAACTTGAAATGTTTACAGCACATGAAAATGATAAATACTCAAAGTAATGAATACCCCAAACACACTGACTTGACCATTACACATTCAGTGCATGTAACAAAATATCACATGTACATATATGTAAAATGTTATGCATCAATAAAAATAAATGTTCTAAAAAGAGAATAAATCTAACAGGATAGCTTATTACTTTAAAATAAAATCACCAGACAACTGTAAAGCTTCTGGTTTCCCTCTGCAAGGAATAAATCCTATTGTATGAGAATTAAATTTCCCTAAGATTTAAATCACATCAACCAAGACTTTAGTTTATCATTATTTTACCCAAATAGTGTTGTAAAATAGTATATTTTCATTATTTCATATTCCAGCTATAAAACGTCACATGCATTTTATACATAGAAATTATTTCATTGGAAAACATATGTACCAGCCTAATATCTATTTTCCCAGTACCCAGTTTTATGGTTTTTGGATATTCATTTGCAGGTTCTGTGATGTCTTATTTTGTTTTTGTGGGGTGGGGAGCGGGATCTCGCTCTTTTGCCTAGGCTGGAGTGTCATGGCACAATCATAGCTAATCACAGCCTTGAACTCCGGGCCTAAAGCAATTCTCCTGCCTTGGCCTCCCAATGTGCTGGGATTACAGGTGTCAGCCATCGCACTCAGCCCTGTGATATCATTTATAATTATTTATGAAACACAGTTAACTCCATTTTGAAGACAGTGAAGTAAATTTTCCAACTATCAGCAAAATATACATTATACATCCTTTAGCATTAGAACCTCATGGCTGCATTTCTCATTATTGAAATAATTTATTAATGTCTTGTCAATCACTCAAAAATCATTTAATGTCACTGTATAGGCCAAAGATGTTACATTTCCCCTGTAATTAAAAAAAAAAAAAAAGTTGTGAAAATAATCCTGGTAAGGTAACTAAAAAGAGATTCTCATTTATCTAGGTAACAATTATATTTAAGTGTTTCTGAACAAATTTGGCATAGAACCTAACCCATCACGCAAATCTTCAATCACATGATTATAGTTCATCATTTAAAGTCCCCAAATGAGTAAGAAACTCTTACTTAACCATACTTTAACAAATGAGTTCCTAGGTGAGGTAGATATCATAAATTGGCTATTTTCCATAAAGTTAAAATGGTGACAAATCATAGAAGAATGTGAAAGATTGGTAGAAAATACCAAAATTTGTCATAAAGTGTAAATTCAAGCCAGGTGTGTGCACACACAAATATCATATTTAATACTTTTCAGGTCTCTTTTACCTAAGTAGGTGAATTTGGGACAGTTACATGCAATTATTTATCATCTAAACAACTGAAATGGATAAGGAGAACAAAAATTGCTTTCATTTATTAGTGATTGGTTCCAATTGCCCAGAAAATACTCAGTTTTCTATGATATCTGAACTGAGAAAAATGTAGAAGACAGAACATCAAGAAAACACACAGGAATATTCTGATGTCTCTTCTTTTAGGCCACTGGGAAATACGTGTTAACATTTATGTCTTAATTTTTGTTATGAAGAGCAATTTCAAGGTTCTCCATCAGGGAAGAGGAAATTGCTACAAAAATATCTGAATGTTAATATAGTCATCTGTATCACACCTATTTGGTATATATTACTTTGCCATCAAAAAGGCAATGGCCATTTTTCATTCATGTAAATGTCGGTGAAATATTTTCTTAAATACATAGAAAATACATTTTCAACTGCCGAGTTTGACTCTAGAGTGTCTGAAATATTTACAGTAATAATTTCTAGTTGAAATACCATATATAGAGAAGGAACACCAATATATTGCAATTGCATTAGATTTTCTGAAAACAAGGTACTCTGAGTTCTAGAAAAAAAAATCTAAATGATACAAAACGAGTGTTTATGTTCACAAAAGTATTTCTTTAAATGAACTCTAATCCTCCTGAGAATTAACCCTCTTAATTTTAACCAGTGTAAACTACTTATTAACATTTCTTGCCATTATGGTATCAAAATGTGATGATTACAGCAGAGATGGAAAAAAGTTAAAATGGCCCTTGTTCAGTCAATTGATATCAAACCCAACATAAGAGGCCTTAAAGATATGCTTCTCTTTTATAGCAAATTCTATATATCTCTCCATGATTATTTTTATAGGTTAAAATCATGCATGCATACAAAGTCAAGTCTGAAACCATTCACTCCAGGAGTAAAACTTTCCAATAGGCAGAGCTAATTCTTGGAAAAGGCGGCTATAAAAACAACTGAAGAGTGATGCAGGAATTAGCCGAGCAGAAAATAGAATCCATGTCACCATTCTCAGGAAGTCAAAATAAAGTGGATTAAAACCAAACCCTAACTGGTTTGTCAATGTCATTTTGAGGATACAAAAATTTCTCTTGAGTCCTAGTCTTCTTTCTTTTTTGGTCAGATGTGACTGTCATTATTCATTTTTGTTCTAAAGTTACCCTGGTAAATAAGAGCATTTCCACATCATATTTCATATCCTAAATGGAAATGACTTTCTACACTAATATTCAAAAGACATCTAGAACAGGCGCAATGTTTTATCCCTGATTTTTTTTTTTTTTTTTTTTTAATTCCTTTAAAGAGAACATCCTCACTTTGTTATTCACAAGGGAAAGCTTACAAAGCACTCTCAATACAGGGAGTTTTTTGTTTTTGTTTTGTTTTTGTTTTTTTAGTTTTTGTTTTTTTTGGACTGGCAAAGAAACCAGTAGGTTTGAAACCCAGAGAAACAAACAACGTATATGAAAACCCACGACCAACGCATGTAGAATGTACTATCTTATAGAGAAATCATAATGGCAAGTGAATTGTCTGATTCACAAAAGCATATTGTTAAGGAGATATACCTATTATCTGGGAGCATAAACATACATGATTTATTAAGTTTACCCTAGATGTACTTATTTTTGCATATGTTAACATTTAAACACACTAGAAACAGCCCCTGAAATTGCTTATGCTAATGCCTACTGCTATTCATTTTAAAAGGCAATTCCACTTAAAACCAAACCTCAGGCCTCAAAACACCAGTTAAGGCCAAACAAAGCATATCGAATTCCATATATGAAATCCTACAATGTTTCAATGACTTCTTAATTTATAAAGCAATTCCATCAACAAGGCATATGTTTAAAATTCTCAAAGCATTATTTGGCAGGTATTTTTTAAACCAAATACGGCTTCAATTCCCCAATAATAAAATTCTCCCCAAACGTTTCATTATTCTCCTAAGGAGCATAACCGATTTAAAATGAAATTTCTTTGGAGATTAGCTGACATCAGGCAGAAGCTCAAGAACCAATATCTGGTTAAATAAAAATATAAACATCACAAAAGCAATTACTATACAGGCATGAATCATGAATTTTACCTGGAAAATCTACTGAAGAGAGTGTTCTAAGTCTGAGACTTCAAGAGATGGTGTTCTGTCTTTCGTGACTAAGAAATCAGTAAATAAAAATTCTTATGATTTACTTCTTTTTTTCTTTGAATCATCACTGAGATTATCTCTTGAAAAATGCTGGGCAAAAATGTATAAATGTGTATTTGGGGGTTTCCCTAACACAATGGCAAGAATTGGCATATTTTAAAAACATAAGACTTACGCTGAATCCTCATCTTATTTGCAGCCATAAGTAAACTTTAAGAAACTTTTTATTACATTATACTTTAAGTTTTGGGATACATGCGCAGAATGTGCAACTTTGTTACATAGGTATACACATGCCATGGTGGTTTGCTACACCCATCAACAAACTAACACAGGAACAGAAAACCAACCACTGCATGTTCTCACTCATAAATGGGAGTTGAACAATGAGAACACATGGATGCAGTGGAATATCACAGACTGGGACATTTTGTGGGGTGGGGAGCTAGGGGAGTGGCAGCATTAGGGGAAATATCTAACACAGATGTCTTTCCTGCTTTCTCCTGTGGGCATTTAGTGCTATAAATTTCCCTCTGAATACTGCTTTAGCTGTGTCCCAGAGATTCTGGTACGTTGTGTGTTTGTTCTCATTGGTTTCAAAAAACTTATTTATTTCTGCCTTAATTTCATTATTCAGGAGCAGGTTTGTTCCGTTTCCATGTAGTTGTGTGCTTTTGAGTCTCTTAATCCTGCCTTCTAATTAGATTGCACTGTGGTCTGCGAGACTGTTATGATTTTCATTCTTTTGCATTTGCTGAGGAGTGTTTTACTTCCAATTATGTGATCAATTTTAGAATAAGTGCGATGTGGTGCTGAGAAGAATGTACATTATGTTGATTCAGGGTGGAGAGTTCTGTGTAGATGTCAATTAGGTCTGCTTGGTCCAGAGCTGAGCTCAAGTCCTGAATATCCTTGTTAATTTTCTGTCTCATTGATCTAATATTGACAGTGAGGTGTTAAAGTCTCCCACTATTATTGGGTGGGAGTCTAACACCCCAGTGGTGCCTGGAACACCAGCGAGACAGAAACATTCGCTCCCCTGGAAAGGGGGCTGAAACCAGGGAGCCAAGTGGTCTATCTCAGCAGATCCAACCCCCACAGAGCCCAGCAAGCTAAGATCCACTGGCTTGTAATTCTCGCTGCCAGCACAGCAGTCTGAAGCTGACCTGAGGCTCCAGCTTGGTGGAGGGAGGGGCGTCCACCATTACTGAGACCTGAGTAGGCCGATGTCCCCTCACAGTGTAAACAAAGTCGCTGAAAAGTTCAAATTGGGCAGAGCCCACTGCAGCTCAGCAAAGCCACTGTAGCCAGACTGCCTCTCTAGATTCTTCCTATCTGGGCAGGGCATCTCTGAAAGAAAGGCAGCAGCCCCAGTCAGGGGCTTATAGATAAAACTCCCATCTCCTTGGGACAGAAAACCTGGGCGAAGGGGCAGCTGTGGGCACAGCTTTTGCAAACTTAAATGTCCTTGTCTGCTGGCTCTGAAGAGAGCAGCAGATCTCCTAACACAGCACTCAAGCTCTGCTAAGGGACAGACTGCCTTCTCAAGTGGGTTGGCCCCTGTGCCTACTGACTGGGACATGCCTCCCAGCAGCGGTCGACAGACACTTCATACAGGAGAGCTCCAGCTGGCATCTGGCAGGTGCCCCTCTGTGACGAAGCTTCCAGAGGAAGAAACAGGCAGCAATCTTTGCTGTTCTGCAGTCTCTGCTGGGGATACCCAGGCAAACAGGGTCTGGAGTGACCTCCAGCAAACCCCAGCAGACCTGCAGCAGAGGGACCCATTAGAAGGAAAACTAACAAACAGAAAGGAATATCAACATCAACAAAAAGGACATTCACACAAAAACCCCATCTGAAGTTCACCAACATCAAAGACCAAAGGTAGATAAATCCACAAAGATGAGGAAAAACCAGCACAAAAAGGCTGAAAATTCCAAAACACAGAATGCCTCTTCTCCTCCAAAGGATCACAACTCCTCACCAGGAAGAGAACAAAAGTGGACGGAGAATGAGTTTGACGAATTCACAGAAGTAGGCTTCAGAAGGGTGGGTAATAAACTCCTCCAAGCTAAAGGAGCATGTTCTAACCCAATGTGAGGAAGCTAAGAACCTTGAAAAAAGGTTAGACAAATTGCTAACCAGTTTACAGAAGAACATAAATGACCTGATGGAACTGAAAAACACAGCACAAGAACATCATGAAGCATATACAAGTATCAATAGCTCAATCGATCAAGCGGAAGAAAGAATATCAGAGATTGAAGATCAACTTAATGAAATAAAGTGTGAAGAGAAGATTAGAGAAAAAAGAATGAAAAGCAATGAACAAAGCCTCCACAAAATATGGGACTATGTGAAAAGACCAAACCTAGGTTTGATTGGTATACTGGAAAGTGATGGCAAGAATGGAACCAAGTTAGAAAGCATTCTTCAGGATATTATCCAGGAGAACTTCCCCAACCTAGCAAGACAGCCCACCATTCAAATTTAGGAAATACAGAGAATACCACAAAGATACTCCTCAAAAAGAGCAACCCCAAGACACATAATTGTCAGATTCACCAAGGTTGAAATGAAGGAAAAAATTCTAGAGATGGATGCTGATGATTTCACAACAGTGGGACTGTAGTTAATGCCACTGTGTATTTAAATTATACATTTAAATACACTTAAAATGTTAAATTTTATGTTATGTACATTTTACAATAAAAATGTTGTATATATGCATTCATATATTTAAATTAGCTAATATCTAAAATTTGATTATGCCAAGAATTCACATAGATATGGAATAAGAGTTTCTGCCACACAACTGTTGGAAATGTATTAATAAAAACAACTGTGGGGGGGCGGAGCAAGATGGCCGAATAGGAACAACTCCAGTCTCCAACTCCCAGCGCGAGCGACACAGAAGACCGGTGATTTCTGCATTTTCAACTGAGGTACTGGGGTCATCTCACTAGGGAGTGCCGGACAATCGGTGCTGGTCAGCTGCTGCAGCCTGACCAGCGAGAGCTGAAGCAGGGCGAGGCATCGCCTCACCTGGAAGCGCAAGGGGGAAGGGGGATCCGTTTTCCTAGCCAGGGGAACTGAGACACACAACACCTGGAAAATCGGGTAACTCCCACCCCAATACTGCGCTGTAAGCATACAGGCATTCCAGGAGAATATATCCCACACCTGGCCGGGAGGGTCCCACGCCCACGAAGCCTCCCTCACTGCTAACACAGCAGTCTGCCGCGATCTATCCGCAAGGCAGCAGCGAGGCTGGGGGAGGGGCGCCCGCCATTGCTGAGGCTTAAGTAGGTAAACAAAGCCGCTGGGAAGCTCGAACTGGGTGGAGCTCACAGCAGCTCAAGGAAGCCTGCCTGTCTCTGTAGTCTCCACCTCTGGGGACAGCGCACAGCTGAAGACCAACAGGGGAAGTAGCGGGAGCCGGTGCAGACGCGAACGACTCTGTCTGACAGCTTTGGGGAGAGCCGCGGATCTCCCAACGCGGAGGTTGAGATCTGAGAACGGACAGACTGCCTGCTCAGGTGTGTCCCTGACCCCTGAGTAGCCTAGCTGGGAGAAATCCCCCACTAGGGGCAGTCTGACACCCCACACCTCACAGGGTGGAGTACACCCCTGAGAGGACACTTCCAAAGGAAGAATCAGACAGGTACACTCGCTGTTCAGCAATATTCTATCTTCGGCAACCTCTGCTGCTGATACCCAGGCAAACAGGGTCTGGAGTGGACCTCAAGCAATCTCCAACAGACCAACAGAGAGTCCTTCTGACTGTCAGAAGGAAAACTATCAAACAGGAAGGACACCTATACCAAAACCCCATCAGTTCGTCACCACCATCAAAGACCAGAGACAGATAAAACCACAAAGATGGGGAAGAAGCAGGGCAGAAAAGCTGGAAATTCAAAAAATAAGAGCGCATCTCCCCCTGCAAAGGAGCGCAGCCCATCACCAGCAACGGATCAAAGCTGGTCAGAGAATGACTTGGACGAGAGGAGAGAAGAAGGCTTCAGTCCATCAAACTTATCAGAGCTAAAGGAGGAATTACGTACCCAGCGCAAAGAAACTAAAAATCTTGAAAAAAGAGTGGAAGAATTGACAGCTAGACTCATTAATGCAGAGAAGATCATAAACGAAATGACAGAGATGAAAACCATGACACGAGAAATACGTGACAAATGCACAAGCTTCAGTAACCGACTCGATCAACTGGAAGAAAGAGTATCAGCGATTGAAGATCAAATGAATGAAATGAAGCGAGAAGAGAAACCAAAAGAAAAAAGAAGAAAAAGAAATGAGCAAAGCCTGCAAGAAGTATGGGATTACGTAAAAAGACCAAATCTACGTCTGATTGGGGTGCCTGAAAGTGAGGGGGAAAATGGAACCAAGTTGGAAAACACTCTTCAGGATATCATCCAGGAGAACTTCCCCAACCTAGTAGGGCAGGCCAACATTCAAATTCAGGAAATACAGAGAACGCCACAAAGATACTCCTCCAGAAGAGCAACTCCAAGACACATCATTGCCAGATTCACCAAAGTTGAAATGAAGGAAAAAATCTTAAGGGCAGCCAGAGAGAAAGGTCGGGTCACCCACAAAGGGAAGCCCATCAGACTAACAGCAGATCTCTCGGCAGAAACTCTACAAGCCAGAAGAGAGTGGGGGCCAATATTCAACGTTCTTAAAGAAAAGAATTTTCAACCCAGAATTTCATATCCAGCCAAACTAAGTTTCATAAGTGAAGGAGAAATAAAATCCTTTACAGATAAGCAAATGCTTAGAGATTTTGTCACCACCAGGCCTGCCTTACAAGAGACCCTGAAGGAAGCCCTAAACATGGAAAGGAACAACCGGTACCAGCCATCGCAAAAACTTGGCAAAATGTAAAGACCATCGAGGCTAGGAAGAAACTGCATCAACTAACGAGCAAAATAACCAGTTAATATCATAATGGCAGGATCAAGTTCACACATAACAATATTAACCTTAAATGTTAATGGACTAAATGCTCCAATTAAAAGACACAGACTGGCAAACTGGATAAAGAGTCAAGACCCATCAGTCTGCTGTATTCAGGAGACCCATCTCACATGCAGAGACATACATAGGCTCAAAATAAAGGGATGGAGGAAGATCTACCAAGCAAATGGAGAACAAAAAAAAGCAGGGGTTGCAATCCTAGTCTCTGATAAAACAGACTTTAAACCATCAAAGATCAAAAGAGACAAAGAAGGCCATTACATAATGGTAAAGGGATCAATTCAACAGGAAGAGCTAACTCTCCTAAATATATATGCACCCAATACAGGAGCACCCAGATTCATAAAGCAAGTCCTTAGAGACTTACAAAGAGACTTAGACTCCCATACAATAATAATGGGGGACTTCAACACTCCGCTGTCAACATTAGACAGATCAACGAGACAGAAAGTTAACAAGGATATCCAGGAACTGAACTCATCTCTGCACCAAGCGGACCTAATAGACATCTATAGAACTCTCCACCCCAAATCAACAGAATATACATTCTTCTCAGCACCACATCGCACTTATTCCAAAATTGACCACATAATTGGAAGTAAAGCACTCCTCAGCAAATGTAAAAGAACAGAAATTATAACAAACTGTCTCTCAGACCACAGTGCAATCAAACTAGAACTCAGGACTAAGAAACTCAATCAAAACCGCTCAACTACATGGAAACTGAACAACCTGCTCCTGAATGACTATTGGGTACATAACGAAATGAAAGCGGAAATAAAGATGTTCTTTGATACCAATGAGAACAAAGATACAACATACCAGAATCTCTGGGACACATTTAAAGCAGTGTGTAGAGGGAAATTTATAGCACTAAATGCCCACAAGAGAAAGCAGGAAAGATCTAAAATTGACACTCTAACATCACAATTAAAAGAACTAGAGAGGCAAGAGCAATCACATTCAAAAGCTAGCAGAAGGCAAGAAATAACTAAGATCAGAGCAGAACTGAAGGAGATAGAGACACAAAAAACCCTCCAAAAAATCAATGAATCCAGGAGTTGGTTTTTTGAAAAGATCAACAAAATTGACAGACCGCTAGCAAGGCTAATAAAGAAAAAAAGAGAGAGGAATCAAATAGATGCAATAAAAAATGATAAAGGGGATATCACCACTGACCCCACAGAAATACAAACTACCATCAGAGAATACTATAAACACCTCTACGCAAATCAACTAGAAAATCTAGAAGAAATGGATAATTTCCTGGACACTTACACTCTCCCAAGGCTAAACCAGGAAGAAGTTGAATCCCTGAATAGACCAATAGCAGGCTCTGAAATTGAGGCAACAATTAATAGCCTACCCACCAAAAAAAGTCCAGGACCAGATGGATTCACAGCTGAATTCTACCAGAGGTACAAGGAGGAGCTGGTACCATTCCTTCTGAAACTATTCCAATCAATAGAAAAAGAGGGAATCCTCCCTAACTCATTTTATGAGGCCAACATCATCCTGATACCAAAGCCTGGCAGAGACACAACAAAAAAAGAGAATTTTAGACCAATATCCCTGATGAACATTGATGCAAAAATCCTCAATAAAATACTGGCAAACCGGATTCAGCAGCACATCAAAAAGCTTATCCACCATGATCAAGTGGGCTTCATCCCTGGGATGCAAGGCTGGTTCAACATTCGCAAATCAATAAACGTAATCCAGCATATAAACAGAACCAAAGACAAGAACCACATGATTGTCTCAATAGATGCAGAAAAGGCTTTTGACAAAATTCAACAGCCCTTCATGCTAAAAACGCTCAATAAATTCGGTATTGATGGAACGTACCTCAAAATAATAAGAGCTATTTATGACAAACCCACAGCTAATATCATACTGAATGGGCAAAAACTGGAAAAATTCCCTTTGAAAACTGGCACAAGACAGGGATGCCCTCTCTCACCACTCCTATTCAACATAGTGTTGGAAGTTCTGGCTAGGGCAATCAGGCAAGAGAAAGAAATCAAGGGTATCCAGTTAGGAAAAGAAGAAGTCAAATTGTCCCTGTTTGCAGATGACATGATTGTATATTTAGAAAACCCCATCGTCTCAGCCCAAAATCTCCTTAAGCTGATAAGCAACTTCAGCAAAGTCTCAGGATACAAAATTAATGTGCAAAAATCACAAGCATTCTTATACACCAGCAACAGACAAGCAGAGAGCCAAATCAGGAATGAACTTCCATTCACAATTGCTTCAAAGAGAATAAAATACCTAGGAATCCAGCTTACAAGGGATGTAAAGGACCTCTTCAAGGAGAACTACAAACCACTGCTCAGTGAAATCAAAGAGGACACAAACAAATGGAAGAACATACCATGCTCATGGATAGGAAGAATCAATATCGTGAAAATGGCCATACTCCCCAAGGTTATTTATAGATTCAATGCCATCCCCATCAAGCTACCAATGACTTTCTTCACAGAATTGGAAAAAAACTGCTTTAAAGTTCATATGGAACCAAAAAAGGGCCCGCATTGCCAAGACAATCCTAAGTCAAAAGGACAAAGCTGGAGGCGTCACGCTACCTGACTTCAAACTATACTACAAGGCTACAGTAACCAAAACAGCATGGTACTGGTACCAAAACAGAGATACAGACCAATGGAACAGAACAGAGTCCTCAGAAATAATACCGCACATCTACAGCCATCTGATCTTTGACAAACCTGAGAGAAACAAGAAATGGGGAAAGGATTCCCTATTTAATAAATGGTGCTGGGAAAATTGGCTAGCCATAAGTAGAAAGCTGAAACTGGATCCTTTCCTTACCCCTTATACGAAGATTAATTCAAGATGGATTAGAGACTTAAATGTTAGACCTAATACCATAAAAACCCTAGAAGAAAATCTAGGTAGTACCATTCAGGACATAGGCATGGGCAAGGACTTCATGTCTAAAACACCAAAAGCAACGGCAGCAAAAGCCATAATTGACAAATGGGATCTAATTAAACTAAAGAGCTTTTGCACAGCAAAAGAAACTACCATCAGAGTGAACAGGCAACCTACAGAATGGGAGAAAATTTTTGCAACCTACTCATCTGACAAAGGGCTAATTTCCAGAATCTACAAAGAACTCAAACAAATATACGAGAAAAAAACAAACAACCCCATCAAAAAGTGGGGAAAGGATATGAACAGACATTTCTCAAAAGAAGATATTCATACAGCCAACAGACACATGAAAAAATGCTCATCATCACTGGCCATCAGAGAAATGCAAATCAAAACCACAATGAGATACCATCTCACACCAGTTAGAATGGCAATCATTAAGAAGTCAGGAAACAACAGGTGTTGGAGAGGATGTGGAGAAATAGGAACACTTTTACACTGTTGGTGGGATTGTAAACTAGTTCAACCATTATGGAAAACAGTATGGCAATTCCTCAAGGATCTAGAACTAGATGTACCATATGACCCAGCCATCCCACTACTGGGTATATACCCAAAGGATTATAAATTAGTCTACTACAAAGACACATGTACACGTATGTTTATTGCGGCACTATTCACAATAGCAAAGACTTGGAATCAACCCAAATGTCCATCTGTGACAGACTGGATTAAGAAAATGTGGCACATATACACCATGGAATACTATGCAGCCATAAAAAAGGATGAGTTTGTGTCCTTTGTAGGGACATGGATGCAGCTGGAAACCATCATTCTTAGCAAACTATCACAAGAAGAGAAAACCAAACACCGCATGTTCTCACTCATAGGTGGGAACTGAACAATGAGATCACTTGGACTCGGGAAGGGGAACATCACACACTGGGGCCTATCATGGGGAGGGGGGAGGGGGGAGGGGGGAGGAGGGAGGGATTGCATTGGGGAGTTATACATGATATAAATGATGAATTGATGGGTGCTGACGAGTTGATGGGTGCAGCACACCAACATGGCATAAGTATACATATGTAACAAACCTGCACGTTATGCACATGTACCCTAGAACTTAAAGTATAATAAAAAAAAAAAAAAAAAAAAAAAAAAAAAAAAAAAAAATAAAAACAACTGTGAAAAAAAAAAAAAAAAAAAAAAAAAAAAAAAAAAAATGTTAAGGACAGCCCGACAGAAAGGTCCGCTTATCCACAAAGGCAAGCCCCTCAGACTAACAGCAGATCTCTCTGCAGAAACCCTACAAGCCAGAAGAGAGTGGGAACCAATACTCAACATTCTTAAAATAATTTTTAACTCAGAATTTCATATCCAGTCAAACTAAGCTTCATAAGTGAAGGAGAAATAGAATCCTTTACAGACAAGCAAATGCTGAGAGATTTTGTTACCACCAGGCCTGCCCTACAAGAGCTCCTTCAGGAAGCACTAAATATGGAAAGGAAAAACCGGTACCAGCCAGTGCAAAAGCATACCAAATTGTAAAGACCATCAACACCATGAAGAAACTGCATCAACTAATAAGCAAAATAACCAGCTAGCATCATAATGACAGGATCAAATTTACATATAACAATATTAACCTTAAATGTAAATGGGCTAAATGCTCCAATTCAAAGACACAGACTGGCAAGTTGTATAAAGTGTCAAGACTCATCAATGTGCTGTATTCAGGAGAGCAATCTCACGTGCAAAGACACACATAGGCTCAAAATAAAGGGATGGAGGAAGATTTACCAAGCAAGTGGAGAGCAAAAAAAAAGCAGAGGCTGCAATCCTAGTCTCTGATAAAATAGACTTTAAACCAACAAAGATAAAAAAAGACAAAGAAGGTCATTACATAATGCTAAAGGGATCAATGCAATAGGAAGACCTAACTATCCTAAATATATATGCACCCAATACAGGAGAACCCAGATTCATAAAGCAAGTTCCTAGAGACCTACAGAGAGACTTAGATTCCCACACAGTAATAGTGGGAGACTTTAACACCCCACTGTCAACATTAGACAGATCAATGAGACAGAAAATTAACAAGGATGTTCAAGACTTGAATTTAGCTTGGGACCAAGTGGACCAAAGAGACATCTACAGAAGTCTCCACCCCAAATCAACAGGACATACATTCTTCTCAGTACTACTTCACACTTACTCTAAAATTGATCACATAATTGGAAGTAAAACACTCCTCAGCAAATGCAAAAGAAGAAAATTGTAGCAGCCTCTCAGACCACAGTGCAATCAAATTACAACTCAGAATTAAGAAACTCACTCAAAACCACACAACTACATGGAAACTGAACAACCTGCTTCTGAATAACTACTAGGTAAATAACAAAATTCAGGCAGAAATAAAGAAGTTCTTTGAAACCCATGAGAACAAAGATACAATGTACCAGAATCTCTGGGACACAGCTAAAACAGTGTTTAGAGGGAAATTTATAGCACTAAATGCCCACAGGAGAAAGCAGGAAAGATCTAAAACCAACACCCTCACACCACAATTGAAAGAACTAGAGAAGCCAGAGCAAACAAATCAAAAGCTAGCAGAAGACAAGAAATAACTAAGATCAGAGCAGAACTGAAGGAGACAGAGACATGAAAAAAAGCAATGAATTCAGGAGTTTTTTTTTTTTTTTTTTTTGAAGAGATTAACAAAATAGACCACTAGACAAATAATGAGGGCGAGAAGAATCAAATAGACACAATAAAAAATGATAAAGGGGATATCACCACTGATCCCACAGAAATACAAACTACCATCAGAGAATACTATAAACACCTCTAACGTAAGTAAACAAGAAACCTGTTTAAGCGATAGGATGCTCTTTGAATTGGAAGAGTCCATAAATAGAAAGGCTTTACAGATCTGAGATTGTACTGGCAAAACGAGACCATAAGCAGTGGCTGGATCTTCATTAATCAGTCCATATTTCATATTACATTTTGTTGATTTTAAATTGTTGAAGTTTGAGACATAAAATAGTGACCTTATAGGCTATACAGTATACATTTCTACATATACTTCCCAGTTAGGAGAGCATATGGAGTTAGGCATACCGGATTCTTTTAGCTATAAAATACACTATTCATGTACCTGACTTTTTCTGATTACAGGAACGTCAATGTACTTTTTAAAATTGTTTTTATTTACTTAATTTTTTTGTGGGTAGTGTATATACATAGGTGTATATATTAACCTATTTTCTGATTATCATGTGGACACCCATTTAGGCCCTCTTATTCCGTAAGTTCAAAAGCGTACTAGAGGTCAAAAGCCATTTTGTCACTTAATAAGAAAAATATCTATTTTAAACCTTCTCCTACTGTTTTATGAAACGGTAGGACACACACAAGAATAACTAGAATATACACCCTGATGATGGGAACTGACCACCATATGTGATTCAACAAAAAACAAAAACATATTAACAGACTTATCTTTCAAAATCATACACTATAGCTCTTTATCCTCAGGGGTTGAAGTCCATATTTTCATTATGCCTGCCCTTTGTACCTCACTGAACTAAGAGAAAACATACAAATGTGCACTAGGGGTCAATAGTAAAGTAACCTTCCCCTATACTGCCAACTAAGGACATAGGATTAATACAGTTTCTCCCTTAGAGCTAAAAGCAGGGACAGGAGAGATACTATCATGTATAGAAGCAATAAAAAGGGGTTACAGCATTCAGCGCTCAGCCATGCATTATCCAAAGGAGAAGAAACATTTCGAATCAACTTAATCCGATTCCAACTTCACAAACTAACATTTGTGTTGTTATCATTTGCTTTCCCAAGTACATTTGCTTATCAAAAGCAATATATTTGTCAATCGTGAGTATTCTATCTCATTTAAAATTACTGAATTTCCATTTTTATTTATCTATCACTTTTTAAGCTTATTTAAAGTTAACTCCTCCCACCCCAATATGGATCTGCTAGACGATCTGAGGCAATCAGACTTCTGTGTCTGCAAAACTGAGGACTAAGATTCTGGTTGATAATAAATTCACTGGCAAACGGCTATCTTCTGGGTCATTTTTGAGCTTTTCTTGATGGGACCTGCCACCAATATTGAAAGATGTCCTGGTTTAGAATTGATGAAATTGATTCTATATTCAAAAAAACATTTAATTATCAGCTTCTATGGTAGAACAACTTCTACCCAAATATCTTCAATCCCACTGACCTCACTTTTCCAACTTCTGATTTACAGTGTCGCAAAGCCTTAAGAATTGAGAACAGAGGCTACAATTTCAAAATTGGCATGGCAAAAGTGTACTTCATGGGCAAGCAAAAGAGTAGAGGTCACAATGTTATTATCCCTGTCATTGCTATCTCTGGAAGGTATGATTATGTAGCACCAGAGATAAGAGTCAACGTTATTTAAGTGTAATATAATAAAAACAAATACATTTCTGCCTATCAACTAAAGCAGCAGAAAATGAATAACCATCCAACAGAGGACCTCCCCAGTGAAAAATTACAACAGAAGTAGTGGCAGGAATAGATTTCTTGATTTAAATAGTAAACCATGTTGCCTTTTATAGAGTATATGAATGAAATTGGCAAGAGGAGCTAATTAATTATAGCTGATTACTCTATCAAATCTCTTGGTAGCATAAGCAAAACATTAACTTTTTATAATTATTTGGAGTCGATACACTCCAAATGCAGTATGCTGCATCCAAAGGGCATATACATTTTAAAGGCTTTTTTCCTCAAAGTCTTCACTGCAATTTTAGATACTGGTATTTTGAGAACTAGAATTAAATAAGACAATTCATAATATAGTGCAAGAAAGCAGAACATTTTAAATATATCTAGAGTACTGGAAAACTTAAGATATGTAGTTTTGTATTTTGTGTAGAAATGACAAGTCTTGGATGAAAACATTAAACTCTACTATACTAAAAGCAGTGGTAGTCCAGAAATTTACCAACCTTCAGGATCGAGTAGTTTCTCTATGCCTAATTGGTATCTGGCGATGTTGAATGCATGTTCCAGTCGCTGTGTGGCTGACTGCTGGCAAACCACACTATTCCAATCAAACAGGTCTGGCCTAAAACACATACATATACACACATACACAAAGACAAATATAAATCAATCTAGCATGTTCCGTGAGATTTACTTCCATGCTTAATTTTCATTGACAACCCATGCCCCATAGTCCTTAAGGTTTGAGTGTAATTCATTTACCCTTCAAAACATTTCTATTTAAACAAGTTGTAATTTTAATTGAAAATCTTGTTGGGTGTGGTGGTTCATGCCTGTAATCTCAACACTTTGGGAGATGGAGGCAGGCAGATCCTTTGAGCCCAGAAGTTTGAGACTAGCCTAGACAATTTGGTGAAATCTTGTCTCCACAAAAAAAAAAAAAAAAAAAGAAAGGAAAAGAAAAGAAAAACTAGCTGGGTGTGGTGTCACATGCCTACAGTTCCAGCTACTCAGGAGGTGGTTGAGGTTGGAGGATCACCTGAGCCCAGGAAGATTGAGGGTGCAGTGAACCATAATCGTGCCACTGCACTCTAGCCTGGGCAACAGAGTGAGACCCTGTCTCAAAAAAATTGCTGAGGTTGTATACTTAAACACATACAATGTTTGTATTGTTAATTATACATCAGTCAAGATGTCGGGGGAAAAGAAAATCCTGAAGACGACAAATAATCTACGCTAGCTTATCCGAGCAACAAAAATTTATCTATCTCATCCAGTCTCATGGATTTCAATACCAGTTATTTACTGGTAATGCCCAGTTTTATATCTCTAACCCAGATCTTTTTCCTAAACTCAAAATTATAGATTCTTCTGCATACTCATTATCTCCATTTAGTCATCACAAGCTTCAAGTGTCCTGGATGGAGCTTCTGATATTTATCCTCATCACACTCCCCCAAACCTATCTATTTTTCTTGCTGTTCTCCCTTCCTCAATAACGAACATGCTTAAAATTGCAGTTACTCAGATGAAAACCCTTGGAGTCATCCTTAATGACTATTTTACTCTCACACAACATTTAATTCAAAATGTATTTAGAATTTGACTGCTTCTGACTATCCTCACTGCCATCACTCTAGTCCAAAATCCATTTTATCTTGCATGAATTATCACAATAGCCTCATAACTGTTCCCTCTTCTCTCACTCTTGCCTGTGTTAATCAGTGCACAGCAGAGTTGCCAGAGTGATCTGTTAACATGTTTCATCATATCCGTCTTCTCAAATCTCTACTTCAGGGGAAGTGAAAATTACGTATTTCATGTGATCTACTAAGTCGAACAGGGCCCAGGTCCCTATTAACTCCCTGATTTTATTTCTTGTCTCTTTCCTCAGTTTCCATAAACAGGATCCATAGTTTTCTGCATTTGGATTTGTATTCACTTTTCGAAGACATCAACGTGGCTCATTACTTCACTTCCACTGGGTCTTTACTCGAAAATCACATCACTGGAAAGTTCTTCCCTGCCCAAGCCCTATCTAAAATTGCATCCTAGCCAGGCACCTTGGCTCACACCTGTAAATCAAGCACTTTGGGAGGCTGAGGCTAAAGTATTTGCTTGAGGCCAGGAGTTAGAGACCAGCCTGAACCACATAGTGAGAGCTGGTCTCTACGACTTTAAAAAAAAAACAAGTAGTCAAGTGTGCTGGCATGCCCCTGTGGTCCCAGCTACTCAGGAGACTGAGGTTGGAGAATCACTTGAACCTGGGTGGCTGTAGTGAGCCATGATTGTGCCACTGCACTCCAGCCTGGGTGACAGCAAAACTCAGTCTCCTAAATATATAAATGAAAAAGAAAATTGCATGCCTCACATCAAATTCACATACACTTATTTTCTTTCTCCTTATCTGCTTTATACTGTTCTCATTAACACTATTTAATATATTATATAATTTAATTAAACTTGTCTCTGTATATTTCTCTTCCACTAGAATGTACAATCTTTTATTGCCTGTTTGGTTCACTGCTGGAAACCCAGCCTGACACATAATAAAGGCTCAAGAAATATTTATCAACTACACGAGAGAATGGATGAGCACATATAACGTACATACCATATTACTTGATAATAGAGAAAACGCAAAGGAGTGTAAGAGGCAGTTCTTGTCTTGTAAGGATTTTAAATTTAATGAGCAAGGAAAATGAAGAAGCCATATTAATTAAACTCTAAATGTGAAAAAACACAGACAATAAGAAAATGTTTTATAAAATCTGAAGAGGTCAAAAAAGTTTTCTGAGGCTGAAAGGCGGATTAAATAGACATTTGGGCTTGCATTAAAAATATACTGATAATAGAATTCTAACTTGTGTGAGTATTAGAGAACTGAAGTTCTTAGGGAAGGAAAAAAGCAAGACATGCTCAGATAATCAAGATCTCACAGGCCTGGCTCCATTGGAAGATTCTAAGTATGAAGTGGTGGGAGGTAAGTTTGAGAGACCGAAACTGGTTGAGTTTGCATGAGGTCTTGGCTATTAACGAATTACAATTTATCCCAACAGCACTGGAAATCATTAGTAAAGTGGTTCTTCACCTTTTCTGAATCACAGACACTTTTGAGAATCTGTTGAGAGCTATGAAACTTCTACTCCTACAAATAAGTCTCCATATCTGTTAACAGAATCTATATATTATTTTAGGATATTTGAATCTGTTAATGGACTCCTGTTTAAGAGTTCATCCTTTGCCAAAAAAAAAAAAAAAAAAAAAAAAAAGTTACAAAGGTAGGTTAGCTGTTATTTTCTAAATCCGTAATTCAAAATTGGCCAGGCTTGGTGGCTCACGCCTGTAATCCCTCCTTTGGAAGGCCGAGGCGGGCAGGTCACCTGAGGCCAGGATTTCGAGACCAGCCTAGACAACGTGGTAAAACTCCGACTCTACTAAAAATACAAAAATTAGCCAGGCATGGCGGCTAGTGCCTGTAGTCTCAGCTACTCAGGAAGCTGAGGCAGTAGAATAGCTTGAACCTGGGAAGCGGAGGTTGCAGAGAGCCAAGATTGGCCCACTGCACTCTAGCCTGTGCAACAGAGTGAGACTCTGCCTCAAAAAAAAATAAAAACGTAAATAAATGTACAGATTTGTTTGTTCTTTAATTGCTTCTACTCTGGTTAATACACCAAAATTTTGTACACTTACTAGGAAATCGTAATCCCTCCATATATTCCAAAATACCCCAAACAGCTAACAAGCTTATGGAAACTAGCATATTTGTAAATTGTAAAATGCCTTTACTTAAGAAAAAATATTAAAAATTAAAAAATTGTAGACTATTTAGGGAACTTTTAAGTTCACTACGCACCCTCTGCCTTATCTTCATTTTTTCTGTAGGCAATGGGAGTAGAAAAAGAACATAGGTGGGAACATAAGAAACTAGTTTTCTCATCTACAGCATAATATACAAGGTTGAAGTGAGTATGATGAGCAAAAAGAGCATTGCTTATGTATTCTTGCTGTTTTCCCTTGTCTTCCCCTTTTCCTTGGCCACTAACTAACCACCTCAGTGTGTGGATATGTAAGTCATGTAATTTATTTGAGCTTTGGCATTTTCATTCAAAAAATCAGCATTGCACAAAATGGCCTTTGAGGTCACGTCTAGCATTAAAAATGAATTGTTTTATACCATTAAAATTAACATTATAAATATCTATGATTTTCAAATGCGTAAAAATTGTAAAACTAACCAACTATGGAGGAAACTCACATAGCATTTAATGTTAACCTGGACCATAATTTATGAACTTGCAACCAAGGATTACCAGATTTTTAATAAAATCAACACCATGATTAGGATAGTAAAATTTAAATCCTAGTTCTACCACATACGAGCCAAATAGTTTTAGGTAAATTACATAACCTCTCTATGACTCAGTTTATCTATTTGTGAGATGGGTAAAATGATAGCATCTATGTCATGGAACTTGATGGGATATTTTACCTAGAATGGTGTCTACAAAATCATAATTGTTTAAAAGCATTCATTTCTATTACTTTGCTGTAATGTTAATTACATTTATATAACAACAGTGATGTATTTTCAATTTGCAGACTCAAGCCAAAAACACCTATCTTTACAGAACAGATATAAATGTTACAAATACTACTGATGCAAACATAGTATAATTCAAAATGGGAGGTGGAGAAGAGACGAGAGTAAGTATGTGTGATGATTTTGTCATTTTTCATATTGGTCAAAAGTTGCTTTCTAAGCTTGGTAAAAATTTAACAAGAGGTATACTCGTACCATTTAATGTAATAAAAGCAAAAATTACAAGAATAAAATGATTATAAGTAATCAAATTAGGAAATACCTGGGGATGAAAGGTAATGTGGCTGGGCTTCATACCATGGAATAAATACCTATACTCTTAGAAATTAGTTTGTCAAGAAGTAGAAACATTATCATACATATTATTATAACCATCAGGAACCAAAGTACAAGTAGCTGACACTGACTGCATCTAAGAATTGAAATGTGATAAAGTAGGGTTGGGGTCATGAAGATACACTGTGTTTCTGTTTTCCCTTCGCTCCTGACTCTAGTGTCCATTTTGTTTTAATTTGCTGTGGTAATACACTAAAATAAGGATTTAGGATGATAATTGAAACGTTATAGTTATTGTAATTTTATCTGCATCTTGTACATATTTCTAATCAATTATCATTGGGTTTTAACACAAAAAGTAGAAATCTGGCTTCCCTTGAAGGGTAATGTAGTGGACTTTGCATTCTATCACACAACTTTTAACTTCCATGACCCTGAGTCAACCCTTACGCTCTATATTAACTCCATGTCTTTGTTCTATATAGTTGAGCCACTCAATTACTGAAATCAGGGCACCTCATGACATTCCTAAGTGTGCCAATGACAATCTCTTTGGAACAGAAAGTTCAAGCATTTTTTTTCTTTAAAGAATATGAACATCTGTCAAATACAAAAAGAAGGGGGAGATGATTCATGAAAGAGCATTAAACAACCGTGAAGAACCTCTTGAAAAGTAACCATGTAATGCATAAAGAGTTACTGATGATTCATCCAATATGACAGGAGAGAATATATAAATGAGGCTATTTTGACAGAGAAAGAGTGGGTCAGGGACAGATAAAGCAGGGCAATCTGGGTATGTTTACTATATTACCTACAAATGTATTCAGAAATCATGAAATAGAATATTAACAAATATAGAGTGTGAACATGCTTGCAGGACTGAAGTCTTCCACTTGAAGGGAAAATGTTAGAGAGCCAACAAGGACCATATAGCCTGATCCTTGATATTTTTGCTCATCTGCAAATGTGTACATGAACAGCAAAATCAATATATTCAGGCCCTTAGTGTGAAGCATGTGGCTGCATAAATGAGCATTGACTTAAAACACAGACCAAATGTCTCTATCCCTTCTCATCTAACTGTATTGAAGCTGTGGAAAATTTTTCTTCTGTCATATGGTAAACAATGTGGTAACATTGCTTAACATGACATTTGAATGCATGTCTGCCTCTTTTCTAAAATCAGGTTGCTGAGTAATTCACCTGGAAACCCGATCTGGATGGGGTTAATTAAATCCAGCTGGAGCAAGACACCTGCCAAAGATGCTTATTTGAAGTGTGTTTGCTCTTGGACTGAGCTTTACCATAGAGAAAATTCATATTCTGAGCTTTTCTAGAAGCAGGATTGGCATAGGAAAATTGTAGAATCATCAAAAAAACATAACTTGCACTGAAATTTAGGCAAGATGCAGTCCGGTGTCATTTTAAACACAGTTAATTAGTCAATGCATTTAGCCCTGGGTTGGGTAAATGAAATGGGTAACAGGAAGACCAAAATAGAGTAACTATAGTCCCTCTCTCTCTCACACACACACACATGCATATATATATATACACATATACACACACACACGTGTATATATATATACATATATACAGATATATACATAGAGTCTAAATGGTGTAGTATATATGGTATATATATCGTATCTATAAGTGTGTGTATACTTATACATATGCATTTCCTACACTGTTTTTTCTTGAACTGTTATTAATTCATTTACTGAGCTTTACACAAGAAAAGCAAAAAAAAAAAAAAAAAAACTTTTTTCATCTTAAGAAAAGGAAATACAATGTTGTATGGAATACAGTTAAGGACTTTGGTTCACTGTATTACGGTGAGTTCTTTTTATTAAGATCCACAAAAGCTCTCTTGCTTTATAGCAATTGATTTGCTGTTCCAGCGCAATCGTTTCTTTTGGTATTCTGAACACTACGTCGTAGAATTAATTGTGTTCTGCTCTTTGTCTTGGTTGCTAAAATGTTCTGAGCGTCTTATGACCCTGAACTAGAACAAAGTATACAGGACTTTATGGTGTTTGATATCTGTGTGTGTATTTGATAAGACAGATTCTTTTTCTCCACGCTATTTATCTGATGATGGTAATTAATTTAACTACAACTACTCACATGAGATCTAGAACCATTTTTAGCTGTATAGTTTAGGCTTACACAAACACATTTTCTGTATAAAAAGACCAACCCCGGTCTAGGCAAAGTTAGAATACAACCTGCAGTTTCTGGGAGTCCCAATGTCAAACCCTCTACCATAACCAATTTCATGCTCCACTAATGTTAATATTTCAACAACTAAATTATATGTATCACATAAAACACAGGAAAATATTCTTAATTAGTTCATTCCAATGGAATGTTAGATCAATGTGGTCAACGTACATAACATGTTGTAAAGTAGGACATGATCTGGAACCGTACTGGGGAAAAATATGTCATCAGAGTCTAAATCACCACTTTTAAAAGTTATTTAATGTCTCAGTAATCTTACCTATGACTATGGATGAGAGCATTCAAAGCCAGGCCATCAGACCAGCTGGTGGTGAAGTTGATTACATTAACCTGTGGATAATTACGAGTTGATTGTCGGACCCAGCTCAGGAGAATCTTTTCACTGTTGGTTTGTTGCAATCCAGCCATGATATTCTTCATTACATTTTTGACCTACATGTGGAAATAAATTTTCATAAGAAAACAAATTCCTTGAGCAAGAACCATGCAAACTTAATAGAAATTTTAGGGCCAATTAGTAATAAAACATAAGAGAGTCTACCCGAAGTAAGTCTATTCTAAAAGGTGAGGAGTCTATTCTGATTCCTTGGTGTCTATGCCATACCATTTACTGAATGTGTTCATTATTACTCCTGGATTCTGCCATATTAGAATGAGCATTTACTGTTTATAGAATTGCTCACCTTCTAGCTTTCAATGAACAAGCTAGAGAAGACAGTGTATAAAAACATTAAACTTACTGTTAACCAAGGACTTAAGATATAAAAGTGCTTTTTGAATAGCATAATCATTTTTTCAAGTACATGTTCATATTTTGCCTTTGTTATTAATTGTGGTAATTGGACAAGTTGCTTAACCTTTCGTAGGCCTCATTTCTGTGTATCTTATATGCAAGGTTAGTGTAAGGTCAAAGTACAAAATATGGTCAAATAAAGCCCCTAATTTCATACCATCATTTAACTAGAGTTATATTTACTGTCTGAACTGAAAAGAAGAAATGTTTGTCTTCCTAAAATAAAGAAAAAAGCAACAAAGGAAAGAAATATTTATCCCTAAGAGCTGTACATGTGTAGCCTTGGTTCTATTTTCATTAATTGGTTTCCATGTATTTGATTCTCTCATAGGCGTCATGCATGTAAAGATGTTATTCAGATTATCAAGTTTCATTCTTCTGAGTCATCTGATGCAGAAATCCATTCTAAGCATTTTTTCTAAGTTTCATGAATGCAGTGACACCTCATAGAAAAAACGATGTCTTTTATTAAAGAATTATTTATTATGTATTAAAGACTACTTTTTAAATATAAGCCCCTTACGAGATGCTGGAAGAAGACATCTATGTAAAACTCATTAGTCTGTACCACTAGGAACTTTCCTCTGGGAAGGTTAAGGTTCACATACTATCAACATTTGATCAGATGATGAATATTTATTGTGCATTCTAAATATGACAATTTTACTTTTTCAACCATATAGAAGTTAACAAATGCCTTTGGGGTAAATGTATATTTTAACATCTCCAATGTTAGTCATCTTTTTATTAAAAAGTAAATGCAAATTTTAGGATATACTACTAAATCTCATTTTAACATACTTTTAAAAGATTTGAGATGATGCTTTGTAAACACAGTAATGATTTGGAGATAGGAAAACTTCGCATATATTTGTCACAATCCCTTGATAACTAAGTCTATTATTTAGGAGTGGATTATCCAGTTTTCCTAATTCCTTCTTGACCTACTTATTTAGTCAGTTACTCAGGGAATACAGGTCAACTAATTATGTAATTTGTCTCATATTCTAAAATTATAAATTCCAAACCTTTATGTACAGTGACTGCAGGAGGTGTATTCTGTGTTCTGTGCTAAATCAGGACTGGAATCAGCAGATCGTGGCTTAATGGTGGTAATGGATTTGCAATAATCAAGCAATCCTCCAATGATGAACGCGATTCATTTGTGAAATGCTTGGCCAGTCTGCCCTCTATGCGCATAATGTTAAAGGACAACAAAGTATACAATCCAAAACTCCTTTAGTATCATTAATGTCACTAATTCAGCTTATCAGCCTCAGCCTCATTGTTATTGCTTCTACTTAGGTGCAAATGTTGCACAGAAAAAATGTAATCAAGGGCAATGTATGATAATCATGTCTCCTTTTCCTACATAAAAGGCAGTTTTCAAAAAAATCATTGAGCCAGTCCCAAAGGTGAGCCTGTAAACAAAATTGTCCTGTCCTCAGGTCTGTCTCTAAAAGAGGCTCAATTTAAACAAATGTATTTGTGTGTGTGCCCGTGCATACAACTAGAAATCCATTTTTTGAAAGGAAAAAAGTTGAAATGTCCTTGAGTAGTGATTTTTAAAAATGACTAGGAGTTAACTGGGCCAAGAAGGCATGATGGACATGGAGATGCACCGCCAAGATGGACCTTCAAAGGAAGGGCTTGTTGCTCCAGCTGTGGTCAGGCAGCTTCTTGTTAGTTCTCTCAGGTACCACCTGACTTGCCGAGTCCAGTCAGCCAATGTCACACTCTTTCCAGGGCAACTCACATCTATTGACTGATGAAGGGGCGTAGTATAAACACTCCAGCATTTTAACTCCACTTGAGACAACTCTGAAGGGTCATCCTAGCTGCAAGTTGTCCATGGGGTTGAATAAGGGTGTTACAGGGTTTACATCACAGCTGTAGTTCTTCCTCTTTCCACTCCTGTTACCTCTGCCCTTCTACAGGTGATTTTTTTTTTCCCCAGGGCATGGCTTAATAAACATGCTGCCTGCCAAACTCAACTCCAAAGTCTACTCCCCAGAACCCAGACTGTAATTAAAAGAAGTTGCAGCAGAGGAAGAGAAGTGAAGAAGGGTAGGAATAATCTTATATGGTAAGGATAGTTTGTGTGAAGCTCTGCAGAAGAGCAGAGCAAGAACTGTCTTGCACAGAAGTGACTTGGTAGGCAGAAATTTACAGGGATGGCTTTCAGCAGTGCAAACGTCATCATTCTCCTATAATTGCAAATTGTATCAGTAATACAAAGATTCTAAAGTGAATAGCGCTGCCATTAAGTACATCCCTTGAATTGTCCAGCAAAAGTATGGACCTGACTTCTGATAGCTCACCACTGTTAGCAAGATTTGTTTTTATAACCAGCTGGTTGCCAGAGCCAAGTTTAGCACTCTGAAAAAAAATGGATTGCACTTAAGGAAGAAAAAGATGCCAAACACACGTTACATGCTTTGCAATTTTGTTCAAAGCTGTCTATGCTACAAAATATGCGTTATTGTTTTACGCTAGCAATTTTATTTGAGATGGACACTGGAAAAACAGTAAGGAAAACAGGGTTTGCATTCCTGAGTTTTCACAAGTTCAATGAGAAGTCCTCTATGGCACTATTAATAACATAGTATGTGGCATTAGAACAAGGGGTCAACATCTTTCTATCTCTAAATGCTGCTCTTAATCTGATAGATCTAGAAGGTACATTAAGTTGAGCAAAATGCCCTTTAATCTTGGCTGAGATATAAGGGCTTCTACCATTTAATAGGAAGGAAAATATGTAATGCTGGTAAAAAGCATATTTTTAGATTCACTGGATTATGATGAAGAACACTGAGCAAGACAATTTTTTCAAAGTGTGCTTAATAGTTTTAGAACATGGCAGTGTGATATAAGAGAGAGATGAGATAAGTAAGCAGAGGCTGGGAAGAGTCTACAGTCTTGCCATCTCAAGGATATGGTGATTCAAGGGCATAAATGGAAAACAACATGCTCTAAGAGAGGTCTCGGACAAAGAAAGATTGAAAAAGCATTCTTTGCCGGGCGCGGTGGCTCAAGCCTGTAATCCCAGCACTTTGGGAGGCCGAGACGGGCGGATCATGAGGTCAGGAGATCGAGACCATCCTGGCTAACACGGTGAAACCCCGTCTCTACTAAAAAAAAACACAAAAAACTAGCCGGGCGAGGTGGCAGGCACCTGTAGTCCCAGCTACTCGGGAGGCTGAGGCAGGAGAATGGCGTGAACCCGGGAGGCGGAGCTTGCAGTGAGCCGAGATCCGGCCACTGCACTCCAGTCCAGGCGACAGAGCAAGACTCTGTCTCAAAAAAAAAAAAAAAAAAAAAAGAAAGAAAGTAAAAGCATTCTTTGATATTCCCCATCACAAAAGCTCCTCCACATGCTAATAAAAAAAAAAAAAAATGAACAACTTGCAAGCAAGTGAAGATTTTATCAGACAGAATAGTCTTGAAAGTTTATCTTAGACTAGTTCAGATGGAAAGGACTTCAGGATATTTTTAAAAATGGTAAGATCGTATGAGAAATAGTATAAACGATAAATACAATTCAAAGTGGCTTTTGGAGCTCTGTGCATGCTTGAGTTCTGCTGACTTTGTCAAAACTTACATCTGTGTTACGCAAAGTGGGATCTGCAAACTGGATTCACTCTAAGAATTATTTGTTACTATGCCATAAGATAAAGTCAACAATTGAGAGTGCATCAAGAAACTTATGTAGTGATTTTACAGAGTACCATTTATGTCTATTGCATTTAATAATAAAGGAGGAAGCTTGGGTATTATTTTTGTAATGCTTTGGTTTTATTGTATCTTACATACAATGGATTAGGGGAAAAAAGTGTTCCTTCCTCAAGATATTTCGAGAAATACTGCGCAACATATGAAAAGCAGCTTGGGGAGAGGTGGGTATGTTGCTTGGTGGTTCTATTTCAACCATCACTATATGGAACGGGCTGAAAATCGGCCAACTTGGGCTCACTTAAGGCTCCTATGAGCTATTCTTTGTTGCCAGCACATATTAATTCCTGCTCTTTCTCTTCCCCTCTCCCCGCTTACTGTTGTGAAATAGTATTAAGCCTGTTCAAAGAAGTTGGAATAAAAATATATGCGGGCCAATTAGGAGAGCAATATGGCTGCTGAATTGAGTAGGTACACTTAGTGTCTGCTCACTATCTGACTCTAAGCAAGAGCAATCTACAATTCAAGTTAAAATTCAAGTTTACCAAATGAAGCCATGACATCTGCTATAATAGGGTTGGACCTGAATTATTACTCTCAGTGAAATAAGTCAGACACACAATAGCATGTATTATATTGATATAAAATATCCAAAAAGGCAAATATGTATGGACAGAAATAGACTGACAATTGCCTAGGGCTGGGGTTGGAGTGAAAAATGACTGTAAATGGAGAAAAAACTTCTTTTTAGGGTGATGGAAAAGTGCCAAAATTAGACTGCTATGATGGCTATATTACTCTGTAAATGTCCTACAAATTTTAATGAACTGGCGGGTTGGTGGGGATATATTCATCCCTCAAAATAGTTTGAGAAGCTACCAAGAATCAAAACTAAACCAGGTTGATGCAAACTGAATTTTGCACTTAGAATGGGTGCATTGATGGTATAACAATTACATTTCAAAAAAGCTGATTTATAAAAAAGTAATCCTGACCAGTAAAAATAGCAGTCATTTCTCAGCCTCCAAATTTTTAAATGAGTGGAAAACTTCAAGCAATCAAGTCATATGACACACTTCAAATAAAAGTGGTATACTACACTGAGTGTCTTGCAGATATTCTCCCACTTAATCGTGATAAGAAACATATACATGTTTATTTTTATTTTTACTCTTTTGATAGTGAAGGGACCATGGTCCAGAACAGGGGTGACAATATACCAAATGCCACTAAGGTGCTAACTGTGGAAGTTTAAGTTCATGTTGGTAAATACATATACACACATATGCATATATATGTGTAAAATGAGTTATGTGTATATATACAATGAGTGAATAGTATTAGTGAATGTAAGTTCATGTTGGTCATATATACATATATAATGTGTGGATATGACTGTACATATACAAACATGTATATTGTATATATGCGTGTATATATATATACACACTCATATATATATACACATGCATATTGTATATATGCATATATATATATACACACACACACATATATACACATACCCATATATGTATGGGTATGTGTATCTTTTCCACAAATCCTTCAATCCATTTTGCAGAGGTCAAATAGATAGTCAGAAGACCCTATGCTCGCTTATTCTACTACAAAGACACATGCACACGTATGTTTATTGCGGCACTATTCACAATAGCAAAGACTTGGAATCAACCCAAATGTCCATCTGTGACAGACTGGATTAAGAAAATGTGGCACATATACACCATGGAATACTATGCAGCCATAAAAAAGGATGAGTTTGCGTCCTTTGTAGGGACATGGAGGCAGCTGGAAACCATCATTCTTAGCAAACTATCACAAGAAGAGAAAACCAAACACCGCATGTTCTCACTCATAGGTGGGAACTGAACAATGACATCACTTGGACTCGGGAAGGGGAACATCACGCACTGGGGCCTATCATGGGGAGGGGGGAGGGGGGAGGAGGGAGGGATTGCACTGGGGAGTTATACATGATATAAATGATGAATTGATGGGTGCTGACGAGTTGATGGGTGCAGCACACCAACATGGCATAAGTATACATATGTAACAAACCTGCACGTTATGCACATGTACCCTAGAACTTAAAGTATAATAAAAAAAATAAAATAAAAAAATATATATAATTTCCAAATCAGATTATGGAGTTTGTATGTATAACACATTTATGGATAGAGATACCCATACTCTACTCATCTTTTATTGGCAATAATTTATGTTAAGAGTACCCAAGACTGAGAAAACCCCATTCCTTTGATAGTGATTTGAATTTAAAAATGCCTTTCTTTTTACGAAGCTATGTAAATTCACTTATAGACAAATTATAGAACATACATTTGTGAAAAAAAATTAGTCACCTATGACTGGGACTTTGTATTTTTACCTTATGCCTACTCAATGAAATAAAATTTTGAAAAATATTCCTGTAAATGTACCAGAACCTATTTTACACCATGATGATCCTTAACATTTCAGATGACATGGTTGTGTCAATTTAAAAAGTAGCACTATGGAGAAGGGTTTGTTATTGTTAGAAATACACATTCGTTTCACAGGTCAAGGGCAGAAATAAAGAAAAGCAAGATTCATGTTACCCAAAAGGAAACTATTCATCAGGATTCTTACCTGCCAGTGGAGGATTATATTCCAAATCAAACCAAGAGTCAGTTTATGATTTCCATCTACGATGTCAGTACTTCCAATATTCACTAAATCAACCTGTTAAAGAGAAGGGGAAAACATTTAAAGGTAAGAGACCAAATGCCTACTTGTAATAACAATAATAAAAATGTGAAGGTAATTGCATTTAGCTATTTTCAGGGACTCAGCATTAAAGTATTTTAAAAATAATCTAAAAATTAAACAAAATACATTAGAAACCACTCTCCATAACAAGCGTCCCATATATATTTACTTTTAGTGCATGAATAGATTACTGCAGATTAGAGAGGCCAACTGGAGTATCTCCAAACAAAATGTCATAAAGGATGTCTAAAATTAAGATATGCTTTCTAGTATAGAATTATAACTCAGAAAAATTCAGCAGTACTTCCATCTATCTCCGGGGAGTGCCAGTATAATTAAGGCTGACTGCATTTTACTAAAATACCTCTGTTTTAGAATGAATGTTAGGTATCTAATAAACAATGGAGCAAACTGCCAGCTCTCTTATCTCTGTCTAGGACTGTGTTTGGAAATGAAAATCTGGCAGTGTTTTATTTGCCTTAATCAAGGCAAATCTCTATGTCTCCTGTCCTTCACATTACTCAAATGTTTAGGTGGAGTACGGTTAAACACAAGCATCTGAAAAATAAGCATGTGAGAAGATGTTCAATGTTGTTAGCCAGTAGAGGAATGCAAATTATAAACCACAATAATCTATCACTGTACATGTATCACAACAGCTAAAATTAAAAAATAGTGCCATAAAATGCTGGTGAGGGTGTGGAGAAACTGGATCACTCAACCCCTACTAGTGGAAATCCCAATGATATAGCCACTTTGGAAAACAGTCTGGCAGTTTCTCACAAAACTGAACATGTACTTATTATACAATCTAATAATTGCGCTCTTGGGCATTTATCTAAAGGAAATGAAAACATATGTGCACACAAAAACCTGCACGTACGTGTTCATACTAACTCTATTTGTAATAGCCCCAAACTGGGAACCCAGATGCCCTCAAGGGTAGGTAAACAAACCACAGTACAGCCACACCATGGAATAACACCCATCAGTGAAAAGGAACAAACTATTGATACATGCAGCAAATTAGATGAATTTCATGGGCATTATGCTAAGTGGGGAAAAAGTCACTCTCAAAAGGTAGCATACTGTATGAGTCTATATCTATGACAGTCTTGAAAAGACAAAGTTACAGAAATAGAGAACAGAGTAGCAGTTACCAGAGGTCAGGAATGGGGGTAAGATGTGGGGTAGCTGAATGTCCTTGTAAAAGGACAATATGAGGGAACCTTGTAATGGTGGAACTGTTCTAATGGTGGATTTACAAATCTACACACGTAATGTTGCATAGAACTGAATACACACATATATGCATACACATAAATATGAGTAAAGCTGGGGAAATCTGAATACTATTGGTGGTTTACATGAATGTTGAAATCTTGGTCAAGATATCATACTTTAGTTTTACAAGATGTTACTATATCAAAGGGGAGATTAATCAAGACTAAGAAAGCATCAACGTCTGCATTTCATCTGGGGATTCCTCACATGGCAGTAGAAGAGAGAAATTCCTCCATAAGGAAAAGCCACTATAAATTTATCTATTGATTCACTGATTCACTAATTCAACAAATACCTTTTGGCTATATGCCAGGCAGTGAGGTACTAAGAGCATGTAAAAGGAAAAACCTTCTGCTTTCATGAAACTTAATTCTAGTGATAGTGATAATCAGATGATATGCCACTGAAGATTCAAGTAGTTAAGCAGAGAATATGCAATTTTTAGGAAACAGACTCACTCATACTGCAGAAAGCATGGCTTGTAGGTATGCTTTGGCTTGCCATAGACCTGACTCTGGGGAGACTTAGATCAAGTAATAGGCACTTATATTCCAGTAATCCCTATCTAATGTCATAAGACTTGTCACTGTGTAAGCAGGAAGACAGTTCCTCCATTTCTTTATCCCCATAAAAGGTCTCATAAGGTCCAATTTCCACTATATTCAGGTACTGGGCTCAGACTTGATAAAGGAAAGCAAGGTACTATCCCTAATGTCAAGAAGTTCACAACAAAGGTCACATAATAAAAATGTATCTACCATTAGGCTCTAGCAATTCTACCTCTACATTTATAACCAAAATAATTACAAACAGATTAAGATATTTGTAGACCAATGATCATAGTAGCATTATTCGCAATAGCCAAAATGTGAAAACACCCAAATATCCATCTACAGATAAATGGATAAACAAAATGTGGTATGTACATACAACGGAGTATTTTCAGCCTTAAAAAGGAATGAAATTCTGATACAAACTACAACATAAACGAACCTTGGAAACATATGCTAAGTGAAATAAGCAAGACATAAAATGACAAATACTATATGATTCTACTTATGAGAGGTACCTAAAATAGTCAAATTCATAGAGAAAACTGAAGTTATTAAAGGCTAGGGGAGGAAAAAATGGGGAGTTACCACTCAATGAGTTCAACTTGGGATGATGAAAACATTCTAGAGATGGATAGCGGTGATGATTACCCAACAATGAAAATATACTTAAAGCCACTGAATTATACACTAAAAAAGTAGAAAAAAATAGTACCTCAAACCCTATTTAGGGCAATGTACCTGAATAAACATTTCTCAAAAGACAAACCAATAGCCAGCACATAAATGAAATAATATTGAACATCACTAACCATCAGAGAAATGCAAATTAAAACTACAATGAAATATTATCTCACACTGTTAGAATGGCTACTATCAAAAAGACAAAATACTAAGTTGTGGCCAAGATGTGGAGAAAAAGGAATCTTTGCACACTGTTGGTGGAAATGTAAATTATTGTAGCCATTATGAAAAACAGTATGGAGGCTTCTCAAAAAATTACAAATAAAACTACCATATGATTCAGGAATTCCACTGCTGGGTATATATTCCAAAGGAAACGAAATCAATATGTCAAAGAAATAACTGTACTCCAGTGTACATTGCAGTGCTACTCAAAACAGCCAAGATAGGGAATCAACTTAAGCGTCCATCAGCAGATGAAAGGATAAAGAAAATGCAGGTATACACACCTACACACACACACACTGGAATACTACTCAGCCTTAAAAAGCAGAGAATCCTGTCATTTGCAACAACATTAATGAATCTAGAGTACGTTACATCAAATGACATAAGCCAGGAACAGAAAGACAAACATTACATCATGTCACTCGTATATGAAACTTTAAAACGTTGAGCTCATAGAATTGAGAGTAAAATGATGGTTAGCATGGCACAGAGCTTGGAGGAGGAGGGTTGGGGAGATGTTGGTCAAATGATACTAAATTACATTTAGATAGAAGGAATACATTCAAGAGATCTATTGTACAACATGCTGACTTTGGTTAACAACAATACTGTATTTTGAAAACTGCTGAGAGGAGGTTTATAAGTTTCCTCACCCCCAAATGATAAACATATAATGTACATATTAGCTTGAAGCATTCCACGATGTCTAGATATTTTAGATCATATTGTACATGACATATACAATTTTTTGCTAGTTAAAAAAATAGTTGTATGGTAAATTTTACGTTATTTGTATTTCACCACAATAAAAAATAAGTCATCGGAACACACACACGCACGCACATGCACACACAGCAGCAGCCGCCACAGGTAATACCTAAATAAATATTCTGGCTTTTTTCCAATAAAATTTATATCCACAGGAAAAACAGGTAAGCAACTGTGTCTCATAGGAAGCCCAAGGGATGGGAAAAAGGAAGTAACTGTGTGACAAGCTAAGCAAAAGACCTAAGATATATTCATGTATTCAGTATTGATTAAATCTGTAAAGAAAAAATAGATTGAAGAAAGTGTCAGGTGGAGAAAGCATGCCAGAAAGAGTTCAGATGACTGGGGGTAATTGACTGGGAATTGGAAATATTGTATTCAGGGACAATATGGCAGACAACTACTCTTTGTAACTTTTATATTAGGTTCAGGGGTACATGGGCAGGTTTGTTACACAGGTAAACTGCATGTCATGGGGGTTTCATGTACACATTATTTCATCACCCAAGTAATAAGTATGGTGCCTGACAGGTAGTTTTTCTGATCCTCTCCCTCCTCCCACCTTTTACTCTCAAGTAGGCTCCAGTGTCTGTTGTTCCCCTGTTTGCATCCATGTGGGTTTTTTTCTTTTTTTTTTTTTTTTTTTTTGGTAGACGGAGTTTCACTTTTGTTGCCCAGGCTGGAGTGCAGTGTCTCCATCTTGGCTCACCGCAACCTCCGCCTCTCGGGTTTCAAGTTATTCTCCTGCCTTAGCCTCCCGAGTAGCTGGGATGACAGGTATACGCCACCACACCCACCTGATCTCGTATTTTTAGTAGAGACGGGGTTTCTCCATGTTGGTCAGGCTAGTCTCCAACTCCCGACCTCAGGTGATCCCCTCACCTCGACCTCTCAAAGTGCTACGTTACAGGCGTGAGCCGCCGCGCCCAGCCTAACTCCCACTTGTGAGAACATGTGGTTTCATTTGGTTTTCTGTTCCCACATTAGTGTGCTGACGATAATGGCTCCAGCTATATCCATGTTGCTGCAATCTCATTCTTTTTTTGTCTGGGTTGTATTCCATGGTGTATACCTACCATATTTTCTTAATCGGTCTCCTGTTGATGAACATTTAGGTGGATTCCACGTCTTCGCTATTGTGAACACTGCTGCAATAAACATGTATGTGCATGTGTCTTTATCGTAGAACAATTTATATTCCTTTGGGTATACACCAAATAATGGGGTTGCTGGGTTGAATGGTATTTCTGTTTTAAGTTCTTTGAGGAATCACCACACTGCTTTCCACAATGGCTGAAGTAATTTTCATTCCCACCAGCAGTCACCACACCTGGCCAATATCTTATGCACACATTTTCAGGCATTGAAGCTTCTATTATTATTATAAAACCTCACAGGATGTATCTACTAGATTAGAGTATGTGTATATACATACATAAACACACACTGATCTAGTAGATAAATCTATACACACATATACACATCATTTCAGGGAGATATAGATATATCTATACATATATGGACAAATATCTACACATACATATCTATACAAATATACACATATATACGTATGTATACATCTACACATATATACAAACATACACACACATATATATGTAATTTTAATTTTAGTAGGTGTTTCCACCTGCCTTCCTAGAAACAATTTAGTATTTCATATTTTAACCAGAATGTATAAGGGTAGGCTCTTCTCTCACCAGGAAATTTTTGTTTTGTTTTAGTTTTAGTTTTGTTTGTATGATCAATAAAATACATCACTTTAAATTTCTATGATTCCTTGTACATTTGAATATATTTTTGTATGACTGACCTATTACAATTCCATCTGTGGATTGTCTGTTAATATGTCTTGCTCATTTATTCCTATATGGTAGTTTTCTTTTCCTTCTTGAATTTTAAGAGCTCTTGGTAAATAAGAGCTAACATTTATAGAATGCTTACCACTTGCAAAATGTGATTATAATTTTTTTATTATTATACTTTAAGTTCTAGGGTACATGTGCACAACGTGCAGGTTTGTTACATATGTATACTTATGCCATGTTGGAGTGCTGCAACCATCAACTCGTCAGCACCCATCAATTCGTCATTCATATCAGGTATAACTCCCAATGCAATCCCTCCCCCTCCCGATGATAGGCCCCGATGTGTGATGTTCCCCTTCCCGAGTCCAAGTGATGTCATTGTTCAGCTCCCACCTATGAGAACATGTCATGTTTGGTTTTCTGTTCTTGTGATAGTTTGCTAAGAATGATGGTTTCCAGCTGCATCCATGTCCCTACAAAGGACACAAACTCATCCTTTTTTATGGCTGCATAGTATTCCATGGTGTATATGTGCCACATTTTCTTAATCCAGTCTGTCACAGATGGACATTTGGGTTGATTCCAAGTCTTTGCTATTGTGAATAGTGCCACAATAAACATAAGTGTGCATGTGTCTTTGTAGTAGAATAATTTATAATCCTTTGGGTATATACCCAGTAGTGGGATGGCTGGGTCATATGGTACATCTAGTTCTAGATCCTTGAGGAATTGCCATACTCTTTTCCATAATGGTTGAACTAGTTTACAATCCCACCAACAGTGTAAAAGTGTTCCTATTTCTCCACATCCTCTCCAGCACCTGTTGTTTCCTGACTTCTTAATGATTGCCATTCTAACTGGTGTGAGATGGTATCTCATTGTGGTTTTGATTTGCATTTCTCTGATGGCGAGTGATGATGAGCATTTTTTCATGTGTCTGTTGGCTGTATGAATGTCTTCTTTTGAGAAATGTCTGTTCATATCCTTTGCCCACTTTTTGATGGGGTTGTTTTTTTCTTGTAAATTTGTTTGAGTTCTTTGTAGATTCTGGATATTAGCCCTTTGTCAAATGAGTAGATTACAAAAATTTTTTCCCATTCTGTAGGTTGCCTGTTCACTCTGATGGTAGTTTCTTTTGCTGTGCAGAAGCTCTTTAATGAGATCCCATTTGTCAATTTTGGCTTTTGCTGCCATTGCTTTTGGTGTTTTAGACATGAAGTCCTTGCCCATGCCTATGTCCTAAATGGTACTACCTAGGTTTTCTTCTAGGGTTTTTATGGTATTAGGTCTAACATTTAAGTCTCTAATCCATCTGGAATTAATCTTCGTATAAGGAGTAAGGAAAGGATCCAGTTTCAGCTTTCTACTTATGGCTAGCCAATTTTCCCAGCACCATTTATTAAATAGGGAGTCCTTTCCCCCATTTCTTGTTTCTCTCAGGTTTGTCAAAGATCAGATGGCTGTAGATGTGTGGTATTATTTCTGAGGACTCTGTTCTGTTCCATTGGTCTATATCTCTGTTTTGGTACCAGTACCATGCTGTTTTGCTTACTGTAGCCTTGTAGTATAGTTTGAAGTCAGGTAGCGTGATGCCTCCAGCTTTGTTCTTTTGACTTAGGATTGTCTTGGCAATGGGGGCTCTTTTTTGGTCCCATATGAACTTTAAAGCCGTTTTTTCCAATTCTGTGAAGAAACTCATTGATAGCTTGAGGCGGATGGCATTGAATCTATAAATAACCTTGGGCAGTATGGCCATTTTCACAATATTGATTGTTCCTATCCATGAGCATGGTATGTTCTTCCATTTGTTTGTGTCCTCTTTGATTTCACTGAGCAGTGGTTTGTAGTTCTCCTTGAAGAGGTCCTTGACATCCCTTGTAAGTTGGATTCCTAGGTATGTTAGTCTCTTTGAAGCAATTGTGAATGGAAGTTCATTTATGATTTGGCTCTCTGCTTGTCTGTTACTGGTGTATAAGAATGCTTGTGATTTTTGCACATTAATTTTGTATCCTGAGACTTTGCTGAAGTTGCTTATCAGCTTAAGGAGATTTTTGGGCTGAGACAATGGGGCTTTCTAAATATACAATCATGTCATCTGCAAACAGGGACAATTTGACTTCTTCTTTTCCTAACTGGATACCCTTGATTTCTTTCTCTTGCCTGATTGCCCTAGCCAGAACTTCCAACACTATGTTGAATAGGAGTGGTGAGAGAGGGCATCCCTGTCTTGTACCAGTTTTCAAAGGGAATTTTTCCAGTTTTTGCCCATTCAGTATGATATTGGCTGTGGGTTTGTCATAAACAGCTCTTATTATTTTGAGGTACGTTCCATCAATACCGAATTTATTGAGAGTTTTTAGCATGAAGGGCTGTTGAATTTTGTCAAAAGCCTTTTCTGCATCTATTGAGATAATCATGTGGTTCTTGTCTTTGGTTCTGTTTATATGCTGGATTACGTTTATTGATTTGCGAATGTTGAACCAGCCTTGCATCCCAGGGATGAAGCCCACTTTATCATGGTGGATAAGCTTTTTGATGTGCTGCTGAATCCATTTTGCCAGTAATTTACTGAGGGTTTTTGCATCGATGTTCATCAGGGATATTGGTCTAAAATTCTCTTTTTGTTGTGTCTCTGCCAGGCTTTGGTATCAGGATGATGTTGGCCTCATAAAATGAGTTAGGGAGGAGTCCCTCGTTTTCAATTGATTGGAATAGTTTCAGACGGAATGGTACCAGCTCCTCTTTGTACCTCTGGTAGAATTCAGCTGTGAATCCATCTGGTCCTGGACTTTTTTTGGTTGGTAGGCTATTAATTATTGCCTCAATTTCAGAGCCTGCTATTGGTCTATTCAGGGATTCAACTTCTTCCTGGTTTAGTCTTGGGAGAGTGTAAGTGTTCAGGAAATTATCCATTTCTTCTAGATTTTCTAGTTGATTTGCGTAGAGGTGTTTATAGTATTCTCTGATGGTAGTTTGTATTTCTGTGGGGTCGGTGGTGATATCCCCTTTATCATTTTTTATTGCATCTATTTGATTCTTCTCTCTTTTCTTCTTTATTAGTCTTGCTAGCGGTCTCAATTTTGTTGATTTTTTCAAAAAACCAACTCCTGGATTCATTGATTTTTTGGAGGGTTTTTTGTGTCTCTATCTCCTTCAGTTCTGCTCTGATCTTAGTTATTTCTTGCCTTCTACTAGCTTTTGAATGTGTTTGCTCTTGCTTCTCTAGTTCTTTTAATTGTGATGTTAGAGTGTCAATTTTAGATCTTTCCAGCTTTCTCTTGTGGGCATTTAGTGCTATAAATTTCCCTCTACACACTGCTTTAAATGTGTCCCAGAGATTCTGGTATGTTGTATCTTTGTTCTCATTGGTTTCAAAGAACATCTTTATGTCTGCCTTCATTTCATTATGTACCCAGTAGTCATTCAGGAGCAGGCTGTTCAGTTTCCATGTAGTTGAGCGGTTTTGATTGAGTTTCTTAGTCCTGAGTTCTAGTTTGATTGCACTGTGGTCTGAGAGACAGTTTGTTAAAATTTCTGTTCTTTTACATTTGCTAAGGAGTGCTTTAACTTCCAATTATGTGGCCAATTTTGGAATAAGTGTGATGTGGTGCTGAGAAGAATGTATATTCTGTTGATTTGGGGTGGAGAGTTCTATAGATGTCTATTAGGTCCGCTTGGTGCAGAGATGAGTTCAATTCTTGGATATCCTTGTTAACTTTCTGTCTCCTTGATCTGTCTAATGTTGACAGGGGAGTGTTGAAGTCTCCCATTATTATTGTATGGGAGTCTAAGTCTCTTTGTAAGTCTCTAAGGACTTGCTTGATGAATCTGGGTGCTCCTGTATTGGGTGCATATATATTTAGGAGAGTTAGCTCTTCCTGTTGAATTGATCCCTTTACCATTATGTAATGGCCTTCTTTGTCTCGTTTGATCTTTGATGGTTTAAAGTCTGTTTTATCAGAGACAAGGATTGCAACCCCTGCTTTTTTTTGTTCTCCATTTGCTTGGTAGATCTTCCTCCATCCCTTTATTTTGAGCCTATGTATGTTTCTGCATTTGAGATGGGTCTCCTGAATACAGCAGACTGATGGGTCTTGACTCTTTATCCAGTTTGCCAGTCTGTGTCTTTTAATTGGAGCATTTAGTCCATTAACATTTAGGGTTAATATTGTTATGTGTGAACTTGATCCTGCCATTATGATATTAACTGTTTATTTTGCTCGTTAGTTGATGCAGTTTCTTCCTAGCCTCGATGGTCTTTACATTTTGGCATGTTTTTGCAATGGCTGGTACTGGTTGTTCCTTTCCATGTTTAGGGCTTCCTTCAGGGTCTCTTGTAAGGCAGGCCTGGTGGTGACTAAATCTCTAAGCATTTGCTTATCTGCAAAGGATTTTATTTCTCCTTCACTGATGAAACAGTTTGACTGGATATGAAATTCTGGGTTGAAAATTCTTTTCTTTAAGAATGTTGAATATTGGCCCCCACTCTCTTCTGGCTTGTAGAGTTTCTGCTGAGAGGTCTTCTGTTAGTCTGATGGGCTTCCCTTTGTGGGTAACCCGACCTTTCTCTCTGGCTGCCCTTAAGATTTTTTCCTTCATTTCAACTTTGGTGAATCTGGCAATTATGTGTCTTGGAGTTGCTCTTCTCGAGGAGTATCTTTGTGGTGTTCTCTGTATTTCCTGAATTTGAATGTTGGCCTGCCCTACTAGATTGGGGAAGTTCTCCTGGATGATATCCTGAAGAGTGTTTTCCAACTTGGTTCCATTTTCCCCCTCACTTTCAGGCACCCCAATCAGACGTAGATTTGGTCTTTTTACATAATCCCATACTTCTTGCAGGCTTTGTTCATTTCTTTTTCTTTTTTCTTTTGGTTTCTCTTCTCACTTCATTTCATTCATTTGATCCTCAATCGCTGATACTCTTTCTTCCAGTTGATCAAGTCAGTTACTGAAGCTTGTGCATTTGTCACGTATTTCTCGTGTCATGGTTTTCATCTCTGTCATTTCATTTATGACCTTCTCTGCATTAATTACTCTATCAATTCTTCCACTCTTTTTTCAAGATTTTTAGTTTCTTTGCACTGGGTACGTAATTCCTCTTTTAGCCCTGAGAAGTTTGATGGACTGAAGCCTTCTTCTCTCATCTCGTCAAAGTCATTCTCTGACCAACTTCGATCCGTTGCTGGCTATGAGCTGCACTCCTTTGCAGGGGGAGATGCGCTCTTATTTTTTGAATTTCCAGCTTTTCTGCCCTGCTTCTTCCCCATCTTTGTGGTTTTATCTGCCTCTGGTCTTTGATGATGGTGACGTACTGATGGGGTTTTGGTATAGGTGTTCTTCCTGTTTGGTAGTTTTCCTTCTAATAGTCAGGACCCTCAGCTGTAGGTCTGTTGGAGATTGTCCGAGGTCCACTCCAGACCCTGTTTGCCTGGGTATCAGCAGCAGAGGTTGCAGAAGATAGAATATTGCTGAACAGCGAGTTTACCTGTCTTACTTTGGAAGCTTCCTCTCAGGGGTGTACTCCACCCTGTGAGGTGTGGGGTGTCAGACTGCCCCTAGTGGGGGATGTCTCCCAGTGAGGCTACTCAGGGGTCAGGGACCCACTTGAGCAGGCAGTCTGTCCGTTCTCAGATCTCAACCTCCGTGTTGGGAGATCCACTGCTCTCTTCAAAGCTATCAGACAGAGTCGTTCGGGTCTGCACAGGCCTCTGCTGCTTCCCCTGTTGTTGTTTAGCTGTGCCCTGTCCCCAGACGTGGAGTCTACAGAGACAGGCAGGTTTTCTTGAGCTGCTGTGAGCTCCACCCAGTTCGAGCTTCCCAGCAGCTTTGTTTACCTACTTAAGCCTCAGCAATGGCTGGCGCCCCTCCCCCAGCCTCGTTGCTGCCTTGAGGTTAGATTGCAGACTGCTGTGGCCGTGGGACCCTCCCGGCCACGTGTGGGTATAATCTCCTGGTGTGCCCGTTTGCTTAAAGCACAGTATTGGGGTGGGAGTTACCCGATTTTCCAGGTGTTGTGTGTCTCAGTTCGCCTGGCTAGGAAAAGGGATTCCCTTCCCCCTTGCACTTCCCAGGTGAGGCAATGCCTCGCCCTGCTTCAGCTCTCGCTGGTCGGGCTGCAGCAGCTGACCAGCACCAATTGTCCGGCACTCCCCAGTGAGATGACCCCAGTACCTCAGTTGAAAATGCAGAAATCACCGGTCTTCTGTGTCGCTCGCGCCGGGAGTTGGAGACTGGAGCTGTTCCTATTTGGCCATCTTGCTCCACCACCATGATTGTATTTCTTGTAATTCAACATAATTTTGTATTTCATTGAAAAGTAAGACTGTCATACAGATTTATGATTTTTGTTTTCTGACCATTAGTACAAAGGTTAATCTGACATCACAAAAGGAATTGTGGAGTTTTTTCCTTTTCATATGCTTTGGAATAGCTTAAAGTATATAAATTATTCTTTAAGGGTTAGGTTAAATTCATTTGTGAAGAATCCTACACTTTTCAACGGTACATCTTTAATAACCTACTAAATGTTTTCTGAGGTTATTAGTCTAATTTTCCACTTATTCTTATCTCAATTTTAGTGCTTTGTATTGTACTAGAAAATCAAGTTTTCCAGAATTTTGCAAAATTGTTATAAAATTGCTTTCAGTTTTCTCTTAATTTCTTCTGAATCTGCTGTCATGCATCTTTTCTCATTTATCTTGTCTAGTTTTTATTCTAAGTTTTCTTTGTTATGACTGGGATAGGTTTACCTATTTTATTAATCTTTTCAAGAGCCCACTTTTAAATGGATTAATCTGATTCAATTTTCTATGTTGAATGCAATTTTTATTTTTTCTCTATTTTTATAATTTAAGATACATACTTCTTTTATTTCCATCTTTTAAAAATCTTATGGCTATACAGTTCTCTCTGAATACAGATTTCACTGTGCCTACATCATTAGAGTGTGTATGAGTTATGTGAATTTTACCAAGAGTTCATGAACATTTTACATTTATGTGCATTTTATTAAGAGGGAAATAGAGTATCAAAAATAAATGAAGCTTCCACAAGGTCTGATTTAAAACTATGTCTGGGCCGAAGGTATTTCATTAATTACATCTAGTGAATTCTCCACAAAAAGCTTTAAGAGACTCTCCAATAAGCATTTCACACCATGATATAGACAACGAATATTATTTTGGTTGTGTTTTGTCTCTTGCTGCACATGTCTTCTTCAAACTACCAAGGAGTATAAGAAACACTAATAACCATGAAGACTCTAGAGGAGGAAGGTATTCGCCATGCCTGAAAGGGTATTGTTCATGGCATTTATATTATTCTTGAATGCCTCATATTGACAGTCTGGTCTGTTTCGGCCATGAATTCTCATAAGCTTGTTGCTGTTATAATGCTGTATTTCTTACTATTAGCTGTAAGTCATAATGTTTTTCGGAATTCAGTACTATTTACTCTTAATCATCACCATGCCATACAGTAACATTTTTTTTTTTTTTTTTTTTTTTTGAGACGGAGTCTCACTCTGTCGCCCAGGCTAGAGTGCAGTGGCCGGATCTCAGCTCACTGCAAGCTCCGCCTCCCGGGTCCACGCCATTCTCCTGCCTCAGCCTCCCGAGTAGCTGGGACTACAGGCGCCCGCCATCTCGCCCGGCTAATTTTTTGTATTTTTTAAGTGGAGACGGGGTTTCACTGTGTTAGCCAGGATGGTCTCGACCTCCTGACCTTGTGATCCGCCCGCCTCGGCCTCCCAAAGTGCTGGGATTACAGGCTTGAGCCACCGCGCCGGGCCGTAACTTCTCTTTTACATACTTTTTTCTAATACACATTCTGGAATTATGTCTTTTAAGAATTATCAGTCTAATTGCTAAATAACTGAATGGTAAAAACAAGTATTAAAACCTTTTAAAATCTGTGTTAAGTGAATGATTACATTTGTCTACTAAGCAAAACAGAAAACATTAATACGACATATATGCTAATGTACGAGCCTACTGTATCAGTGTTGTGACATGCATTCTATGGCGGGAAATTAAATATTAGGGTCACTATGGTTACCCAAACTTCTGGTTTCCTGTTTTGCATAATGAAAGCATCTGATACCAAATGAATAGGTGTGAAAATTGATATTCTGTGTGAAAATGTAATAGTATGCCTTGAATTTTTGCACAAATAAGTTAACCTATGCAGGACATTTGACTTTTGTAGTTCCTGTCAACAGGCCTAAGATTTCACTCATAAAGTAACATTGGATGCTGTCTCAGAGTTTTACACTGTTAGCTTTGGAAGTTGCTTTATTCAAATGTAATTTTGGAGAATAGAAAGTCTCCATCGTTTGCTTTGACATAATGGAAACTTATTGTGACTGTAGCAGAATATTTAAATGTGAATTATTTAGAAACATCTCGAGTTAGAATAAGCAGGTTGCAAGAACTGCACATAGAAAATCTAATACATTGAATTATTATTTAGAATGAAGTCCTCTCCTGCTGTCTATTTTAAAGGCATAGGACAAGAATTGAAGGGGGTCCCCTCTTCTGTCTCCACATTAGTACTTACAATATATAATTTTGTATAATGACATATATTAATTCTAAGATTACTATATAATCATTTCAGAGAGCATTTACTTCCAGGTATTCTACCTCCTAAAATAAGTTTGCTAACCACTGGGCTATGAGGAACAACTCTCGTCATTTGTTTATTCGAGAGAGGCAAAAAAAAAACCTGTTTTGTTTTATCCCGGTTTCCTTTGGGAGCATGGATGTAATTTCTAGCATCGTCAGTGATATTTTCTTCAAGCTAAGTTTAGACATCCCATGGTGGTTTACAGTAAAGGGATTTATACTTATTATATTGATATATTCAAGATTTAAGAATACTTAAGAAGACCTTAATATTAAAGTAAACCTGAAATATGATGGTTTTCTGAAAGATTACTGACAGGAACAAGTTGGTGTTATTTTTTATTTGCTTTAGAGAAAGAATAGCAGACTAGGGTTCATCAAACAGAAAATAGTAAATAAGACTTCAGAACGAGGGGCATGTAACTTGAAAATAATTTCAATAACCAAGTCAAATAATGAAAATTGAAGTTCTTAGGGCAGAGCAGAAGAAGAGAGAGAAGGGAAAATGATGAATAAATGTAAGAGTTATATTCCTGTACGGTGTGTGTGTGGGGGGGGGGGGGGGGGGGGGGGGGGGGGGGGGGTGGGTGTGTGTGTGGTTTCTGTGTAAGAGAAAAAAAGTGACAAAGTTCTGACAAAGCTTTAATGGATTTTTTTCATACAATTTTATTTTTGTTAGATGCAGAGAGATGATGTTTAGAGGTTTGTGTATCATTTAAGCATTTGTGGTTTTAACTTGGAAGTTGCAGAAAGTTGTATTTCATTCACAGGGGAACCATCATCTTTATAATATATGGTATCTGCCTCTTCTTGCCTTTTTAGACAACCAGTGGCAAGGACATTTCAGAGCTACAAGCTCTAATGAAAACACATCCTGCATCATTCAGCCAATTGAAATTAGACTAAAGCCGGTGGTTTCTAACATTTGTTTCAAAGGAAGTGGTTCTCCCAGATCATTTCAGAGTTTGATATTTGTCCTAAGGAGAAGTCACTCTTGTTCCCTCATATGCAGTATAAAATACGAGCATTCTTAAAATTAGCTAAGGGAGGGGGATAAGGGTAAGCCACATTTTAACTAGATATGAAATGATACAAACTAAGTATTATAAAATAATTTAACAGAAAGATTATGAAAAGAACCATGAAATATTCTTAAAAGTTTGAAGTTGACTTCCTTAAAAGGAATCTTAAACAATAACTAATGGGGAAATTCCACTCATTGAAATGTATTATGTAAATAGCCTTCCTGACACTGAAACCTCAAGCATGTACTTCCACCATCTATTTGGTTCTTTCATGTTCATGTCTTTCTCATAAAGTGTATATAAACTGCGAAGTTCCTTCCAACATTCTATATAAACAGAATTTGCTTTTTAAACATGTTAAGTGTCTTTTATAAGATGTCTGCCATCATGTAGCCAAGCTAAAGACTTCTCTATATTCAACAGAAACTTCTCAAGTATTTATATAATCCTTCTAAATACAATGCATTTTTAAAAAGATAAAAAAATATAGGAAAGGCAAAGTAGTTTCATTGCCCTGCAGCATGTACTTTTATACCACATTTAAGATTTACACTGTTTAAAATTTCAAGACTTATGGGCATAAATCATACCTATTTTCTTCCATTGAGAGATGCATGTATTCAATCTTTTATTAAAAATCATAAATAGTTCAATATATACAACCTAAAGGGTGGGCCATATTGCCACCGTGGACCTGGCTTTCCAATGACAGCTTTTTACTCCCTTCCGTATCGCCATATTTCAAGGATTATTTTTGATTCCGATATAGAAATTTACATTAGATGATAATTTTTGAAGCACATTTTGACCTCGACTATATTACAAGAAGTAATTCTCGGTACCCACTACAAAGATAATATCTCTATCTTCAGTGATTAAGTTTTACATATTAGTCATTCTTTAACTATTTTTGACCACTCACTATATGCCACGCATAGAATGTTAAGAATAGAGATAAATTTAAAAATAGACTGTTTCAACAAATTGCTTATGGACAAGTGAAATGTTAAATTTTATTTGTATTTTGAATGTGTTTATGATCACTCTGATACATTGCAGGAAAATTATTTTTAATGGAGTCATGTTTTCATGTACTTCTCTACTGCCTCTGACAATAAAGAATTGACACAGTTAATACAAATATCTTATAATCCTAAGAAAATATGAACATTTAATGTCATGAAAGACATTAAAACAAATATATAAAAACAGAAGTTTTGATGCAGGTAATCTGGTTGAACATATTAATAAAATGCAAACTAAACTTTTTGGGAAAGTAGCTCTTTAAACTCAACCAAATTTCTTATATAGAATATATACTAGAGGGCATTGCTTGAGAAAATGGACACTGTCCTCAGTACTTTCACAATTTAGAATGAAAGATACATATACTTTCCATATATTATTTAATTTGAATTGTTGTAAATATTATGTATCTTTTATCTGGCAATATAGAATGTCACTTTAACGACAAAATCAACCCATATAGCCCCATCTTTTTAAGCTCAAGTCATGTATACTAATTTCAAGGAAAAAAAGCAATAGCTACAATAAAAATCTTAAAAGATACTTGAGTGACATTATAAAAAATATTTTTAAACAATACTATTTATAGTCATAAATATTATCCCAGCAGACCTCCGTATGTGAACATAATAGGTAACTGACTGTCTCAATTTTAACTTGAATATATAAGAAATCAATACTATTTTCCCTTAAAGCAAGGGGTATACTAAAGGGGATGGGAAGAATAAACGACTCACCCAGAAAATTATTTTAAATGAGAACATGCTGCAATTTGAGTAGTTGTATTACCTTGCATCTGAATGTGAGTTTAATGAATACGAGATTATGTTTGTGTATTTGTATCTTCCATAACAAGTATTTTGAAAGAAGTAAACATTCACTATCAATGCATTTTGCAGATGATAAAGTGGATCAAAGTCATGGAATCATTTGCCAAAGACCCAATAGTTGATAAGTTACAGAGTTTACAAGATCTACCTCTTCTGCAAACTTGAGATTTCATATAAAGTGCAGATATTTTACAGGCCTATTGTGTGGATTGACAATTTCGTGTAAGAAATACTTGTCTAACAAATTAAATTTGCAATTTGTATTTTAATACTAGATTTTATGAGTAATAAATGGAAGTAGTTTATAGTCAAATATATTCTGACATGCTCCAAAATATATATTATATGGCTATTTAAGTTTCCAAATATTTAAAGAACATAAAAAATTCTAGTTTTGAGAACATTTTAGAATCTTCTTTATCTAACACTATATGCCAGCATGTGAACAGTATATCATTTTTCAGATCAGTGACATTTGACAACCATTTAGTCTAATTCAGTGACAATTTCCAATGATGGGATTAAGTGAATATTTGAACATAGCTGTCATCTGAATTTCTGCCCTAGACTTTTTAAATACTCACCTTGGATTTGTGATTTAATGTATAACAATGACTCTGTTTGCTTTGTATCATCTCACATTGTAGATTTGAAGTTACTTGGTAAAAACTTGCCACCTTGTGATAGACAATTGATGAGCTGGTACAATGAACATAATTATTAGATCTACAACCATTGTCAGTTAATATTAAATTATATTAAGTCAGCAAAGTCTTGGTAATGTTCCTAGGGTCTATTTCAACACTGTACCTTTTGTATGAATCTCTATGAAAGGCATTAGAATTCATAAAATGTAAGCATGGAAATCTTAAGAGGGAAGACAAGGACACAAGCTTAGAGAAAGGAAGACAGATCATAATACATGGGGGGGGGGGGGTGTAGTTTAAAGCACCACAGTTAAATCTCTATCAAATTTGCAATTTCTAAGTTCCTTTACCAGACCAAAAATCAATCATTAAACTAGACACAAAATGATTAAAAGTGCCAATATCTAATAGAGAATACTCATTGATTACAACTTAGTTATATCCAAGGAAAATATACTGACAAACCAGTTTAAATTACCCATTAAATATCTTTGAGAGAAGAGAGTTCAGGAAGCGTAGAATTGAATTTAAAATGTATAATGAATGGCCCTACTAACAAAAGTGGGACAGGGCAAAGAAATAATAGGAAGGCTGTATAAGAGATGTTTCATCTTAGCTGGGATATGCTCTACCTTCAAAACCTTGTAAATAAAAAGAAGCTGTGGATACATTTTTACCCAGAGCTGATGTGGAGACAAGAATAACCACTTAGTAGCATATTCTCCCATTTCTCAGGATTTTGTATTTTGTTTGCTTTTTAAAATCACAACCAACTATGACAAATGAGCTTTGCTCTCAGCAAATATCACAATAAAGGTATCACTGCACTTAGAAGTACTTTCTTCTCAATAAGTGACTTTCCAAAATACATTATTGATAACACGGATAACTTCATGCTAAAACAGCCACCACAAAGAATGCAAACCGGAACACAAACGTGGTGTCTGAGCTCTACAGATATAAGCTGAGTGGCATTCAAGTGAGGATAACAAGTTAAACAACAGGACAGGGAAAAGAAAGGAAACTGGGGAACAGGGTTAAATGAGGAGCTAATTTAGAACCACAGAATATGCTAGAACTAGTGATTTACGGCAGAGGGATAAGCTAAAATGGAAGAGACCCTAAGGAAAAAAAAAGAAAAATGACTTTGACTTCATGATCCTGAAATTACCAAAAAGTATCATTTTGAAAAGACACTTCTAATATTCCTTTAAAAATGAGAGGGCTAGTTTTTTGAGTGATTTTTAAAGCCAGGACATTTTTTTGATAGGTTTATAAGAAATAGGAAGGCTGTTCATATGATTTTCTATTAGCAATTATCAATTTCCTGGTGTGTGGACAAACTTATCACTGGTGTTCATTTTTTTTTTTTCTTTTGGAGACAGAGTCTTGCTCTGCCAGACTAGAGTGCAGTGGTATGATCACCGCTCACTGCAACCTCTGCCTCCCGGGTTCAAGTGATTCTCATGCTTCAGCCTCCCCAGTAGCTGAATTACAGGCGCCGACCACCACACTTGGCTAATTTTTGTATTTTTAGTAGAGACGGGGTTTTGCCATGTTGGCCAGGATAGTCTCAAACTCCTGACGGCGGTGATCTGCCCGCCTCAGCCTCCCAAAGTGCTGGGATTGCAGGCTTGAGCCACCACGCCTGGCCTCAACTTCATTTTTTATAATAAATGTATATAGTATTTCTGTGTAGAACCCGTTTTTGGTTTCTGTATCTCTTATATTTAATATTTCCCTTCCATTTTTAAACTGCATACATTTGTTTTTCTCCCTCCCTGTTCGGATCACTTTCATAAGATATTAATCTATTTCATATTATAAGGAACTAGCTTTATATTTTATCTAGTGTTTCTTCTGTTTATCTTTAGTTCCTACTTTCCTTAGAGCATTTTTGTAACATTTTTAGTTGAAAGCTTGATTTATCTTTTTTTTTAATGAAGATAAAATCAAAGACAAAAATTCAACGTCTCCGTAGAGCCTAAGCCATTTCTCATGGGTTTTCATACGGAATGCTTTTTCCTTCACAAATGTAGTTTTATACTCTTGGTTTCTTATTTAACAAGCCTTAACCAAATTGAATTTATAAGTATATTATTAATTTCTAGTGTTATTAAATATGAATTTTGAAAGTTTGTGTGTAAGGACATTTTCACTGCAATCAAATATATTATCCATTTATAATTTGTGTACATGGCAGGAAATTTTATTATTTTCCTATGCCTTTAGTAAGTTCACGACAAAGGGCAGATATCAGAAGTGACTCTTAGCGTGTCTTTTCTGGCTCTGGTTTTCTCCAGAAAAATCAGGAGGAGTCCTTAGTCCTCAAATTAGCCAGAAACCACATCTACTCCCTGTCATCAAATTAGAAGTGGTATGGCCTCAAAAGTGATTGGCTTCTCGGTACATCCAACAAAGAATGGGCCCTAGCCAACATTAGAGTTCTCAGCGTGCAGATTCTCAAGTCCTCATTTTGCCCAGAAACAAAACAAGACACCTGAAATGCCGATTATACTGTTTTCCACTCCTGCTTCACTAACCCACCAAACTTCACCTCTTCTTTGTATGCGATGACTGCATCACCTGGAATCTCTTAACCTTGGACTTCTGGTTAGACTAAACTAAGGAGTAGCACTGGCAGGACATTGGAGGATTCTATGGAGAGGCTAAGGTATCACCTTCTCTCAACTTCACCAGGCAATGATTTGAAAATAACTGCATTCTTTAGATACCTAGGGGCTCAGTTCCCAGTTGTATCCAGTGGCCCTCTCCCAAAGTGAGGGATTTATATCAAATTAATAGCCCTCTCCCCTTGACTGCTTAGGTTTAGATATAGTAAAGGTTATTAACTCATGCGAATCCCTGCATTCTTCACCACCGTTTACTTCTTTAATCCTGCCCACATTTCTATAAATATTACCCTCATTATACTCTTCAACTTTTTGTGTATGCCACGTGTTTAGTATCAGGACAGTTAATACACTTGACTTCACAAAATACCTTAAAATTATATAGTGAATATATCAGTGGATACCTCAATGAACTAAAGATGAAAATGCTTTTGCCCTGCCTGTGAAAGACACCACATAGATCTACTGAGCTCTGGCCATTCCATAGGCTTAGGGGAGAGCATTCCCAATAATAATTTTCTGAATGCCTGGTTGAGAGTTCAGATTTGAATTTAGTTAATGTAACTGAAGTTTTTAAACTATTGCTCTTCTTGCACATCCAACTTTATAGGGGGATTTATTGATAATGCTCACATTTTATAGAAATATCTACTATGATTTTGGAGTGTGGAGATACAGAAAATCACTATTAAATCTACAGTTATTTGTACTCTCAAATCTTTTGCTGTTAAATATGTTGTAAACTTAACAGTGGTGAATTAATGGCTCTAAAAATATATTTCCATCAATTTTTCTTCGTGGATTTAGCAACAGTTCTACTATGTGATATGTTTTCGTTATCGACTATAACTGTCTTGAATAAAATGACACTCTAAGTTAGTATTCTATCACTGATTTCTCATTTTATCTGATTGTTCATTTTTTTTTGTTTTATCATACTTTAAGTTCCTGGGGTACATGTACATAATGTGCAGGTTTGTTACAGTTATACACGTGCGATAGTGGTTTGCTGCACCCATCAACCCGTCACCTACATCAGGTATTCCTCCTAATTCTATCCCTCCGCTAGCCCCCAACCCCCAACAGGCACTAGTATATGATGTTCCCCTCCCTGTGCCCATGTGTTCTCATTGTTCAGCTCCCACTTATGAGTCAGAACATGCGGTGTTTGGCTTTTCGTTCTTGTGTTACTTTGCTGAGAATGATGGTTTCCAGCTTCATCCATGTCCCTGCAAGGGACATGAACTCTTTTTTATGGCTGCATAGTATTCCATGGTGTATATGTGCCACATTTTCTTAATCTAGTCTATCATTGATGGACATTTGGCCAACATACTATATGAAAAAAATGCTCATTACTGGTCATTAGAAAAATGCAAATGAAAACCACAATGAGATACCATTTCACACCAGTTAGAATGACAATCATTAGAAAGTCAGCAGAAGATGCTGGAGAGAATATGGAGAAATAGGAATGCTTTTATACTGTTGGGGGGAGTGTAAACGAGTTCAACCATTGTGGAAGACAGTGTGGCGATTCCTCAAGGATCTAGAACTAGAAATACCATTTAACCCAGCAATCCTGCTACTGGATATATACCCAAAAGATTATCAATCATTCTACTATAAAGACACATGCACACATCTGTTCGCTACTGCACTATTCACAATAGCAAAGACTTGGAACTATTACTGATTTTTAAAATAACCTGATTTATGACCAATTTCAAGCAACTTTGATTTTTAGTCATTGTCATCTCATTTAGACCTGAGTCCAAATGCCAGCAATGGCTCACCATGCTTTCTTCTTCCCATCCCCACCTCACTACCTCTCTGCTACCCTTCTCTGCTGTTTCCCCTCATCTCTACACTCAGTCTACTCCACCTGCTGAGTCCTCATTCCAAATGCTTTTTCACCTCAAGGTCTTTATTCCTCTGCCTAACCCATCTTCCTATAATTCCACAGCTCACTCCCTTTCTCCAGGTCTCTGCTCGTATAGGAACTGAACCAAAAGGTCTCCTCAGACCTTAGTCTTTTTATTCACTTAACTGTCACTAAGTATACATGCTTCATGTTGCCTACCATGTGGCTATTATCTGTGACAAAGGATTGCCTTTGCTGTGATACCAATCATCTCATATACCTGTGAATTTTAAAAGGAAATTTGAAATGTTCGTATCTACTAATGTGATTATATCCTGTACAGGCTCACTGATATAGAACACACCCAAGCTCATCTTTAGAAAAAAAATCCTGCTCGAGCATTTTGATTTATTCTTCCTAATAAGACTAAAGTTTTTTTGAGGGGGAGTCTCTCTGTGGCCAGACTGGAGTACAGTGGCAGGATCTACGGCTCACTGCAAACTCTGCCTCCCGGGTTCAAGTGATTCTCCTGTGTCAGCCTCCCAGTAGCTGGGACTACAGGCTCCTGCCACCATGCCCAGCTAATTTTTGTGTTTTTAGTAGAGACGGGGTTTCACTATGTTGGCCAGGATGGTCTCCATTTCTTGACCTCATGATCCACCCATCTCGGCCACCCAAAGTGCTGTGATTACAGGCATGAGCCACCGCACCTGACCTGCATTTGCTTTTGAACATCCATGTGTTGTTTACGTTCAACCACAGGCTAAGGTAAAGGTTCCTTTGTTCCAAGTTTGGTTTCTGCATGAGAACGTCTTGAGGTTTTGTCCTCTAACGCAGAGGCCAGCATCTTATGCAGTTCCCCATTAAAGCCCTAGCTCAGATGAAAGCATTATTAACATCTGCTTTTGAACTCCTCCTCCTCAAATTTAAGCCATTATTTTGGGGACTTTTCCCTCCTAAAACATTAGGAGGTTCTCTATTTTCTATAAGAAATGCGGCCTTCCCAGAAGAGATTCATGACATTAATCATATTCTAATTTTATATTCACTTATATTCATTTAGTAATTTCATTAGAAAACATGGGGTCTATGATCAGATTGATATATACGGCCCCTGTTTGGAGTTTTGGAGGTTGTAAGGTCAGGTTTACTTTCCCCTAAGTTCCTCTTTGAAATTGAAGTGTAATATGCATATAGAAAATTACATATAAGTGTACAACTTGAGTTTTCTTACAGTAAACACATGTGTAACAGCTATCAGGTCAAAACATGGAACAGTGACCACCTCAGAAGATTCTCTCATGCATTTTACTGACTTGCTCCTTTTCAAAAGTTAATCACTCTTCAATTTTAAACACATGGAAACATTTTGCCCATTTTTGAAATTTAATTGAAAGAAATAGTAGGTATACTTTGTCTCATTTATTTCACTCAAATATCTTTCAACGACTACCTCTTATGTACTGTGTGTAGCTATCGTTTGGTCATTTTCATTGCTTTGTAATATCCCATCATGAGAATATATCAGTCACTTCCAGTTTGGACTATCACAAATAAAACTGCTATGAACAGTCTCATATATACCTGTTTTTGGCAAACTGGGAAATGTATTTCTGTAACTTTTATGTCTACAA